>NC_080571.1:179416864-179726864 GCF_030247185.1 Malaya genurostris
ACTTTAATGTAGGTGTATCGCTTCAAATTCTATTAGTGAAAAAGAGGAAAGCTTGCACAATTCATATAATCAATCAACTAACTGATATTTGGAAAAGTGATGGGAGCGTGTCAGTTTTTTCGTATTCACGACATCCAGTTATGTCTCTGACATTACTCACCCGCCTTTTTAGCTTTTATAAGGCTTTTCATTTTAAAGTCAAATGACGCGTACTTTCGATATTTATCTGGTGTTCCATTTTTTCTAAATATTATGAATACTGAAGTTTTTTCAGCTTTTAGTTCTGAGCACTCTTTGTCCCACCACGGATTGGGAGGACGGATGGTATTTTTCACGCCGGGCACTCGCTTCATCTGAGCTTGAATCGCAGTATCGAGAATCAAGCCAGCCATAAATGTATACTTTTCCTCCACAGGAAGCTCTCGCGTTGTTTCTAGTTTCTCAGCTATCGAGTTTGCGTAGCTTTTCCAATCAATATTTCGTGTGAGGTCATACGAAACATTGACTGTCTCCAATGGTCTCAAACTGCAGCTGATGGAAATTACGATCGCAAATAATAATCGCTACCGTGGGGATCAGGGATTACCTTCCACGTGCAATACAATCGATCCAATGCACTTGGTCTCGCTGGTGGTGCCGGAACCCGTGTCATTTCTCCCGTATTTAAAATTGCCATATTGAAGTTATCGCAAAGGTCGTATATTATAGTTGATCTGTTATCATCATGAAGATAGCCCCATCCCGTACCATGCGAGTTGAAGTCTCCTAAAACCAACCTTGGTGCGGGAAGGAGTGCCATTAGATCGAAAAGCCGTCGGTGCCCAGTCGAGACCCTTGGAGTAATGTAGACGGAAGCAATGCAAAGGTCCTTGCCTTTCATTGTGATTTGACATGCGACAACTTCAATACCTGGTATCGTGGGGAGGGTTATTTGATAGAAGGAATAGCACTTTTTGATCCCTAAAAGTACCCCTTCGTAAGGGGTTTCTCGATACCAGCGGATAATGTTAAAATCGTGGAAGTTGAGGGGTATTTCAGAAGTTAACCATGTTTCGCACAAAGCAAATGCGTCACATTGCAAATTGTTTATTAGAATTTTTAAAGAATTTATTTTGGGAATGATACTTCTGCAATTCCACTGTAGAACAGTGATCAAATACATGACCTCGTTCTGTAAATTACCTATCGAAGGATACAATCGCTGAGAGGAGGGGCCATTTTGCAGTCAACTGCTTCAAAAATGTTTTAACTTTTCTGGTTGGTATTTGGGGACGTTTGGGGGTTTTGATGTCCCAGGAAGTGCTGGAAATTCCTTTTTAGATATAAGTTTATCCAGATCAAGGGCTGTTTGCTTTGGTTTCTTAATTTTATCAGCACTTCCCATTGATGTTACTTTTGGAGGGCCCTCAGAAGATATCTTCGAACCCTTACTAGGGAGCTAGTGAGAGGAAATATTTCTCCTCTTTCTAAAGCTCTGAGCCGAAGATGGACCTTCGAGGGGATCGTCAGATTCATACTCGTCAGTTGACAAGCAAGTGTAGATGTTTTCTGTTAGTTTAGATGGCTTAGCATTCTTGAGCATCTCGGCGAAAGAACGCTTGGAGCGTGCTTGGAGAGATTGTTTCAATTTATCCCCTTGCAATTTGTACGCGGGGCATATCGAGAGGTCATGCGGGCCCTCTCTACAGTAGAAACATTTTTCAATGTTTTTTTCGGAAGAGCCATCCGCATGTGCCTCTCCACAGTTAGCACAACGAGGTTTATTGCCACAACGAGAGGCTGTATGTCCCAATTGTTTACAATTGGTACAGTTCAAGACCCGCGGTACAAACAGATGAACAGGCAGACGTACCCGGTCCAAGAGAACGAAATTGGGCAAAGCGGAACCGGAGAAGGTCACTCGATAAGAGTCTGATTGGGGATAAGACTTTGTTCCGTCCCCAGCGATAAACACTGAATGTAAACGTTTACAACCCAGTATTTTTACCTTCTTGAGTAGGGGGTCTTTGAATTCGCCAACCCCGTGCTCAAGAAGATCTTCACATGTCAGACTTGCATCTGTGACCACGCCGTCAATCTCCACTTCGCGTGCTGGCACGTAGACACAATACTCCCGCGCAAAAAGAACACTTTAAACGATCTCGTTAGCCTGCTTTGAGCTGGTTAACAATACCCTAAGCTTCCCTGGGCGTACTTTATCAATACGTGTAATAGTAGAGTATCGTGAGGTCAATTCGTGAGATATTTTTATAAGATTAAATTTGTTGTTGTTCTCGGTCCGGAAATAGACCACATAGGAACCGGTCGAAAGCAAAGGATCATCAGGATACTTCTTTACCCTTGAGATCTTCTTGCTGTTAGCAAGAGGTGGTTTTGGATCTGTATCCATTACATTATCAGGATTAGGGGAATTCATTATAACGATGATTATTGAAGCACGGAGTTATCTCCGCGCAGGTTATATAATTATATGAGGTGGAATGCAACGATAAGCTAAGCTTGTCTGGCAATAAGGAATGGCCGCCAAGACCTGGTCTTGGTCGATTGCCTCTTTAATATGTTCCAAAAACCTCCTTGAGGAAAAAGCACAAGTCACAACACTTATACAATCCGCGCGAAATTAACGTCAGACGTCACGGCGCGGGTTTGCTGCTGCTGTAATACATTCTAATCGATGCTGTGCCGGTATCTGAACAAAGACACGGTTGTAGGATTTTCTATCGTTGAAAATTTGAACGTAGTTTTTGTTTCTTTTCTGATATTTTTTCTTTTTGAAACTGCTCAACGCAGGCAAAGACAGCATCGTAACAAGATATCCAGCTTCCACATTTCCTGAACAAATCATTGACAACATAATTTTTTGCAAGCATGGCGCCCGCAGGCGAGTCCGCATCCAATCTCATACATAGAAAAAGGGGAGAGAAATGTCGAAGTCGTTCGCCCCAAAATAGCAGCACTGCGCACCCATACAGTTGACATGATACGTTGAATGTGATGCCGTGCGACGGCGTTGCTGAACTGAAGATTGATTTCGTTCCAAACTGACAGGGTCTGACGCAGGTCAACTCCACGATGTAAAATACACTGGTGGCGTGATAAGACATTTTTGGTTGTATTGATAATTTTCTCCCGAAATTAAGTATGGCGTTTCGGGATTCAAGCATGTAAACATAAACAAACGACCAGTTCAGATCGGGATTTCAATTCTAAGTTACTCCGGTTGTCGTGCAGCCTGGCGAATCTTTGGCACTAATTGAAAATCTGGACATTTTTCCTTCAAGGGCTTGCATGGTAACATCGAATTATAGAAAAATTTACACACATCACAGTTATCATGGATAATGGAGTGATTGTGCTGTGGCTGGCATTTCAAATGCAGATGATGCTTTAGATGATTCCGAATTGGAAGAGTAAAATGTTGCACTTATTGAAAAATTTAATTGATAAACAATGGAGACCACACGTTGATTGTCGCTTAACCGATCGGTTAACTGATAACGAATATTTTGGTTTTACAGTTCCTAATCGAGCAAACAATATCTGCCTGTAGCTCTTCAGACTCTTAAGTATGGTTTTATGTGATTTATTATATTTTATTTTCTGATACGATTTAGTGTCATGTGTTCAGCGTTCTCACTAAATAAGTATTTGGCGAAAATGATGTTTTGTCAACATAACAAGGAGACATCAATCCATCGTGAAATACCGAAGATGACCAAATGAAATCATTCCAGACTATCGATGCTCATATGAAGATCGAGCGAATCGATCCATTTCTTTCGAATTACACTGAAAAAATCGGTGGAGAATGTTACCAGCCGGAATATGGGATTCCGAATGTTTACTGGGTACATCCGTTCGAGGTTAACTACGAGCGATTTGGTAGTCCAGTTCGTCGTCCAGTCCGCAAAAAAATGAACCAGTTTTTTTTTCTAATAACCGGGTTCTTCGGTACTCGATGATATGAAATAGACAGATCATTTCTTCAAATTCGACGATTAAAACATCCAGGAACAAAACACCGTATTTTACTGTCAATATTTTCGTAAACAGAATCAACTCTAAATATTTTCATAAAACCTAATCCCGCAATCTCTGTTATTCCAAAATAAAATGACAACCGCACTAACACATAGAAAAACGTGATCACCAGTGTATTTTACATCGTAGGTCAACTCTATGTTTACTTGTCATACACTTTTTTGCGATCTCGAATGACAGATACACTTCTAACAAGATTAGGCAAAACTAGGCTGGATTAGTTTAAAATTACCCAAACTTATCTAGACTAGTTGGGATTAAAGGAGATTAGAGAAGTTTATTTTGGAATGAAATGAGTTTATTAGTATGAGATTGTCTAGAGTTTAGAGTGAGGCCTATAACTTGCTGAATTTTGTTCCGATAGGTTTGAAAATTTCACAGAATATTCTTGAAATATTTTACTACAAGAAAGCATAAAGAAAAAAATAAATGATGACATAAAAATTTTAAGACAAATTTTCACCCATGGGAATTAGACGTAACCGAAAAAGTTCAGTTTAGAAATATATAAAAACAATTCAATTTGTTAATTATTTTCTTTCAAGCGATTGTTTTCCTCTACTACTGATACCGCAGCTGTGTCCCATGCGCTAGGCACCAAGCTAGAAATTTGGATAGATATCTGCAGCGCTCAATCCAAACAATCCTCGATAAAAATAAGATCGTTGAAAAAACAATCACTTACAACTTTAATATCCCTATCAGAAAATTTGAAGAGAATATAGAACATCCACTAAAATCGAAATTAAAACCCTTTGTCTTAGCTTTAGTATTCAGTATTACTAATTACCAAAAACTTTACTAGTATCTACAAAGGATCCTCCTGATAAATTGAAAAAATCTGGGGTATACAAAATTTCATGTTCTCATTGTGATAAAATATATATCGGACAAACAAAGATAACTTTAGATACCCAGTTTAAGGTACACACTTAAAAAATGTTACATCTTTATAGATGCACATAAAAGGAGCGTCGCGATTCACTTACATTCACAATACAAAGCATTTAAAGATAAGTCATATCATTACCATCACAGTTGTTTTAGCTGGAACTCACATCGATACAGACGCAAAATTTATATTTACATGTTAGTAGATGTAATATTGTGTCATCACCGAAGAAATTACGACATACTTGAATTTACGTCAAGCGTAAATTTCGTTTTTTCTAAGAGTGTACACAACAGAAATAGGGAAAGCACACAAGGAATTGGAAAAGGGATTACCACACCATTTCTAGTCAAAAGTAACAGAGCCTGCATTTTCCGAAAACCACGATTTAACTACTAATGATATAAAAATCTGAAGATAAATTTTCAACCCATGTAAATTAGCTGCTGCCGAAAGTTTAGAAATTTTCAAAAATAACTACACTTCTGTACTAAACCGAGACCAAGGAAATAAGTCTTCCTGGCCGTTTAGGTTACTACCCACACACAAGTGAAAAAACACAGAGTACTTTTCCTATCATAACTAACTATTTTTAAAGGTTTTCTATCTGTTGATAGGATACTACCTACTTTTGTTTCATATAACTGGAACAGCATTGCAGCCAAGGATGGCTTTTATCGCATCAAAGAATGTTCACTGGCAACTCTTCAACGATTGAATCAGTGCCATCAAAGAGAAACGGAAATCATCGCAACAACAAAAACCTGGCATGGCTCATTTAACATAGAATCGACAACAGTGCGAGAGCGAATTTCTCTCGATGACATTTATGAGAATCAAAGGTTAGCACGCTGCTGTGGGGATCCTCTCTGAAGCAACAAACGGTCGCTTATTCTCGTTCCGCGATCCGATTCTATACAGGCAGTTGACAATTACGATAGAATCATTTTACTATTGCCGCTTATTCTAACTATGTGCATATAACCTTTGCATAAATTGTGTCTTTGAAAATGTCTGTGAATGCTCCACACAAGGGTTTTGAAATATTGCAACCTAGTACGAGAATCATCTAGTTGAATCATCGATTCGATTTTCTGCGATAATTGTCAACTTGTGATTCTCTCTTGAGAAATTCCACACAGCAACGATCATTATCAGACTGTAAATTTTTTTATAGGCGTGAAATACTCAGAGTATGAAGTGGATCGAAGAAAAGTAGCAAAATTCTCTCACGGTTCATGCATTGAGAGACTCGAGTTCTTGTAGCATCTTCTACCGGATTGAAAATGTTGTATACAATATAGTGCAGCGTCCTTAGCGAATTTGCTGTTTTGCTAGTTTGCATTGGCGCAGCAGTTTTTGTTTACGCGCTCTTGGAATGTGCTCGGGGTTGCTGAGCAGTTTTTTGTTTACGCGACACTGAGGTGCTCTGCGTAAACAAAGAAATTTCACGGACAACCGCGGTAACGTTCACGATGGTCTCGGGTTTAGGCCGAACAGTTAGTGAAATGTTAGGAGCATAAAAACCCCTAGTCGGGAAAAGTTAGAGCTCAGTTCAGATTCAATTCCTGAAGGCAAAGATTGTTGTAATCAGTTCAGATTCAATTTCTGAAGGCATCTAAAGAATTGAGTGAAAGATTGTTGTAATGAGTTCAGATTCAATTTCTGAAGGCATCTAAAGAATTGAGTGAAAGATTGTTGTAATGAGTTCAGATTCAATTTCTGAAGGCATCTAAAGAATTGAGTGAAAGATTGTTGTAATGAGTTCAAATTCAATTTCGGAAGGCATCTAAAGAATTGAGTGAAAGATTGCTGTAATGAATAAAGATTTAACAGTTTCATGTGCAATGTTTGATACTCATATGCGAGAAGAACAAAATAGTTATACACAACCATTGCTCGTGTCAAGATAGTGTTAATAAATATACGACAACAAAATTATGTGTTGAAGAATTAGTATTGACAATATACGACAATAAAATTATGTGTTGAAGAATTAGTGTTGACAATATACGACAACAAAAGTATGTGTGGAAGAATAACTTCTTTTATTAATGTAAACAAGTAAATGTTGAGACATATATTCGACGAGATCACCATGAAGTGTTGCGAATAGATTTACAAACTAGTGGAGTATGCAATAGAACTACGAGTCAAATTAAAGAAAATAACTCAACATACTATGGTTGTAGCATAACTGCACAGAATTTACGGTGAAAGTTAAAAGGTTCCAATTCTAATGTAAATGTGTAAAAATCACAAAAAGATTTGAAACTCAGAAAAAGGTGAAATTCGTGATATTAAACTCAAGTACATGTAGAAACCGAATTGAAGAGTATTACTCCGTATAGAACTGAAAGAAACGTCATCTTCGTTATTCTGCCACCCGCTCCGCACGGTGTAGGTACTGCATTGTGGTGACAGCGGTAAAAATTTCACCGCCAGTGGAAAAAAAAGCGGAAGCCATTAGCGGGTGGTGGTAGTGAAGAATCGTGATCTAATAGACGCTCGTTCGGTATCAAGTAGAAGAAAGCGTGTTGTTTTCCGTCGGTCCGGCGCATATGCTAACCAAACCCTGAGACATCATAATCATCACCATAACCTACAACGGTGGACAGATGGATACAGAAAGTGTGTGGACACGTTTTGCTGGTTGCATCTAGCGAAACACAAAAGAAGCAAAGGAAGACATCATCGCAACGCAAACCCAAGTGACTACCAGAGGTCGGAGATGATCGGCAGAAGGGGGATGTTCATCATGTTGGTCGAGTAAGTAATCCATGCACATTCAGTGCGCTTTGTTTGACATCTACATTCAACAGTGAATTGGGGCAACCACGCCTGATCGGGCCGTTGCCGAATATGGTACTATGAATTCACAAAAGAAAAAAAAATGAAACATAATTTAATGATAGCATAGTTGTAAAATGTCAGGAACATAACATAATTGTAAAATGTCAGGAACATAAAGGACGAGTTATTTACATCACACAGTTTGTTTTTTTTACGTTGAGGAGTAAAATTTCTGATAGCCCGTTAGAATAGATTTTCGATGGTTCTATAAAGAACCGACTTTTAAAAGTTTGCCGAATATTTGTTCCAATAGGGAGTCTTTGCTGCCAATCGATAAACAAACTTATTGCATTCGGTATCTTTGGTGCAACTGGAAACATTCACATAAAGTATGCAGAGACCCCAAGTAATAAGGTAGCATACGCGATAAATTAAACCATGAGTCATGTCTCTCTTAGCGAACGCACTGAGAGCCGCACGGCAGGAAAAATAATAATAATAACAATAATAAATAAATAACCAACGGTGACACTTATGGGCGTGTCTCTAGGTAGCGACAGCCATGTTTGTAGGACACTTGATATACTACACCAACCGACTAGCGGCACGAGTACAAACGGCATTGACCGTGAAAATATGAGTCACGGCCGAAGTATATGTTGACACCTGAGTGCGGGCAACAAAAATAAAACAAACGACAGCGTAGTTAGAGTGCCCCATACCAAACAATTAATTCGCAGGTACTATCGTATTCAATGAATCATTATTAATTATTAAATAGATCTTTCCATGTAACGGAATGCGCCTAGCACCAAATGACATAAACAACAGCAAGACGCGTACTCTTTTGTAGCACCAGAACATTACCTGTACTGAAACATAGGGCAAAAATGCGCGTCTGTCTCGAAGTAAAGTTCATCTAAAAGTTGCTGGGAAATCAATGATAATACGTATTTTTACGTTCTTTCGCGCGTAAATTTAAAGTGAATCGCGACGCGCTTTTATGTGCATCGGCGAAAACATACAGTTTACTAAGGGTATATCGTTACTATACCACATACTGCCGAGTCTTCACTAGCAGGTGACTGGAGTCGTATCCGGGAAACGGATTCACTCCAGAAAGTCTGCTCGTTCTTTGATGTCCGCAATCGAAGACCTGAAAGATTATATCTTGAAGGAACACGATAATTTGTATAAAAATAAGACACGGCCTAGGTCCTTGCAAGGCGTGTTAACGAAAAAACAGTCTCTAAAGGAAGCCTTCGACCACTTCGTAGAACAGATCGAGAAATACGAATATCGAGTTACGACCGAAGAATGGAACCGACTAACTGACGTATACAACGTAGTAAGAGCCAAATACGAGGCAGCGATCCGGATATTAAACGAATCAATAATAATACCTTGGCATCAAAGGAGCCTCTCAGAAGGTGAGGACATTAGCGCGACAGCAAGCGGCGTTGTCGTCGCACAACAACGAAGGAAATATCTATCTCGTGAGGCCAAGAACCTTAGCGGAAATTCGCACCAGGACCAAATCGCAGGAGATAAAAACTCAAGTAGGAAAACCGGAACTACAATGGCAAGGGAAAACGCAGCATATCGCTTCCCCATGCAAGAAGCGATACAATGCATACCAGAATACCACGGATCAATAGATGAGCTGGAACCATTTCTGGTACAAATAAGATACTTTGCAGATGAAATCCCGGCTGGGCAAAGTGAGAAACCGCTGCTGAATATAATACTAATGAAACTGAAGGGTAAGGCAGCAGGCTTCATTAACAGAATACGAGCGGATACGTGTGAAGAAATGCTAGAAAATTTAAAGAGACAATTCAGCAAAAGAGTCACAGTCGAAGACATCTCACAAAAAATAGAAACTTTGGAACAGAAATCGACTGAATCATTTATCAAGTACGCCGATAGAGCTTTACAAATTTATGAATGCATCGAAGAGATGCAACCAACGCGAAGAGACCTCCTTCGCTGAAAGAAGCCTAAAAATCCACTTCATCGGGGGGCTAAGAAATACAAGCCTAAAACAGGCAGCGAGAAATCAAAAAGGCGTGACATTCAGAAAGTTGATACAGTTCTTGCAGGACGAACACGCGGAATGTGATCATTTGGAAGAAATCGAGCAGCGACTTCGAGCATGCCGTGTATCGGCGAGCAAAAATGATAGACAAATCAACCGAGATAGATCTGGATTTATAGACCAACACCCACGCACCCGAGGAATGAGCAGCAACCAATACTACCAATACCCGGCAAGGCAAGACTGGGGGAATTCCGGAAATTATAATAACCATCCCGATAGCAGACAGGGGTATAACCAAAGACCGCTTGGCAACTCAACACCATACGGAGAAAATAGACGCACGGTGGCAAACTACAACAATCACGACGACAGAAGAGACCATGGAAGCCAGAACCATTGGAGTAGCGGAAGGAATCAGCCTCAAGGGCACAGGACAAATGTGCAGATGGAAAACAGACCATGGCGAAATAGAGGCGGAAGAGAAGACAACAGAACAGTAACACAGGGAGAACAATTTCCAGCACGAAACGACAACGGCGGAAGCTATGATCAAAGACCAAGTAGAAACTGGGGCAGGATGCAAGATGACAGGCAATACTATAGCCAAACGTACAATTATCGAAAAAACTAAATATTGGGGCACCGGAGTTGATAGATAACCTGGCCCCCCAGGCATCGAGAGACCTTAAAGATACTAGAAATGAAAACTTTAAGTCACAAAACGCGTTCAGAGTATTACAGAACCAAATGGAAAATTTGAATCAACAGCTGAAAAAAGTGTTCAACAACATAACACACCAAAAAAATACGGACCAAAATACAATAACCCATATAATAACAAGAAATTGGTTCAATGCATACGAAATTGAACTAAGGACAACTACCAGACCAAATATACGAAACAACTATCTTATCGATACAGGTGCAAGCTCGAATTTAATAAGTAAGAGATGCGCAGAAGAAATTGGTTCATCAACAATAAACACAAGGGAAAAGATCCACTACAAAGGTGTAATGAACATTGCGCGAATAAGCTTGAGGACAACGTATGCGGATTTCTTAATAGATAACATGATATTCAAAGTGAAATTCGATGTTATAGAGGACTTGGAATTCGCAGGAATCCTAGGAATGGATTTTATAAATAGATATGTATCGAGCATAGATAATCAGAATGGCCGACTAGTTTTGCAAACAGATCCAATACTATTCAAGGCAGAGGCTAAACCATGCCCTAAGTGGCTACAATATGCGACAGAAGATTCCAAATTACAAGGAAACAACAGAAATACAAGAGCAGATGAACAACCCGGTATGTTATGCAGAAACACACCTGGAGATAGGAATTCATTAGAAAATAGAAGCGAACCAACTGATATAACAAACAATAAAACAGTACAACGAGGTAGATACACAGACAATCCGAAAAAAAAGAATAACTACAGTGATAAAAAGCAATACAATCAAAGGATCGAAAACAGATGCGAGGCCAAAGAAAGAAATCCGCCCGAGAACACAACGAAAAGAGACATAAGTTGCCAGACAGAAGTAATCATAGCGAATGTAGATATAATACAAGATAAGAATAGGAACACGAAGCATCACCAATACACTAATGGCAGTAACGAGCACTTAGATTATGACTGTACATTGGTAGATACCCCTTTTAAGAAGAATAAATATACTACATGCGATGCGAAAATACGCGACGGAATAAGAGAGGAGAATGATGGATACTTTTCTAAAACCATCTATGCCAAGGAAGAATCGTGGGCGGCTGATTTAGATACGAATCAAGATATAAGCCTGACAGAGAACAAAAGATGCGACCAAAAATTCGGACAAGATAGAACGAACAGCGTACTGCAAGTGCTCAACCTAAGCCATTTAAGAAGAGAGAATTACGAAAATATTGAAAGAATCATGGCATCTTACAGTGATGTGTTTTATCTGAAGGGGGACAAGTTAACTATTACCGATGCGGCGGTACATGAGATAGAGACAACCTCGAACATACCCATAAATAAAAGACAATATAGATTCCCCGAGGCAACCAAGAAGCACATTAACGAAGAAATCGAAGAAATGCGTAGGCAAGGCATCATAAGGCCTAGCAAGAGCCCATGGAATGCTCCAGTATTATGCGTACCAAAGAAGGACGATGAATATGGCAACAAGAAGTATCGAATTGTAGTAGACTTCAGAGCATTGAACTTGGTGACAAAACCCTTTGTATACCCGATCCCCTTGATCGATGAAATCTTAGACAACCTAGGGAACAGTAAATATTTTTCAACTTTGGATTTAAAATCGGGATTTTATCAAGTACCGATCGACCCAAAGGATGCTGTAAAGACAGCCTTTTCCACTCCAAAAGGGCATTTTGAGTTTACGCGGATGCCTATGGGGTTAAGAAATAGTTCATCTACTTTCCAAAGATTAATGAATACTGTTCTATACGAAATAAAAGACGTCAAAGCAATCGTATACTTAGATGATATAATTGTTTTTGGCACTACCGTGGAGGAACACAATAACAACTTAAGTAAGGTGCTGAAGGCTTTGCGTCAACATAATTTGAAAGTTGAGCCGGGCAAATGCCAGATATTGAAAGATGAAATAAAATACCTAGGGCATGTGATAGATCAGAATGGAGTACGTCCTATGGAGGACAATATAATGGCTATCAAAGAAATGTCAGCACCTAGAACGGTCAGAGGCGTCCGCTCATTTTTAGGAACGGTAAACTTCTATGGAAAATTCATACCGCAACTAGCAGAGAAACGTAAACCTTTGAACGACCTCTTGCGGAAAAATGTAAAATTTGTTTGGACAGACGAATGCCAGAAAGCATTCGAGGAATTAAAAATTTTTCTGACATCCGACACACTGTTGGTTAGACCGAACTACAAAGATACGTTCGTGATCACAACAGATGCTAGCGAGTACGCCATTGGAGCTGTACTATCTAACGAAAAATCTATCGATAGACCAATAGCATATGCCAGTAGAGGCCTAGTAGGTGCTGAAAGAAGGTACCATACGATTGAGAAGGAATTGTTGGCCATTGTTTGGGCGGTAAACAAGTTCAAACACTTCATTTATAATCAAAAATTCATCGTCTACACAGACCACAGACCGTTAATTTCAATATGGCACTTGAAGGAAACTTCGCCAACGCTAACACGGTTACGATTAAAATTACAAGGATTGGAAATAGACATTCGCTACAAACAAGGCAAGGACACACCATATCGGTAGTAACGAGACAACAAAAGCGCCAACATCAGCAAGCAGAAGAAGATCTTGCGAAGCAGAAAGATGCAGAGAGTAGAGTGAACCCCAAGCAAATTAGGGATGAATCCGGGCGATTCGCGTTATTTGAAAATAAACAGAAAACTGAATGGAACCCACACATGGACGGGTTGGAAAACATCGATTTTGGATGCGATGAGAAGGAAGATTTGGGGGAATTCTCGTACCTCGAGGAGTACGATATATGTACCAGAGAGAACGACATTGAATTCAATCGATTAAAAATTTCGACAAAGAAATTCGACGAAAACAACGCTGAGGCTACATTCGTAATAGTAAACAGCAAATCAGCATACAAGGAATTGGAGGAAATCGTAGAATTACCTCATGGTCTAAAGGACCACTTGAACGAAAGGATCTTTGAAATCCCGAATAGGAAGCTATGGGGGTTGATTTTGAACGGGTCCAAGAAATCATTAACAGATACACACGTACTTTTGGGAGGGCTAATGGATGCCTTTACAAACTGCTCCGAATACGTAAGAAATGCGGAAACCATTCAAATCATTTCATTCAGGAACTTGAAAAGGGCTCCTGAGTCGACGGCACTAAGGTTTATTGCCAAGAAATTTGGCAAGATATTCACATTATACGCCCCAGAGAAGGATCGAATGCTTGTAGCAGAGAAGGATCGCGAGACAGTATTGAAAGAATTCCACGATTCTCCCTTAGGCGGACATGTAGGTAGCAAACGTATGCGGATGCGAATGAGCCCGCTGTTCCAATGGAAAAATATGCGCCAAGACATCGAGAATTATGTCAAACAATGCGACTCGTGCCAGAAAAATAAGATTGGCAGGGCAAACAAAATTCCGATGAAGATAACTACAACATCTTCTGAACCATTCGAGAAATTATATATGGACATAGTAGTACTCCCAGAATCAGACTGGGGTAACAGATATGGTCTGGTTATGCAAGACGATCTGACCAGATATTTAATCGTAGCACCAATGGCAAATCAAGAGAGCTCCACGGTTGCTCAAACATTCGTAGACCATTATATATGTAAATTTGGGACACCGGCCGAACTGGTAACCGACAATGGAACAAATTTCGTAAGTTCTCTAATGAAAAACGTATGTAAAATTTTAAAAATTAAGAAGATTACTACAAGTACCTACCACCCACAAGCAAACCTCGTGGAGAGATCAAATAGGGAATTGAAAACTTATCTTAGACAGTACGTGGGTAGCGACCCAACAACATGGGATCAGTTGTTACCATTCTTCACGTTCGAATATAACACGACCATAAACTCATCTACTGGCTACACACCGTTTGAGTTATTATATGGAAAACGGGCAAATATTCCGAATTCAATTTACAAATATGACAATGATGGTTTATACTATGAAGACTACGTGAACGAAATGCGATCGACATTCAAGCGATTACATACTCAAGCACGAGAAAATCTAGTAAAATCTAAAGAAAAACGGAAGGAGTTGTACGATAGAAGCTCCAATGAATGGCAACCAATGTGGGGAGACTTACTAGGTACTAGTTAAAGCCAACCCCACAGGAGCAGGACAGAAGTTACAGTCGCTATGGAGAGGACCCTACGAAGTAGTTGCTCTCCCTAGCGAACAAACGACAACTATCAAAAACGGAAACAGATTAGAAAAGATTCATAACAACAGATTGAAGAAGTACACGGATTAAGTTTCTAATTGGAATTTATATTGGAACAGTTTTTGGTTAATCATTGAAGTATCATAAATTTAATCGCTATGAAGTATCACAAATTTAGCGCCAAGGTCAATATCAGGCTAGACGGATATGGACTTGAATTCTTTCTTTTCAACAACAGAATCACTCGAGAAACAAAACTACGCGGCATAGTAAGCTGTAAACATTAAACAGTCCAACTTTCTGCCGCGCACAGCAAAACCAAGCAAGCGTTGCATGCGCCAGAGCGATGGGCGCTCGGCAAAAACAAATGAAACCATCGCGAAAAAAGTACAGGCTAAACTCGATTTAGAAGCACCTATGAAGCGACTACCATGATACGTGACATGCATGAGATGCGACGTTAACGTCGGAAAACGGTATGACGCGTGACAATATGGCCATGAAATATGAATGCAGACGAATGCGCGCGACTAAGCATGGGCGGCGAAAACGCATTTCATATTTTTAAGGATTATTAGTATCAGTTGTTTTTTTTTTGTACTATAATCTTAAGAAAAAAAATTCTTTCATTAACATATCCAAGAGTTTTCACGTTTGGAATGTGTCTGCTTGTATACATTCCAGTATCATGACGGCTATCGGGGTATTAGGAGAAAACAGCGGAAGCTACGATGGGAATCTCGTGTTACAGAAACTGGGGATAGCGCGAACGATAAGCGGATCATATGATGTTAGGGTGAGTGTAAATTTGGAAGAATTACTAACAATTATGGATAGAACTAGACAGGGGGTACAGTCCCTGGTGGAGGACTGCAAAGCTGCACCAAGGACGATAGATCCTAGCCGGTGCAGGGAGTTAATTAAAATGCTAGAGGAAGATAGCAAAGAAATATACAACCTCGGAGAAATGATAAGGAGATCGCCGAGGGGAAGGAAACGCCGAAGCGTGTGGAACGCGATAGGGCTAATGGACTCCGAAGATAGGAGAAGAATGGATATGGATATAGATAGGCTAAGAGGCAATGAGGAAAAAATAAAAGAGCTAACGTATCAACAAACAGCAGCCGTCGATTCAATTTATAACTTGGTGAATGAGTCAGTGCATCAGATAGATCTGAAGGCTATTGAAACATGTCGGAAAGACGAAGAAATGAAAAACGAGGTTCTCAGGGACATGAACCAAACAGAATCAACAAGAGACTTATTGTTGATGGAAATGACAGCAATAAGGAAAGTAGTGGAATGGCGAAACATCGTACGGAGAATACGTCATAGACAGATACTTGCATTAAAAATACTAGCCGGGGAGGCGGGAGCAATTGAAATAAGAACGGAAGAGCACGGCCGATAGCGGAGACTCAAGAAGAACCAATACCGACAATCTCTGTAGAACCGAGACAAAAAAGCACCAACAGAGAAACAGAAACGGAAAATGAGTATGTGGAACCGTTCACGATAATAGAATTATGAAATAGAGAGATAGGAATTGGCAGCAAAAAAGGGAATAGCTCGGAAACAATACGAACACCAAAAAGTAGTACCCGCAACATATCCGTTATTTAAAGAATGGCAGCTAAAGCACCGAAAAAAAAAAACAGACAAACCAACAAATGTGACGAATCGAAGCATAAATTCACTGTTTTTTGTTCCACTTACAAAACATAACAAAACGCATCGAAAATGTGTGCTTGTAAATTTGCACGTGTTGTGTAGGTAGGTCTCTAAATAAATATTACGATTTTAAAAGTTTTCTCTGCCGTGTGTTGAACATTTCGAACCGCTCTTGCGTACGTGTATCCTATTTCTACGTCCAACCATCGAAATAGTCCCCGCCCCCCATAATACAAAGTACAGAGAACTTCTTCTTCTAGAGTACCGATCAGACTGTTTAGAAATTTTACTTATTAGTAGAGAAAACCAAGCCGTGTATGTATCTCAAAATTATAATTATAGCATAGTCCCAAACTAAACTTTCAAATAACCTTTGTACGTTTTGTTGTTTCCAGCAAAACTAAAAACGCATATTGTATACTAGCCAGAATCGATTTATTTTCTCGTTTAACTTGACTCTTTTGTTGTTTTTCTTTTGTATTCTTGCACTGTTTTTTGTTTTTCTTATTAAACAAAAGGAATAATAAAATACAGAGCAAAACGAAAACACATGAAAACAAAAACACCTAAGCAATCCGTTTTAGGATTCTTCAATTGAGGATGATAACAGCTGACTAGATAAAATCGAAATATTTTTCTGTCCATAAAGTCAATAAGCCGAGCTAAAATTTACAATCCAAGATTATCATTAAGTTATGAAAACTATACAAAATTTTTTTAGTACCCATATCCTCGCACCTAAGTCCGATACCATCACAATCGACTTGATGCTAACCCTTAAGGTATCATCAAGCTCAGTAAGTAAGGGGGCCTGCAGCGTCCTTAGCGAATTTGCTGTATTGCTAGTTTGCATTGGCGCAGCAGTTTTTGTTTACGCGCTCTTGGAATGTGCTCGGGGTTGCTGAGCAGTTTTTTGTTTACGCGACACTGAGGTGCTCTGCGTAAACAAAGAAATTTCACGGACAACCGCGGTAACGTTCACGATGGTCTCGGGTTTAGGCCGAACAGTTAGTGAAATGTTAGGAGCATAAAAACCCCTAGTCGGGAAAAGTTAGAGCTCAGTTCAGATTCAATTCCTGAAGGCAAAGATTGTTGTAATCAGTTCAGATTCAATTTCTGAAGGCATCTAAAGAATTGAGTGAAAGATTGTTGTAATGAGTTCAGATTCAATTTCTGAAGGCATCTAAAGAATTGAGTGAAAGATTGTTGTAATGAGTTCAGATTCAATTTCTGAAGGCATCTAAAGAATTGAGTGAAAGATTGTTGTAATGAGTTCAAATTCAATTTCGGAAGGCATCTAAAGAATTGAGTGAAAGATTGCTGTAATGAATAAAGATTTAACAGTTTCATGTGCAATGTTTGATACTCATATGCGAGAAGAACAAAATAGTTATACACAACCATTGCTCGTGTCAAGATAGTGTTAATAAATATACGACAACAAAATTATGTGTTGAAGAATTAGTATTGACAATATACGACAATAAAATTATGTGTTGAAGAATTAGTGTTGACAATATACGACAACAAAAGTATGTGTGGAAGAATAACTTCTTTTATTAATGTAAACAAGTAAATGTTGAGACATATATTCGACGAGATCACCATGAAGTGTTGCGAATAGATTTACAAACTAGTGGAGTATGCAATAGAACTACGAGTCAAATTAAAGAAAATAACTCAACATACTATGGTTGTAGCATAACTGCACAGAATTTACGGTGAAAGTTAAAAGGTTCCAATTCTAATGTAAATGTGTGAAAATCACAAAAAGATTTGAAACTCAGAAAAAGGTGAAATTCGTGATATTAAACTCAAGTACATGTAGAAACCGAATTGAAGAGTATTACTCCGTATAGAACTGAAAGAAACGTCATCTTCGTTATTCTGCCACCCGCTCCGCACGGTGTAGGTACTGCAATAGATAGCAATAAAGCAGCTTCTGTCAAATTTTCGACAATCACCAACACTGATTGCAGCATTCTTTCAATAAACTTTAAACACTGTTGATGAATGCATGAAGTATTCGAAAAACCCTTTCATTTCGGAACCGAAAGTCGAATCCGGATAAAATTCAGGAATTCCGAGTAGGACCTGAGACCTTTCATTTGAATCTAAGTTGGTCAAAATCGATTACGTCATTTTAGAGAAATACACATAGACATTACGCAGCTCGACGAACTGAGTGGAATGGCATTTGGCCAGTTTTTACTAGTCGATATTCAAGTTTCAATAAAATTATTATTTGTTGTTAATTTTGTGACCGTGAGTTTGCTAGCATTTTTACGATTGCAATTTATTTCCTTCCTACATTAGAAGAATATGGACCATTCTGCGAATTATTTGAACTTTAATTTTTTATCGAGTAGTTAAATTTATTTAAAACTGCGGCCTATTTCAAAATTTGATGAATGGAAAGTTATTTGGGTCTATTTTGCTCTGAAAATAATGCAAATGGAGTAATATCATATTCTCTCAAACAATATACACTTGTAAGGTTGAATGCGAATAGTTTATCTCCGCGTTTAAACCACATTTTCTCTGTGTTCCGCGTTAAGTTGAATGGAGTTTTTTTTATATCTACGTTAAGTTCAACGCTCAGCGGTTTCTGTGTCATCATTGGTGGATTAATATTCATATGCTGAGTTAAGTGAATCTTCTCCGAAAGTTACAATTAAAAAAGTTTATTAGAAGTGGCCCTATTGTTCTGTTCGGTTGGTGACCTACGGGTCAGCGACCACGGGCGAGATGACGACAACTTTACAATGCGGCGCCTGTGCGAAAGCTATAAAAGAGGACAGCGATAAAGTGTTTTGTTACGGCCCGTGTAATGTAATACTGCACCTAAAATGTACTGACGATATTGATAAACAAGGGCTGAAAGCGATGGAAACTAATCGTGGCTTGAAATATCTTTGCCATGGTTGTCGCAAGCATCAATCTGGTCACAATGAAATCATAGCCAAATGTAATGGCATTTTAGCAAAAATGAGTGAGAATGTTGAGCTGTTGAGGAATGAATTGATTGAAAAGGTGAAATCATTAGAATATGATATAGGCAAGCAAATAGAAAATGCAGTAGGAAACCTAAAAAGTGACTTGTTGCGGGAACTATCTGGAAATACAGAAAAAAATCATTTGCTGAAGTGTTGTACCTAATAATAATGGTATTATCATTCTTGGTGTAAAATGTGCTGAAGCTGTAGAACCAGCAGTTGCGGTCGTTAAAGAAAAGCTTGGTGAAAACTACGAGATCTCAGTACCAAAACCGATGAAACCTAGACTGAAGATTGTTGGTGTGGCTGATAAGCTCTCTGAAAGCGAGCTTAAGGAATGTATAATGGAACAGAATGAAGCAGTTAACTTGACTGATTTGAAATTAATTACATGTTTCCATTCAGTGCGTAACGACATCACGACTTACAATTTTATAATCGAGGTGAACGCTGATGCTAATGACTCCATGCTGAAGTTAGGTCGTGTGAACATTGGTTGGGAAAGATGTAGAGTGTTTGAATGCTTCGGGATTGTGCGTTGTTTTAAATGTTGTGCCTATGGACATAAGAGCAATGAGTGCAATCATCCTCAAATATGTTCTAAATGTGCTGGTGAACATGCTTCGGCTGTTTGCGAATCAACAACAGTATGCTGCGCTAACTGTACTCAGATTAACAAAAATCAGAAATTAAACTTGGACACAATACATGAAGCATACAGTTTGGAATGCCCAGTGTATAAGAAACTTGTTGAACGGAGACGCCAATATATTCACCGCACTGAATAGCAATCACTTGATGCCGCCATGAAGTCATCTCCAGATTCCGATACCGCCATGCCTTACTCTCTAGTTCCTGTTATCGACATGATTTTTTCTCCAGGTAAAACTAGTGAGGGTATATGTCCTCTCGAAGCTTCACATGATACTGCTCCTCCTCAAAACAACTACTGTTTGCAGCCATTGATTGAAATAGATGCTTCCGATTCCGTCTCCGTCAACACCTGTTTACTGTGGGAAAATGATGCTTCGGATTCAGTTACCGTCTCTCGCCTGTCGACCTTCATCCCAGATGATTCATCCGCCTTGATTTCTTCTCTAGATCCTGATACCGCCATGAATTTTTCTCCAGGTAAAACTAATGAGAGTGTATGTCCTCTCGAAGCTACACATGATACTGCTCCTCCTCAAAATTACTACCGTTTGCAGCCACCAATTGACACAGATGCTTCCGACTCAGTCGTCAACTACTGTTTGCCGTCAACGCTTGAAAAATATGTCTCCGATTCTGTACCCATCACTTGCATATCGACTGTCATCCCAGATCCTGGTGCCGCCATGGTTTTTTCTCCAGGTAAAGCCAGGGAGGGTATATGTTCCTCTGAAGCTACAAACGATACAGCACCTCCTCAAAACAAATCTGGATTCCAGATACCCGACGATGATTCAACTACTGCACAACTCAGAATCTATTATCAGAACGTGAGATGACTGCGCACAAAAATCGACGACCTCTTCGTTGCTGTTTATGATGCAGAATATGATGTAATTGTACTGTCCGAGACATGGCTGAACGATGACATCTCCTCACTGCAGTTGTTTGGTCCTGGATACACAGTTTATCGGAACGATCGCGATCCAAAAATTTTTGGTAAAACAAGAGGTGGTGGTGTACTCATCGCTGTAACTAATAGGTTAATGTCTAAAGCAAACAAAAATTGTAACATTACTCTCGAACAGCTTTGGGTGAACATAGGTAGTCAATTTCAACGTATGCGTCGGTGTAGTATATATTCCGCCAGATTTGGCAATTAATGCAAGCATAGTACAACAGCATATCGACTCCGCGATGAATGTTGCAAACTCGCTTGATCCTTCAACCTCTCATCTAATATTTGGTGATTACAATCAACCTGGTATTGTGTGGAAAGACACTTCCTATGGATTTGCGTCTGCCGATCCGTCATCCTCAGTCGTGTCGGGATCTAGTAGCACTCTGTTAGACGGGATGTCTTTATTGAACATGATTCAAATTTGTACAGTGACTAATAGATTGAATCGCACTTTGGATCTTTTTTTCGTTAACGAGGAAGCGTTAGCGAACTGTCACGTGCGTCAAGCTGATGAAGCACTTGTTGGTATAGATTGCCATCATCCTCCTCTGTTGGCTGAATTAACATGCTACCAAAAAATCTGTTTCAATGATGTGGTCGAAGATGTAGAATTTGATTTTTTAAAACCGATTTTCTTAAACTTAATAGCTCATTTGAGTCAATCGATTGGGAATTACTCTTGGACAATGCAAAAGACGTCAATGTAGCGGTGGAAAGATTTACATCTGTGCTCAACTATTTGTTTAGACTACATGTACCAGCCCCTCGTCCTCGACCAAAACCACCTTGGTCAAATCGACACCTTCGTCAACTAAAACGTTTAAGAGCAGCTGCACTTCGGCACTATACAATTCGACGTAATCCTACTATCAAACGGGAATTCACTCATGCCAGCAACAATTATAAGGCGTATAATCGCTTCCTTTATTCGAGACATGTTCTACAGATTCAAGCCAACCTTAAACAGAACCCAAAACGTTTCTGGTCTTTTGTGAATAACAAACGCAAGGAGAACGGTCTTCCTTCCATAATGACTCTTGGGAATGAAAGTTCAAGTTTGTCTGGTGAAATCTGCAAGCTGTTTGCTAAACACTTTTCAAGTGTTTTTGAAACTGTGCCATCTACTTCAGCACAGGTGGAGTCCGGTCTAAGAGATGTTCCTTGTGATGTACTAAGCCTTAATAACATCCAGTTCACCAACGCATTGAATAAGTTGAAGTCATCATCATCGTCTGGTCCAGATGGCATTCCTGCTATTATATTGAAAAGATGTGCAAATGCTTTGTGCTCTCCCTTAAAACTTATATTCAATCAGTCGCTCTCGCAAGGAATATTTCCGCAATGCTGGAAAAAAACATACATGTTTCCCGTATTTAAAAAAGGAAATAAGCAAAATGTAGAAAACTATCGTGGAATTACATCACTCTGCGCCGGATCTAAATTATTCGAGATTCTCGTGAGCAATGTTCTGTTCAGTGAAATTAAAACATACATATCGACAGATCAACATGGATTTTTCCCAGGCAGATCTACAGCTACAAACCTTGCTCATTTTACATCGCATTGCATTCGAAGTATGGAAGATGGGGCACAGGTGGACACGATTTATACTGATCTCAAAGCAGCATTCGATCGCGTGGATCACGCTATTTTACTTGCGAAAATTCGAAAACTGGGTGCTTCCAAAACGTTCACTGAATGGATCAGATCGTATCTCGTTGGTAGAACTCTCTCTGTCAAACTTGGAAATAACGAGTCAGATAATTTATCCAACTTGTCAGGCGTACCTCACGGTAGCAACCTAGGACCTTTGCTGTTTTCTTTATTTTTTAATGATATTTGCTTTATCCTGCAACCAGGATGTAAGCTTATTTATGCAGATGATCTAAAACTCTTCCTCATCATTCGATCCGAAGAGAACTGCATTGTTTTGCAAAAACAGCTCGATGTTTTCTGTGATTGGTGTACGCGTAACCGATTGACGCTAAGTGTATCCAAATGTTCTGTAATTACCTTCACACGCAAGAAAAAGCCTGTTGTTTGGAGCTACGCTGTTTCCGGAGAACGTCTCGAGAGAGTATCAGTTGTCAGAGATCTTGGTGTACTACTGGATACACAGCTGTCCTTCAGAGACCACTACTGTCATATTATTGCTCAAGCCAACCGAAATCTTGGATTCATATTCAAAATAGCAAAAGAGTTCAAAGATCCATATTGTCTTCGATCACTGTACTTCACCCTTGTGCGATCAGTCCTTGAAACTTCATCTGTAGTTTGGAGTCCTTACATAGATGTCTGGATTAACCGAATTGAATCAGTTCAAGCTAGGTTCATTCGTTATGCTCTAAGATCTCTGCCATGGCGTAACCCTACAGAATTACCACCCTATACAGATCGCTGCAGATTGCTTGGTATGGACACGCTTGCCAAAAGAAGGAATATCTTTAGGGCGCTTTTATTGGAAAATTATTAATCGGTCAAATTGACGCTCCATATATACTTTCTCGAGTTAATATTAACGTACCACCTAGAACTTTAAAATCGAGGAACTTTTTAAGACTTGACCATCAACGTACTGATTATGGACAGAACGAACCCATAAGGGGAATGTGTTGTATTTTTAACAATGTCTATGATTTTTTAGACTTTTCCATTTCATGTGATAATTTTAAAGATAGACTTAAGAAATTTACTTAGTGTATGAGAATTTATGTAAAAACCAATATGTCAATTTATGTAACATGAAACTGTTTGTGATGTGATTATATTGTCAGTTCAGCCAACCATAGAAATTAGAAAAGAAGAAGGGGTTTTTATGCCAAATTGAAGATAGTTTCTGTTTGGATCTTCAATTGGGCTTTTCCCCTTCCAATGCTTCATGTAGACTATATCTGGTCAGATGAAGGAATAACAAATAAATATTTGCTATTCAGCGAAAGTAAGAAGAATTTCGAGATAAACTTACTTCATTTAACATAGTATTTAAACTTTTGTCGTGAATACGACTTACTTTACTATGGGGTGCCTTTTCAAAATTTACCCTCTGAGAGAGTGATAAGTTTTTGATCGTGAATATCTCTTGTTGTATCTAACGAATCAACATAATTTTTGCTACATGCCATCAGAAATATGATCACAATTTTATGATAAAATATTCAGTTGTGAGACATAATCTCAAATACTTCAAAATTAAACTTTTCTGAAATGTTTGGTATAAACGAGTATCAAAGAGGACGCGTTTGCCTTTCTCATATTTTTAAAGCTCATAGCTCAGTGATCTGTGAAAGTATTTATATAATCTAACTACCAATAGAATCGAAATTTTTCAACTTGAGCGTGTAAAGAAAAAGCATTGAAGTATTTCAATAGTACACTATTGAAAAACCTGTCTCATTTGACCCATGTCAACACCAGCCAATCAGAACGCGTTCTGAGGAAGAGAACAAAATATCTGCTGCTGTACAACAAATCGAGAAAATGTTTCGAACAGTGTTTAATATCGTAGTGAGTTCCACAAATTGGTCCTTCTGAAAGGCAGGAATGAATCCCGTCCAGGATCCGGATATTTTCTTTCAATGAAATGCAAATCCGAAATGAAATATCATAATTAAAATTCTATATGCTGTTATTTTTATAGCCGTTAGGACCGCCCATTAGTGAAAAAGCTACAAACGAAATCAGGTAAAAACAAGCCTCTCAACAAAAATTGGATCACTGGATTATATCGCCACTGCGAGCAGATGTATTTTGTGTCGTTTGCAAAGCTAGTTTCGCAAGCGCGATTACGTCGCAGCTGCCAGTCATTTGCATTGGTGAAAAAGCAACGGTGGAGAGCAACAGTTTGGTTAGATTTTTGCACTTTTCGTTGTGTGAAATTCACAGTAATCGAGATCAAGTGAAGCCTTCTTTTTTTGCGAAAAATGTGGAAAAGGGGAATGCTTGCACAATTCATACAATTGATCAACTAATTGATATTCGGAAGTGTTGAGGAACATGTCAGTTGTTTTCGTATTCACGACATCCAGTTATGTCTCTGACATTATCCACCCGCCCTTTTTTATTGGGGTATTTTCTTTGAGTGAAAGTATAAAAAGAAATTACACAGAAGCAATTTTTACAGAAGCTCTAAAATTATAACTTTGTTGCAAGATTTTTCCAGTGTTTCCAGTCCAGTCGATTAAAAAATAATTTAATGTGCTGAGCATATCGTGATAATAGAGTATGTTTGAGAGAATATGATCAATATTATACACAAATCCAACTGCAATGACAGAAAATGATTACAAGTTTTGCTATGGTAGGATTATTTTTTCCACTCACTGCACAGTGGGAAAAAATCTATGAAAACCCGCAAAGAATTCAGTAACTCATGAACTAATTGAGATAGGACAACAAACTAAAGTGTTTCTTATGTAAAAATTTCCCAGGAATTTAATTAAAATGGCCGCACGAATCGCAATCCGGCTCGTTTTACCCCAAATGTACAGCAGTTTTAGGGTTTCCTATAACATTCGCTCTTCAACTTGAAAACAAGTCGAGTGTGGCCGCACACTGGCCGCACGAAACGTTTTGGTGGCTATTTTACCCCAATTCCTTCATTTCATGAGCTCTTTACTGTAAATCGTCCTTAAATCTTGGTAAAACTTATTGCAAGTTTGATAAATCTTGCTTATCTTATATTTAAAAAAGTATGGAGACTCGAATGGAAGAACCTACACTGGCCTCAAGAAACGTTTTGGTGACTATTCTACCCCATTTCCTCCATTTTATGGTATTTTATTGTAAATCGGTCTTAACTTATGGTGAAACTAATTGGAAGTTTACTAAATCTAGCTTATCTTATGTAAAAAAGTCTGTAGAATCGAATGCCAGAACTTATACTGGCCACAGGAAACGTTTTGGTGGCAATTTTACCCCAATTCCTCCAATATTGGAAATTTTCATCTAAATCACCCTTATGTTTTAAGCGAACCACGTTGAAAGCATACGAAAACTATCTTATATTATGTAAAAAATCATGGAGCATCGAATGGAAGAACCTACACTGGCCGCACGAAACGTTCTGGTGACTACTTTACCCCAATTCATCTATTTCATGATATCTTATTGTAAATCGTCCTTAAATCTCGGTAAAATTTATTGGAAGTTTACTGAATCTAGCTTATCTTATGAAAAAAAGTCTGTAGAATCGAATGGAAGAATCTACACTTACCGCACGAAACGTTTTGATGACTATTTTACCCCATTTCCTCTATTTTATGGTATTTTATTGTAAATCGGTCTTAAGTTTCGGTGAAACTTATTGGAAGTTTACTGAATCCGGCTTATATCATGTAAAAAAGTCTGTAAACCCGAATGAAAAAACCTACACTGGCCGCACGAAACGTTTTTTTTATTCAATAATATAATATATTTTTAGGCACACTACTTAAGCTCTAAGATGCCAAGGGTATTTTCTAATCTTAATTAGCGACTAACTTAAAACTAGAACAGTATCAGTAGATTATGTCGTCTCGGATTTTCGGAAATCCAGCTTTCAGCTGGCGATCGGCAGTGTTCGTTGAATTAAATATTGCATGAGCCTTCCAGGTGGCGTTGTTAAATATCTATGGCCACTTCCTTCGGTTCTTTTGGTCCGCGGGAAACACCCCCAGGCTACGAAGGCCCGGCGGGTGGCCCGCATGCTGGTCATCGACTGGAGCGGTCGTCCATAGGCGGTGATAGTAATGTTAAGGAAGAGAGTGAAAAAAAGTAAATATTGTGGAAAGCGAGGTAGATAGGGCTTATGGAAACAAATGATCTAATTAGTTGCCATCGAGATGGTAAAGAAACGAGGAAAGGGGGAACGAAAAAGTTAGTGACAAAAAAAGACCTTGTTAGTTCCAATGAAGATGGTGGACAGAGACGGGGAACGAGAGAATCGGCCGGATGTTAGTGTCGAACCTGTAGGTGGAGATTATACTTTCTGAGCGATGTATAACAGATTACACTTGTATATTAATGTGTTTAAGGTACTGATATATGAGAAGCATATATGAACTATCCCGATTCGCCATCACATCTCGGAGCGGAACTTCAGGTGGTCTACCTCGGGCCCTAAGGAATTCCAGTAGCTTCGACCTGGCGTCGCGATACTCTACGCACGACCACACGACATGCTCGATGTCCTGATAACCCTCGCCACAGGTGCAGAGACCGCTCTCCGCGAACTCAATACGCCGGAGATGTGCGTTGAATGTGTAGTGGTTTGACATGAGTCTGGACATCACACAAATGAAGTCGCGACTCACGTTCATCCCCCTGAACCAAGGTTTCGTCGATATTTTGGGAACAATGGAGTATAGCCATCGTCCCAGTTCGTCATTGCTCCATGAAGTTTGCCATCTTTCGAGTGTCCTCTGACGCGAAATACTAAAAAATTCATTGAAGCAGATTGGTCTTTCATAAATTTCACCTTCTAATGCACCCACTTTAGCCAATGAGTCTGCCTGTTCATTGCCTGGAATGGAACTATGTGATGGGACCCAGACTAAGGATATTTAAAAAGACCGACCAGATAGAGTTCTCAAGTGTTCCCGTATTTCCGCAGGAAATATGGGGGATACTTTTCTGTCTTCATTGAACGGAGAGCTTCTATTGAACTTAAACTATCCGTGACAATGAAGTAATGGTCTTTGGCTAAGTTTTAAATGATCTCAAGAGTATACTTAATAGCAGCTAATTCTGCAACGTAGACTGAAGCCGGATCACTGAATTTGTACGAAGCGGTGATGTTTTTATTGAAGATACCAAAGCCTGTGGATCCGTTGAGATTTGACCCATCAGTGTAAAACATCCTTTCACAGTCAACTGCTCTGAATTTATTATAAAAAATATTAGGGATCGCTTGAGGGCGTACGTAATCCGGAATGCCACGAATCTCTTCTCTCATGGATGTGTCGAAAAACACAGTAGAATCAGAAGTATCCAAGAAATGAGCACGGTTGGAAACAAACGAAGAAGGATTAATATTCTTAGCCATGTAATCAAAATACAAGGACATAAAACGGGTCTGAGAATTGAGTTCGACAAGCCTTTCGAAATTTAAGACATTGCATCGACGCAGCAATCGATATGAGAGATCTCAGAATCGGTTTTTAAATCGCATAACGCCCGCCAACACTTCGAGACTCATCGTATGAGTCGACTGCATGCAATCCAAGGCTATACGTAAGCAACGATACTGAATTCTTTCCAGTTTAATGAAATGGGTGTTCGCGGCGGATCGGAAGCAGAAGCATCCATATTCCGTTACGGACAATATTGTTGTTTGGTACAGCCTGATCAGGTCTCCTGGGTGGGCACCCTACCAAGTTCCGGTTATTGTGCGAATTAATAAAAATTAATTCTCTGCTGGCATTTTTGTTTCAGATACCTAATGTGACATCCCCACGTGCCTTTCGAGTCGAACCAGACCCCGAGATATTTATTTGTGAAGGCCTGAGCTATGGTTTCACCCCTTAGTTGAAGCTGTAATTGTGTTGATTCTCGCTTCCTTGAAAATACTACCAGCTCAGTTTTCTCCGTAGAGAACTTGATACCTAATTGAAGAGCCCATGTCGACAAGTTGTCCAGGGTCCTGTAACAGACACAACGCTGTCGTCGGCAAGTTGTCTTATAGTGCAAGATGTGTTGATACATTCATCAATATTGCTTACGTAAAAATTGTATAAAAGGGGGCTTAATCGTGATTCGTATTGTCGACAAATCATCCTGCGCAAAATGCATACGTTTCTCAGACAATAGATTATACAAAAAGTGATTCAAAACTGGTGAAAGACCGTTCTGATGCATTTTCTCAGATAGGATATGTATTGAAACTGAATCGAAAGCCCCCTTGATATCTAGGAAGACTGATGCCATTTGTTCTTTACGGATAAATGCAATGCCGGGAGATCTTCTGGTCCGGAACAGAGTCGGGACACACTTTCTTAGCGAAATCGAATATCCAGCGGTTAGAATATTCCTCGCATTCGTTCGTGGTGTTTCGATTGCGCATTCGTCGGGCTGTCTTCCAAAGAGTGCTCATCGATGTTTATTTTTTCAATCCGTTAACAAAACGGTGCCAGTATCCGCGTTTTTTTGCTTTAATTAAGTTCTTTGTTTGCATGTTTTTTCTAAAATTGATATACGTTTCAGATTTTTTAGCGTTTAGCTCTGAGCACTCTTTTTCCCACCACGGGTTGGCAGGACGGATGTTAGTTTTCGCGCCCGGTACACGTTTTGTCTGAACTTGAGTCGTGGTTCCGAGAATCAAGCCAGCCAAAAACGTGTACTCTTCCTCCGGAGGAAGTTCTTGTGTTGATTCTATTTTCTCAGATATCGAATTTGCGTAGCATTCTCAATCAATATTCCGTGTGAGGTCATACGAAACATTGATTGTCTCCGATGGTCCTAATCCGCAGACGATTGAAATTACGATAGGTAGATGATCGCTACCGTTTGGATCAGGGATCACCTTCCACGTGCAATCCAACCGTAGCGATGTCGAGCAAATGGAAAGATCCAGCGCACTTTTTCTTGCTGATGGTGCAGGAATC
The DNA here is from genome assembly GCF_030247185.1 of Malaya genurostris. NCBI lineage: Eukaryota > Metazoa > Arthropoda > Insecta > Diptera > Culicidae > Malaya > Malaya genurostris. Next base: position 179,446,380 of record NC_080571.1, read on the forward strand.
CGTGTCATTTCTCCCGTATTTAAAATTGTCATAGTCCTAAAACTTGAAGTCTCCTAAAACTAACGTAGGTGTAGAAAGGAGCTGCATGATGTCCGTTGGTGCTCAATCAAAGGGGGAATGTATATGGAAGCAATGCAAAGGTCCTTGCCTTTCATTGGGATTTGACATGCAACAACTTCAACACCTGGTATCGAAGGGAGGTTTATTCGGTAGAAGGGATAGCACTTTTTGATCCCTAAAAGTACTCCTCCGTATGGGTTTTCTCGATCCAAGCGGATTATATTAAAATCATGGAAGATAATTGGTATTTCAGAAGTTAGCCATGCTTCGCACAAGGCAAATGCGTCACACTCCATGTTGGCGCAGTCCGAGCAAGTTCACCGAACTCAAAATCAGCAGACCACAGTTTGTATTGGTGGTGCACGCTTTTAGCTGCAAATTTATTTCAGTTAATATAGGTTTCAATAAATTCAATAAAGCTTACAAATTTCGGTTATCTTCCTTGCTCTTCCTTGCAGTATTTAACCTCACTTGTTCCGTACTATCACCTCTGTAACCGTACTAATTAGCATTTAACTTCAAACAATTTAGTTTTACTTACTTCCGTACTATTAGCAGATAAGTAGAGAACAAATTTAGAATAACAATTTACTCATGGAATAACAAATTTTTTAAACTTAGGTTATCAAATTGTGAGAAAATAATAACGATTATTTTTTACGTCTGCTCCGTTCTGCATATGGTTTGATTTTGACATTTTACTCTAGCTGCCGATGTAGCATCTCTTTCCCGCACCGACCTGTCATGTACGACCGTGTTGCCAGTTGTCCACATCCTCCCCCCCCCCCCCCCCGTAACACTGACCATCAGGTTCTGTTTTACCCCTACTCGCCACATCTAACACAGCCAGCTTGGCTACCGGTCTACGTATGATCCCCCTCGCAGTTTTGACTACGGCCTGTCGCACTCTCCCATCTCCCGACTTGATCAACTCCTGTACCCGCCCACGAATCCAGTTATTCCGCTTCGACTCATCGACGATGAATACAAGATCTCCTTCAGCTAATGGTTTCACCTCTCCAAACCACTTGGTTCTTCTGGTCAGGGTTGGCAAATATTCGCGCGTCCATCTCTTCCAGAAACGGTCTAGTTGCAGTTGGATCATGTCCCAGGAACTCATGATGGACCTTATTGGGTCGGTTGGCTTTACAACTGGCTGACGGACTCCGTTGGAACTTCCTAGCAGGAAGTGGTTTGGAGTTAGGGCTTCGCTCTCCTCAGCGTCCAACGGTAGATAAGTCAACGGACGACTGTTAACTATTCCCTCTGCTTCGAATACCATCGTCTCGAGTTCTTCATCATCCAGCTTTCTATCGTTGTTGTACGTGGTTTCCATAGCTGTCTTTATCGATCTCACCAATCTCTCCCAGGCACCTCCCATATGGGGCGCAGCTGGAGGAATTAGTAGCCACCTGGTAGTCGTGCCGGTAAATGTCGTTACCAGATCATCCTGAATACGCTGTACTTGCTCCTTCAGCAGTCGTTCGGCTCCTTGAAAATTGGTTCCGTTATCTGAGTATATCTCAGCTGGTGATCAGCGGCGAACCACAAATCGACGGACACACTTTACGCACGAATCCGTGCTCAAACTGTAGGCCACCTCTACGTGTACAGCTCGCAATGTCAAACAGGTGAATAGGGCGATCCACCTTTTCGCAGTACTCCTACCGATCTTCACAGTCAAGGGACCAAAAAAGTCCAAGCCTACGTACGTGAAAGGCTTGCAAAACGATGACAATCTAGCCGCGGGAAGCGGAGCCATCCGGGGAATTCTCGGTTTCGTATTTTGCACTCGACACCATTGACAGATTTTGATGACTTTCTTCACAACCGCTCTCAACCGCGGGACGTAAAACATCTGACGGACCTCGTTTACTACGGTCTCAAAATTGGCGTGGCGATACTTACGATGATAGCTATCAATCAGCAAGTGTGTGAACTTATGTTCCTTAGGTAGAATAACAGGGAATTTGACGTCCATAGATACATTACGGGCTGCTCCGATCCTGCCATCCATCCGTAGGATTCCGAACTCATCCATTATTGGAGTAAGAGGGTATAAGTTGCTACTTTTCTCCAATTCTTCGCGTTTTCCGGTGGGAGATTGCAAATTGCGCCTAATTACGACCATTTCGTCGCCGAATACTTGCCACTGAACCAATTGAATGAGTTTTCGTTCGGCTGTTTGAATCTCTGTCGTGTTGAGCAGACCGACAATGGCCTCCTCACTACCTTTTTTCCTCTTCAAGTTCTCTATGAATCGAAGGACGTAGACCATAGCTCTGACGGCACGTTCGTACTTGGATACTCTGTTGAAATCGAATACTAACTCAGGAATTGCTATAGCACGATGACTGTAAATAGGGCGCAATTCTTCTTCTGCTGTCGATATTATCGTCTTCTGTTGTGGCCATTCTTTTTCCGGAAGCTGCAGGAACTCTGGTCCGCTAAACCATGTACCGGTTGTGTTTAATTGCGGCCCCTTTCCCCATTTCGTCGCCTGATCCGCTGGGTTTTGTTTCGAAGGCACCCATCTCCAATCTTCCACCGATGTTGATGTGAGCAGTTCTCCCACTCTACATGCTACATACTGACGATATCTAAGGTGGTCTGACCTCAGCCAACCCAGTACGGTGAGGGAGTCACTCCATAGATACTCCTGATGAATCGATACACTGTGACTCTCTTTCACAAACTGCATGAGACGTACTCCCAAGACTGCAGCTTGCAGCTCAAGGCGCGGGATTGACAACGGTTTCAGAGGTGCAACCTTGCTTTTCGCTGCTACTAAAACACATTCCGGTTTGCTCTTCACTCCAATGGTTCGAAAGTATGCAAGTGCTGCATAAGCCACCTCACTCGCATCTACGAAAATGTGAAGTTGAAGATGACGATACCGTTCAGATGTTGCATCTACAAAATAGCAACGTGGTATCTTGAGGGTTTCGACTGTCTTCATTAGCAATATCCACCTTCTCCACTGTTCATAGATGTCTTCATTAACCTTCTCATCCCACTTGATTCCTGAACGCCATACACTTTGAAGAATTACTTTACCATGCACGAGGAAAACACTAAGTAGTCCTAAAGGATCGAAAAAACCCATTAGACACTTCAAGATCTGTCTCTTCGTGGGTCGATCATTGTCGATCAGCAACTGTTGAATTTCCTCCTTCATAGAAGTGGAGAAGCAAAGCACGTCCTCTTCAGTGATCCACAGCATTCCCAGAACTCGACCATGTGTATGACTAACGTCAACCTTACGGATTTGCTTACAGCAGGATTGGTTTCTCCCAGCGTTCTAAGCACCCTTTTGCTGTTTGACAACCAGTTACGTAGGTTAAAGCCTCCACACCGATGAATAGTCCGAATCTCTTCAGCCACGCGAGAAGCTTCTTCTTCACTCTCGAAGCTATCCAACAGATCGTCCACATAATGATTCTGGATTACTGCGTTTACTGCCCTTGGATATTTTTCGGCAAAGGCTTCGGCGTTCTTGTTCTTGACGTATTGTGCAGTCGCCGGGGAACACGAAGATCCAAAGGTCGCCACATCCATCAGAAAGACCTCCGGAGCACAGGATGGATCACTTCTCCACAGAAAGCGTTGTGAATGCCGGTCATCTGGTCGAATAGAGATTTGGTGGAACATTTCCTGTATGTCGGCTGAAACTGCCACTTTAAACTGCCTGAAGCGTGACAAGATCGCGGGTAACGAGACCAGCTGATCGGGTCCCTTCAAGAGCATTGAGTTCAACGAGATACCGTCCACTTTCGCCGCAGCATCCCAGATAATACGAACCTTGCCAGGCTTCATTGGATTCGTCACAGCACCTATTGGAAGATACCACACACGTCTCATGTCAACATTGGCTAACTCAGCTTGGGTAGCTCGATGCGCATATCCCTTTAACTGGTACTCCTTCATTTGGAGGTGTAAATTATCCTTCAGTTGCGGCTCACGGATCATTTTCCTTTCCAGGCACTCCAATCTTCGTAACGCCATTTGGTAACTGTCAGGAAACTCCACGCGATCATACCGCCACAGCAATCCTGATTCAAAACGAACGCCCTTTCTAACAGTCGTTTCTTCGAGTATTCTTTGCGCTCGTTTGTCTTCATCGGAAATAAGCTGTGTTGCAGCCCGTGTCCCGATTTCCTCCAGCTCAAAATGATTCTTTACGATATCGTGGATTTTCTGATCACCTGTACAGTTGCAGGCGTGATAGTTTAACGTCGACACTCGGTTTCTTGTTTCTCCGCCATACACGCACCACCCCAATCGGGTTTTCACAGCGATTGGTTCTCGGAATTGCCCTTCCTTGACTCTTAAAGGCACGGTAAGGTTCACGTTGTTCACCCCGATGAGTAAACGTGGTACAGCATCATCATAACTTGCGATGGGTAACCCACGCAGGTGTTGGTAACGGCTGGCAAGGCTCTTGAAATCGATCGTCTGTTTCGGCAGTGAAAGTTCTCTCACAGTTTGGACATCGTTTAATCTGAACTGCTTCTGGCTTCTAGTACCAGATATATTCAAAGTAATCTGCATAGAATTTTCTTCCCTGCGAGTCACATTAGCGGTCCACACTAAGCACAGGGGGTTTTTGATTCCAACAGCACCGATCTGACGAGCTAAACCTTCTTCTATGAGGGTCATTGAAGAGCCATCATCGAGTAGGGCAAATGTGGTAACAACACCACGCGGTCCACGCAGTGTGACAGGAACGATTGGAAACAATAATGACTTTTCCAGCTGACGATTAGTATGATTTTCCGCAACAACTTGTTGCCGATTCCGTGCGCAATTCACAGAAGAATGCAGGAGAGGGTGATGCCGACTCTGGCAACCATTAATTCCACAAGGTTTCGGGTTGCGACAGCTCCTTCTGCCGTGAGCATTTAAACAAGTCCGACACAGGTTATTCAATTGAACGAATTTCCAACGATCATCTACTGAGGTGGATCTAAACGAACGGCAATCCTGGATACGGTGCCCCGGTTTCTTGCACGAGGTACATAACCTTTCTACCTCACGGCTATCGCTGGTATCATCCATGTGTGTGTAAACAGATCCTTTCTGCTTCATTCGCGTTCGTTCACCAGCAGTATTTTTACTGCCTCCAGTATTTCCAATAACTTTGCTGACGGATAACATCACTTCAGAAATGAAACCACTGAACGTTTTTAAGTTCACTACTTCACACTTGCGCAAGTATCCACCCCAATCAAGTTTCACATGGGCGCGTAACTTGTCCACTAACTCCATGAGGAGTGCTGGATTTGACAGATGAGCATGTTGACCTGCTGCTTCCAAATGGTCACACAAGCTCTGTACGGCCATGCCGAATTCTAATAGCGTTTCCAGTTTCTCTGTTTTAGGGGCTGGAACGGAATGAATCTTTTCGAGGAGAGCGGTAATTAACATTTCAGGCCTTCCATATAACAATTGAAGGGTGCTGACCACCTGAGGAACGGACTCAGGAAGAAGTAATCTACTTCGTACTGCTTCATATGCTTGTCCCTTCAAGCATCGTTGTAGCCTTGACATATTTTCTACGGAACTATAGCCGCAGGCGAGTGTAGTATTCATGAAACTACTGATAAACACGGGCCAGTCCGCTGGGTCGCCTGAAAATGTAGGCAAATCCCGAGGCATAACTTGTCTAGCGGCCAACTGCGAGGGGGTAGGAATGAATTCAGTAATCGTTGGCAGTTCCTGTGCAATAGGAACAGTACCAAACATTGAACCCGGTTGGGACAGTTTGAGATTCCCAAATTGTTTTATCAACTCATTGAGATTATTATCAACGCGCGGGGGTTGGGCGGTTGTGTTTGTTTTTTTGAAATATCCGGTTCGCGCTTTAGCGCTTTCGTTAAAAATAGATAGTGGCTTACCTGGTATGGCTAGTTGTGTTACGGAGGACTGAGAGAGGATGCTAGGGTTACCTGTGGCTTGGCTAGTTACCCCGTCGTCCTGAAGATTGGATTCTGATAGCTGCTGCTTCGAATCACGTGGTTTAGAGAGCAGCTTCTTCGGCGGTAAATTTGGGATGTCGTTGCGGTCGTCTTTCTCCTTTCTCTGGTTGCGTGTATCTGGCGATTGCGATAACAATGAGGCTGCTCCTTGGCTACGTTGGCTCTGGTCGCCTTTCACTTCATCCGCATTTCCGCTCAACCACTGCTTCACCAGGTTTAGGCTTTTCCGTCGACTAATTCTGCTACGACAGCTCTCCCGGTCTTCATCGTCGTCTAATTCCTCCTCCAATAGCTTCTGTTTATCTTCTAGGAACTTTATCCACAGACTAACAGACAGGACACTCAAATTAGATTCTTCAATGATTTTAACGGTCATTTCGAATATTCCTTTATTTGGGACAGTACTCACATGTGTCATGATGGCGCCACCTTACCCTATCAAAAATATCCTGTCTGTCATCTAGACTGTGTTTATTTTTTTCATTTACCAACAGAGTTGCCGTTCATACAGAATTACCTGTAATGTATTGATTTGTATACGTCCATGCGAATTTCATGCAGGATTCAGATTTAATACACATTGCCAAAACTATATACATAATTGTGCCTACTTCTCATCCTCCAACGCAATACAAAATCGAACCCGTTTTGTTACCATATTTACTTGCTTCTGGTCTGCCGCCATTTAATTTCGAGTGAAAACTACCAACACAATAAAAAATAGTCTAGATGAACAACGTTGAGTCAAATAAACGGTTACCTTTCAACATCGCGAAAAAGTTAAATATATTATCAACGTAATCCAATAATTTATTGTGACGATTCATTTTCAAATATTTTGATGAAATCAGGCATCCCTGCAAGCAGCTGATCGGTGTTGACAAACGAGGGGAAACCAACTAGTAAAAAAACTTTTACATAACACAAGGGGTGTACAGATAGTAAATAGTTCGCTCAGTACAATATAGGTGGAACTAGTGCATCACGAAAAATTATTTTTATAAGAATTTACTCATACTGTCATGTCTGTTAGTCTGTGCTTTATCTCCAGCGCATGTTTTTCCTCCAACAATTTTAACCTCAACTTTGTCCTCGCTCGCTTGGCACTTGAGGTTATACTTTGATCACATGTGCTTTCTAACAAACAATTACGGCAATTCCAATCCCGTTCGGCGACAGATTCTGTGACACCGGCGCATGACATATGCCACCAAGAATCGCACTTATCGCATTGGACAAAGTCATCCACACTATCCGGACGGTCACAGCCAGCACAACTACTTTCTGCTCTAGGAGGGGTTTGAGGGCTTCCATTATTCTCATCGACATTCATGGCGAAATTTCTAAAAGAATGTTGGCGCAGTCCGAGCAAGTTCGCCGAACTCAAAATCAGCAGACCACAGTTTGTATTGGTGGTGCACGCTTTTAGCTGCAAATTTATTTCAGTTAATATAGGTTTCAATAAATTCAATAAAGCTTACAAATTTCGGTTATCTTCCTTGTTCTTCCTTGCAGTATTTAACCTCACTTGTTCCGTACTATCACCTCTGTAACCGTACTAATTAGCATTTAACTTCAAACAATTTAGTTTTACTTACTTCCGTACTATTAGCAGATAAGAAGAGAACAAATTTAGAATAACCATTTACTCATGGAATAACAAATTTTTTAAACTTAGGTTATCAAATTGTGAGAAAATAATAACGATTATTTTTTACGTCTGCTCCGTTCTGCATATGGTTTGATTTTGACATTTTACTCTAGCTGCCGATGTAGCATCTCTTTCCCGCACCGACCTGTCATGTACGACCGTGTTGCCAGTTGTCCACACTCCAGGATAGTTATTAATACTTTGAAGGGGTCTATTTTCGGTATGATACTTCTACAATTCCACTGTAAAACAGTGATCGAATCCATTACCTCGTTCAATAAATCAGCCATCGAAGGATACAGTCGCTGAAAGGAGGGGCCATTTTGCAGTTGACTGCTTCAGAAACGTTTTGACTGTGGGTATAAAACTCATCATAAGCTGTTTCAGACGGTCGGAAATATTGAAAGTTGTGAAAATCCAGTCAACAATATCCGAGAATTTTATGAATCCAGCTTTCGGTCGATTTTCTGGTTGGTTTTCTGGGACACTTGGGGATTTTGATGACCCAGGAAGTGTCGGAAATTCCTTTTTAGATCTGAGTTTCTGAGATTGAGCATTTCATCTCCTCGCAGTTTGTACTCAGGGCATGCCACGAAGTCATGAGGGTCCTCTCTACAGTAGAGGCACTTTTCGATGCTCTTCCCTCAAGAGCCATCCGCGTGAGCCCCTCCACAAGAAGTACAATTGTAGGTCAACAAAACGGGCGTCATTCCTTTCGTGACCGTCGTATCGATCGGATGGTAGTTTGCATTAGAGCAGCTGTGCGTTAATCCATTCTAATCCGTTTCAAGGTCATTTAATATCAGATCTTTTGTTCGTGAGCTTGTGCAGTAGATCAATACAGTATAAACAATAAATACCGTTAGACAGTGCCGGGTGCTATTGTGTTAAAACAATAAGATCAGTGAACCGACGTTCAGTGTGGTGCCGTGAACCGCTGCTGTGTACATATTAATTCTCGGAGGTCGTTGTAACTAACGCTTGGCCTCAGCGGCCGAGTTGCTACGGATCATTAGCTAAGTATAATATTTTTTCCCTTCGTGTCCCTTTATCGTCTTATATTTTGACTCCCCCTATAATTTGCGCGGATGGCAAGTCCATTAAATTCTACCCTGCCCCCCGAAGATAAAATGGAAACAGATTCTAAATCTGCTCCAAATAGTAAGACTCACCGGGTTAAACAGTATCCCGAAGAGCCTTCACCCTCGGCCGGCCTTTATGTGGTTTATTTTCGGACCAAAGAGAAGAATAAACCGCTTAATATTTTGAAAATATCTAAAGACTTGGAGTCGAAATATGCAACATTGAAATCTATTTCAAAAATTCGTCCCGATAAGCTCAGGGTCTCGTTGACCAGTCTGAAACATGCTAATGAGATCGCTCGAAACGACCACTTTACGCGGGACTACCGCGTTTACATACCAGCTCGCGAAGTCGAGATAGACGGAGTGATCACGGATCCAAGTCTGACATGCGAGGACATTCTCAAACATGGGGTCGGATGTTTTAAAGATCCCTTGCTTAAGAATGTCAAGATACTGGACTGCAAACGTTTGCATTCAGTATCGATCGCCGCGGATGGGACAAAGTCTTATCCCCACTCGGACTCGTATCGGGTGACCTTCTCCGGCTCGGCTTTGCCGAAATTCGTTCTCCTGGCCAGGGTTCGTCTACCTGTACGACTTTTCGTACCACGGGTAATGAATTGCACTAGTTGTCAACAACTAGGACACACAGCTTCCCATTGTGGAAATCGGCCCCGCTGCTCGAAGTGTGGAGAGAGTCATGCGGATGGCGTTTGCGACAGAGACATTGAAAAGTGTCTTTACTGTGGGGCGGCCCCGCATGACCTCACAGCATGTTCTGCGTATAAATTGCGTGGAGATCATTTGAAACGATCTCTCAAGCAACGATCAAACCGCTCGTTCGCAGAAATGCTGAAAATCGCCACACCACCTGAACAGAACCCCTACACCTGTTTGTCTACGGACGATTGCGACTCTGACGATCCTCAAGAAAGTACATCTTCAACTGTCCCTCGTAGTTTTAGGAAGAGGAAAAATATATCATCTCCTAAACTCCCTAGAAAGGGTTCGAAGATATCTCTTGAAGGCCCTCCAAAAGTAACAGCAGATGGAAGTGTTGGTAAAAAAAACGAAAAGAAGAAGCCAAAAGCTCCTAGTTCCGGAGACTTGAAATCGGAGAAAGAATATCCAACACTTCCGGGGACACCCAAAACCCCGAAAGTCCCCAAGGAACCAGAAAACACATCAAGTGCTGGACTTGTAAAATTCAGTGACATTGTGGACTTTATATTTTCCGTCTTCAACATTTCTGACCCCCTAAAAGGTATTTTGATGACTTTCCTGCCAAAAGTTAAAATGTTTTTGATGCAGCTGACTGCAAAATGGCCCCTCCTCTCAGCAATCGTTTCCTTCGATGGCTAATTTTTCGAACGAGGTCAAGGATTCGATCACTGTTTTACAGTGGAACTGTAGAAGTATCATCCCGAAAATAGATCCTTTTAAATACTTAGTAAATAATCTGAAATGTGACGCATTTGCATTGTGCGAAACTTGGTTAACTTCTGATGTATCACTAAACTTCCACGATTTTAACATTATTCGCCTGGATCGAGATAATCCCTACGGAGGAGTACTTTTGGGGATCAAAAAGTGCTATTCCTTCTTTCGAATTAACCTCCCCTCGATATCAGGTATTGAAGTTGTCGCATGTCATGTCACAATTAAAGGCAAGGACCTTTGTATTGCTTCCATCTATATTCCCCCTAGAGCCTCAGTTGGGTACCACTGGCTCAGCAGTATCATGCAACTTCTTCCCACACCGACGTTAGTTTTAGGAGACTTTAACTCTCACGGTACGGGATGGGGTTGTCTTCATGATGATAACAGATCAGCTATGATCCATGATATTTGCGACAACTTCAATATGACAATCTTGAATACGGGAGAAATGACACGAATTCCCGCACCACCAGCAAGACCAAGTGCGCTGGACTTATCCCTCTGCTCGACATCGCTACGGTTGGATTGCACGTGGAAGGTAATCCCTGATCCCCACGGTAGCGATCATCTGCCTATCGTAATTTCAATCGCCAGCGGATTAAGACCATCGGAAACAATCAATGTTTTGTATGACCTCACACGAAATATTGATTGGAAATGCTACACAATATCGATATCTGAGAAACTAGAAACAACACAAGAACTTCCTCCGGAGGAAGAGTATACGTTTATGGCTGGCTTGATTCTCGACACTGCGATTCAAGCTCAGACGAAACGTATACCCGGCGCGAATACTAACATTCGTCCTCCCAACCCGTGGTGGGACAAAGAGTGCTCATCACTGAACGCGAAAAGATCTTTAGCATTCAAAAAGTTCAGAAAATATGGAACACCTGATAATTATAGAAATTACGCAGCGCTAGATAAGCAAATGAAGAACTTAGTTAAAGCAAAGAAACTAGGTTACTGGCGACGGTTTGTTGACGGATTAACAAAAGAAACATCGATGAGCACTCTTTGGAACACAGCCCGACGAATGCGCAACCAAAACACAACGAACGAAAGCGAGGAATATTCTAACCGCTGGATATTCGATTTCGCAAAAAAAGTATGTCCTGATTCTGTTCCGGAACAGAAGATATCCCGCGCCGCGACTTTGAATACAAACGAAACACCGTTTTCGATGGTAGAGTTCTCACTTGCGCTCTTGTCGTGTAACAATAAGGCCCCGGGGTTAGACAGAATTAAATTCAACTTGTTGAAAAATCTTCCTGACTCTGCCAAAAGGCGCTTGCTGAATTTGTTTAACAAGTTCCTCGAGGGTAATATTGTTCCACACGACTGGAGACAAGTGAGAGTTATCGCCATTCAAAAACCTGGGAAACCAGCCTCCGATCACAATTCGTATCGGCCGATTGCTATGCTTTCCTGTATCCGGAAGTTGTTCGAAAAAATGATTCTCTTCCGTCTAGACAATTGGGTCGAGACTAATGGTTTACTTTCAGATACACAATTCGGCTTCCGCAGGGGTAAAGGAACGAACGATTGTCTTGCGTTGCTCTCAACCGAAATTCAAATGGCATTTGCTCGTAAAGAACAAATGGCATCAGTATTTCTAGATATCAAGGGGGCTTTTGATTCAGTTTCTATAAATATCCTATCTAAGAAGCTGCACCAGCATGGTCTTTCGCCGGTTTTGAACACCTTTTTACATAATCTATTGTCCGAGAAACACATGTATTTTGCACATGGTGATTTGTCGACAATACGATTCAGTTACATGGGTCTTCCTCAGGGCTCATGCTTAAGCCCCCTTTTATACAACTTTTACGTAAACAACATTGATGAATGTATCAACACATCTTGCACGCTAAGACAACTTGCCGACGACAGCGTTGTGTCCATTATAGGACCCAAAGCTGCCGATCTCCAAGGACCATTACAAGATACCCTCGACAACTTGTCGACATGGGCTCTTCAAATGGGTATCGAGTTCTCTACGGAGAAAACTGAGCTGGTCGTATTTTCAAGAAAGCGAGAACCAGCACAATTACAGCTTCAACTAGGGGGTGAAACCATAGCTCAGGCCTTCACATTCAAATATCTCGGGGTCTGGTTCGACTCCAAAGGCACCTGGGGATGTCACATTAGATATCTGAAACAAAAATGCCAGCAGAGAATCAATTTTCTTCGCACAATAACCGGAACTTGGTGGGGTGCAAACCCAGGAGACCTGATCAGGCTGTACCAAACAACGATATTGTCCGTAATGGAATATGGATGCTTCTGCTTCCGATCCGCCGCGAACACCCATTTCATTAAACTGGAAAGAATTCAGTATCGTTGTTTGCGTATTGCCTTAGGTTGCATGCAGTCGACTCATACGATGAGTCTCGAAGTGCTCGCGGGCGTCTTACCGTTGAAAAACCGATTCTGGGATCTCTCATATCGATTGCTAATCCGATGCGATATCTTGAATCCGATGGTGATTGAAAACTTCGAAAGGCTTGTCGAACTCAATTCTCAGACCCGTTTTATGTCCTTGTATTTTGATTACATGGCTCAGAATATTAATCCTTCTTCGTTTGTTTCCAACCGTGCTCATTTCTTGGATACTACTAATTCTACTGTGTTTTTCGACACATCCATGAGAGAAAAAATTCGTGGAATTCCGGATCACGTGCGCCCTCAAGTGGCCCCAAATATTTTTTATAATAAATTTAGAACAGTCAACTGTGAAAAGATGTTTTACACTGACGGATCAAACATCAACAGGTCCACAGGCTTCGGAATCTTCAATCAGAACATCACCGCTTCGTACAAACTCAGTGATCCGGCTTCAGTCTACGTCGCAGAATTAGCTGCTATTCAGTACACCCTCGAGATCATTGAAACCTTGCCCAAAGACCATTACTTCATTGTCACGGACAGTCTAAGTTCAATAGCCCTGAAGTTCCGGTCCGAGATGTGTTGGCTAGTCGGGATATCTCTTATATGCTTCTTATATACCAGTACCTCAAACACATTAATATCCAAGTGTAATCTGTTATACCTCGCTCAGAAAGTATAATCTCCACCTACAGGTTCGACACTAACATCCGCTCGATTCTCTCGATCACCGTCCCTGTCCACCATCTTCATTGTAACTAACAAGATCTTTTTTTGTCACTAACTTTTCGTTCCCCCCTTCCATGTCTCTTCACCATCTCGATGGCAACTAATTAGATCTCTGTAGTTTTCAGACATTTTGTTTCCATACCCCCTATTTACCTCGGTTTTCACAATATTTACTTTTTTTATTTTCTCATCTCTTCGTAACATCACCATCACCGCCTACGGTCCTACGCTCCAGACGATGACCAGCATGCGGGCCACCCGCCGGGCCTTCGTAGCCTGGGGGTGTTTCCCGCGGACCCACACGGACCGAAGGATGCGGCCAACATGGACATTTGCAAACGCCATATGGGAGACCCTCATGCAATATCCAATTCTCCGGCATTACATAATGATACTATTCTAGTTTTAATATAGTCGTAATTAAGATTAGTAAATACCCTTGGCATCTTAGAGCTTAAGCAGTGTGCCTTAAAATTGTATTATAATATTGAATAAAAAAAAAAACAAAACGGGCGTTAACGTTATCATCTTTAATTTGTCTTTATTTTAAATCAATTCCCATTACGATTTTAAGATAATTGCAGGAATCGGCGAAACGACCCTTTCGGCGAAATGGCTTTCGGCGAAATGACATTCGGCGAAGTGGCCCATTCGGCGAAATGACATTCGGCGAAATGACCCTTTCGGCGAAATGACTTTCGGCGAAACGACTTTCGGCGAAATGGCTTTCGGCGACATGACCCTGGTCCGTCAGAATCAATGTTGGCACTGCAGTAAAAGCGGGCATTGATGACGTCAGAGAAGAATCGAGCCCCCCCCCCCCCCGGAAGAAGATGCTTCGAACTACCATTCCTCTGAAAGCTGCAAAGTGAACGCATTGTTGACCGTTGTAGTTTGTTGCCGCATGCCGGCTTTCCAGCACGATCACAGGCCTGTACATTGCCTCCCGGTCTACATGAGCATTCATTTCGCCTAAGACGAGTTTTATATCCCGTTGTGGACAGCTGTCGTAGTTTTGTTCCAGCTGCGCGTAAAATGTTTCCTTCTCGTCTCATGTGGACAGTGCACGTTGATGATGCGGTAATTTAAGATACGGCCCTTGATCTTCAATACACACATCCTATCACTGATTTCTGCCACCTAATCACGCGCTGGCGCATTTTGCCCATCACTACAAATCCCGTTATTAGAACGCTGGTTGCGCCACAGCTCTGGTAGAAGTTAGCCGCTCGATGCCCACTTTTCCACACCTTCTGTCCTGTCCAACAAAGTTCCTGCAGTGCTGCGACATCGAAGCCGCGGTGTGAAGCTTCTCATGCAGCATTCGGCCGTATCCTGGGAAGCCAAGCGATTTGCAGTTCCATGTGCCAAGCTTCCAATCGTAGTCCTTAATTCGTCACCTGGGTCTTTGCCGATTATTCCGTGTCGTATTTATATCCTGATTGCACGTAAAATGTGTTTTCTGGGCGGCCTGCACCAACCTCCTGTCCAGCCGGAGTGCCTACGTGTCAGCACTGTTTAGAGTCCCACACTGACACAAGGACAGTAATCAGCCGATACTAACATGTTTCGAGCCGCCCCAACATGAAGAACAAACGCTCAGGTAGGCTCGCTCTCTGTAAAGAGAAGGTAAACTCCCCCTTCCCTGTCAGCAAACGACCCAGTTGGCACCGCGGTGAGGTTGGAATAGGAGTTTCTAAACAAGAGGCTAAGAACCACATTGGGGTATGAATTGCGCATTGTCCAGTCGTTTACCAACCATTAACATATTATTCTAGTGTTTAATCATGTTAGTCACAGTAACACAAAAAATCCGGTGCATATAATTTCAAATAAACTTCACTCCTCGTTCTTTCGGGTGCGTTTCCCGCATAATGTTTGACTTGTCTCAACCTCAACATTGTGTGTAACAAAATCAAATTTGTAACAGACATTCGTACTTGCACCGTGTTTCGGATGGAAACCAGTGTTACCAAACTTGCTCATATTGTGCACATAATTCTCAATCGTGTGCCATCAATAAATCTAAAACTCCCATATAAATGTGCTCCCGGTGGTGTTTTTCATCCTTTGTTTTGCAATCGCAGTGCTCTTCTATGAGTGGCGATGGAGCACCGAGCACTCCTTTCGTGTAATACTCACTCTTTCGTTGGGCTACTCGTCGGCGTGCACACATTTACTGGAGCTGTCCCTCCCTGTCCGCTCCAACTCCCGCTCGCACTCTGGCTCCTACTCACAATTTAGCTCTCATTCGTAAACTAATAATATACTCTAAGGTCTATTTTTACGCGGAAGATACGTACAACGAAAAAAAAATCCTCGTAACTTCGAAAATCCGCGTAAAAAAACCGCGTAACTTCGGAAATACGCGTAAAAATATCACATAAAACCGCGTAAAACCAGACCCCAGTGTATTCGGTTTTGATGCGCTAGGACTAATGTGCAATCTGATCAAGCTCGATAATGTACATAAAATCTTGAACTTGACCATAACAAGAAACTACAATGGGAGACGTTCTCATTTTTATCCTAATTCTTAGTTATAGTTGATGGCGCTAATTGAAGTATAAGTAGCATCTCAGCTTTATCATTCAAGTAGCACCTCACTGGTGATGAGGTGTGGATCTACGAATATGACGTCGGAACCGCACAACAATCGACCGAATGGCGCTTCGAAGGCGAGCCGTTGTACTAAATTGTCATCCATTATAAAAATCGCCACACGAAAATTTTTCAACTTTCTAAACAAAAACTAATCGTACGATATGCGTCAAAATTTGACAGAATGTGTATAAAAGTGTTTGTCAACGTTGAGAGAATAAAAGTTTACCGATTGGACAAGCGCGGGAATTTTAAAATGAAAATTCTGGTTCTTTTTTGATCACACGGTATTAGCACCAAGCGGTTCGATTATTCATACATAATTACTAATCAGTGTAGCAAAAATATCAAATTATCAAATATGGAAGTACCAGTAAAACCATTCAAGCGGCAATATTCGGGGCGTTTCTCGACTGGAAAGCTAGCAACGAAGGCCATCCCGTTCATACGCACAGAGGTGTAGAGACACAGAGGTGCGAAGACGAAGGGGTGCAAAGGTACAGAGGTGCTAAAGCAACCCAGTGCTTATCTACCAGGTACTAGAATTAGTACGCTGCGTAGGATCGAAAGAGACGACATATATCGTGAGGTGCTACACTGCAACGATCACATTTTATCACCACCAAAAGCAACAAAAGCAACAACATTGTACTTAGGTTCAGATACAGGCACCACACCAAGTTCAGTGGTGACCACAACGACGGCAGAGCAACTGAGATAGCAGAAAACGATACCAAAAGACTGCCAATTGGAAATCGTTGGATGAGCTTCACGTCGTTCTTTACGATAGAGGAACAGAGACAACAGTAACAAGGTAGATTTAATTTAATTTAATTTTTTTATTTCTCTTATAACTGAAATTTTACTATACATAAGTTTTCATTTTGATATTATTAATCTACAAAAAAACAGTTAATGTTATGGATGATCTCATGGAACATCATCCGAATCCGATTCCGGATACTAGTAAGATCTTAGATACTCTAAGGGCTAAACATTATCCAGAGGGTACCAATGGGCCATGGATAGTATATTTTCGAAAAAAAGAAAAGATATTTAATTTAATGAAAATTATAAAGGAATTGACATCACATTTTTCAAAAGTTGAAGAAATCTCTAAAATTAATAAAGATAAAATTCGAGTTGTTGTTAACGATTTGAAACAGGCAAACGATATTGTAACCTGTAAATTATTTACTGTTGAACTATGTTTACATTTCATCGAAGGAAGTGGAAATTGACGGTGTTGTGACGGAAGCAAGTATGACAGCCGATGATTTACTTAAAAATGGAGTTGGTCGTTTTAAACACTCCATGCTTGAGGGAGTTAGGATACTCGAGTGCAAGCAATTGTACTCAGCATCTAATGTCGATGAAATTAAGTCTTATCGTCCCTCAGCTTCATTTCGAGTAACATTTACGGGATCTGCGTTGCCTAGCCATGTCTATATCGATAAAATTCGTCTTCCTGTTCGGCTTTTCGTACCGCATATTATGAATTGCTCGAACTGTAAAAAAATCGGACATACAGCTACTTATTGCAGTAATAAATCTAAATGTATAAAATGTCAAGGGCCTCATAAGGATAATCTGCGATAAAGATATTGAAAAATTTGTTTATCTTGGGGACAATCACCAACAGGATTACTGAAATTTTCAGAAATTGTAGAATGGATTTTCGCAGCATTCAATATTTCTGAACCTCTAAAGATCATCGTAATGGCATTTCCTCCAATAGCTAGAACTGTTTTGAAACATTTATCGGCTTAATGGCCAGTTCTCTCAGGTTTTGCATCATTTGATGGATAATTTATCATACGCCGCAAATGAATCAATCACTGTCCTGCAGTGGAATTTTCGAAGCATCATGCCAAAACTTCATTCATTTAAAGTTTTATTGCATAGTCAAAAATGTGATGTATTTGCTTCGTGTGAAACATGGCTTACATCATACATAACCTCAAATTTTAAGTACTTTAACATTATACGTCTCGATAGAGACTCTCCGTAAAGTTGAGTGCTTTTAAAATTTAAGAAAAGTTATTCGTTTTCTAGATTGAATATTCCCTCGACTTCTAGCAAAGAAGTGATTGCTTGTCAAATAAACATTAAAGGAAAAGACATCTGCATTGGCTCGGTGTATATTTCTCCAAGAACACAAGTTGGACAGCGACAGCTTAATGAAATGGTCGAAGCCCTCCCTGCTCCACGATTGATTCTGGGAGATTTCAATTTGCACGGAATTATGTGAGATTCCGTTTACAATGATAACAGATCATCCTTATTATATAATATTTGCGATAATTTTAGCATGACGGTATTAAATATGGGTTGCATGACACCGATCCCAAGACCTCCTGCACCTTCCAAGTGCATTAGATTTATCTCTTTGCTCGACTCCAATTCGACTAGATTGCACCTGGAAAATATTTCCTGATTCACATGGTAGCGATCATTTACCAATCATCATCTAAATTAGCAGTAACAAGGGCATTGCTAATTCAGTTAATATTCCATATGATTTGACAAAAATATTGACTGGATTAAATACCAAAGTAATTTTTCAAGTGTCTTAACTTCAATGGAAGAGCTCCCCCCACTTGAAGAATATGACTTCCTCGTTTGTTCGATCCTGGAGGCCGCAGAACAAGCCAAAAAACGATTTCTTGGTCCATCGTCTAACAGAAGGCCTCCAAACCTTTGGTGTGACAAAGAGTGCTCAGATGCTAAACACGCGAAACAAAATGCTTTCAAGACGTTTTTAAAACGAGGAGGAGGAACTCCTCAGAATTTTGAATAATTCTTGACTTTAAAAACCAAGTACAAGAACATACTTCTGGCCAAGAAATGTATCTATTGAAGACATTTTGTCAACGGTTTGTCTAGAGAAACCTCAATGAGCACTCTTTGGAATACGGCCAAACGAATGAGGAATCGTAACGTAGGAAATGAGAGTGAGGAATACTCGAATCGATGGATGTTTGATTTTTCGAGGGAAGTTTGTCCAGATTCTGTTCCTACGCATAACATTATTAGGGAGTCTTCTCCAAATAATTGTTCCATTGATAGTCCCTTTTCAATGATGGAATTTTCAATAGCACTCATGTCTTGTAACAATAACACTCCTGGGTTGGACAGAATTAAATTCAACTTGGAGAAGAATCTGCCCGACCTTTCAAAAAGACGTTTATTGGAATTTT
Organism: Malaya genurostris; assembly: GCF_030247185.1. NCBI lineage: Eukaryota > Metazoa > Arthropoda > Insecta > Diptera > Culicidae > Malaya > Malaya genurostris. The sequence continues at coordinate 179,465,512 of NC_080571.1, forward strand.
TCAACAAGTTCTTGAGCAAAATATTGTCCCACCTGACTGGAGGCAAGTGAAAGTTGTTGCCATTCAAAAGCCGGGGAACCCAGCTTCCAATCACAACTCATATAGACCCATTGCAATGTTGTCCTGCATCGGTTTGTTGTCAGATACTCAGTTTGGCTCCCGTAGAAATAAAGGGACGAATGATTGCCTTACATTACTTTCGTCTGACATTCAAATTGCCTTCGCTCAAAAGCAACAAATGGCATCTGTATTTTTAGACATTATAGGAGCATTTGATTCAGTTTTCATTGATGTTCCTTCAGACAAGCTCCACCAACATGGACTCCCAGCGTTTATAAATAATTATTTGCATAAGCTTTTGTCAGAGAAATGCATGTATTTTTCACATGGCGATTTGGTAACATTCAGAATTAGCTACAAGGGTCTCCCGCAAGGATCATGTCTCAGTCCGCTCCCCTATAATTTTTATGTTAATGACATTGACAGCTGTCTAGTAACCCCATGTACACTAAGACAATTGGCAGATGATGGCGCGTTTTCAGGTACTGGACCCAAAACTATTGATCTGAAAAAACCATTGCAAGACACCTTAGATAAATTGGAAATTGGATAATTGGACTGTTCATCTTCTTTTCAAGAAAGCAGGATCCCGCGCAGCTTCATCTTCATATGATGGAAAGAATGATGCAACAGGTTTTGACTTTCAAATACCTCGGGTTGTGGTTTGTTTCCAAATGCACGTGGGGAGCACACATTAGGTATCTGATAACAAAATTCCAACAAAGAAAATTCTTCCAAATTCTTCGAACAATAATAGGATCTTGGTAGGGTGCTCATCCGGAAGATCTAATAAAATTGTATCACGCAGCGATACTTTCAGTGAAGGAATATGGATGCGTTTGCTTTCGTTCCGCTGCAAATTCTCATACTATCAAACTTGAGCGAATTCAGTATCGTTGTTTACGAATCGCCTTAGGCTGCATGCACTCGACACATATAATGAGTCTTGAAGTCCTGGCAGGAGTTCTTTCATTGAAAGATCGTTTTTGGGAGCTTTCATCGCGACTGCTAATAAGATGTAATGTACTGAATCCCCTGGTTATTAAAAACTTTTAAAGGCTAGTTGAGCTTCAATCTTAAACAAGATTCATGACGGTAAATTTTAACCATATGTCACAGGAAATCAATCCTTCAAGATATATTCCTCTCCGTGACAGCCTCCTAAATGTCCCTGACTCAACATTATTTTTCGAAACACATCCATGCTTCGCGAAGTGCGTGAAATCCCGGAACACCTACGCTCGATTGAAATCCCAAAACTATTTACAAGTAAGTTCAGGCATATTGACTCTGCGAAAATGTTTCACACGAACGGATCATGAATTGAAGAGGCTACTGGGTTTGCTTAGTTCAACAATAATGTTTCGGCTTCAAGAACCTGCATATTTTTATATAGCAGTTCATTATAGTTTGAGTGTAATCGTCACATTACACGGCTTCTACTGTGAACTGAGAGACCACTTCTAGAACTACATTGCATTCTTCGTTCGCTTGGGGGAGATTTCCACAGGAAGCAGGAACGATCGATTCTGTTTGTTAACATCGAGCAATTTTCTGTCTCCTTCAGAACATCCGACTGATCGTCAATAGCGATGTTGAACGATTTTTACCGGTGGTTCGCGACACATCGCGGACAACTTCCTGCCAACCAAGAACACTTTCCACCACGAGTAATCGTGCCCAAGACCAAGAAAAAAACACCTCCGCACTCTACAATCAATCCTTCAAGATATATTCCTCTCCGTGACAGCCTCCTAAATGTCCCTGACTCAACATTATTTTTCGAAACACATCCATGCAGCGCGAAGTGCGTGGAATCCCGGAACACCTACGCTCGATTGAAATCCCAAAACTATTTACAAGTAAGTTCAGGCATATTGACTCTGCGAAAATGTTTCACACGAACGGATCATGAATTGAAGAGGCTACTGGGTTTGCTTAATTCAACAATAATGTTTCGGCTTCAAGAACCTGCATATTTTTATATAGCACATCGCGGACAACTTTCTGCCAACCAAGAACACTTTCCACCACGAGTAATCGTGCCCAAGACCAAGAAAAAAACACCTCCGCACTCTACAAGTGACCGAGGTTTACATAAAGGTCACTGTTTCCAAAATCTTTTTTCGTTGGTCCCATGCAGCATAATTCCGTGCGTTTACACGCTGCGATCTTACACCTCAACTACATGCACTTATTTAGTCTTAATGGCTAACAACATGCCACATGCAAGAATGATTGATTGGCTTAACTATAGAATTGACAGTCTTAGGGAATTTATATTGACGCCTCCAACCAACAAGACTTACTGTATCACTGAACCTTGTGCACCTGTTCAGGCTTTAGGAGAACTTTTACCGTTTGCGTACTTTGTGAACATGTTTTTCTGGGAGCTGGTGCTGCTCATAGCTCGTTTTCTTAGATCCTTGTTGACGACTGCGTTTTGAGGCACTCCGGTTGCGTCGGTGAAAGTATTCGATTCTTCATCTATCCGTTTTCTCTCGCTACGGTAACGGCACGCCTGTGGGAGGCTCGTTTCCTAACCAATCGTGGTACTTGAGTGCGTTTTTCTCACGGATCGCTACCGGCAGGCCTGCAGAAGGCTTACTCCCTGAAACTCGCAGCTATTGAGTGCGGTTTCCTCTCGTTTCGAAATCTCCCGACACATTTCGTTCCCTTGAATTCATTGTTTACTGTCATCTTTATGGGTTTTGAAAGTGTATTATTGACATAAGTCATGCTATCGCTTAGTTTGAGTCGGTTTTTTCGCTGAACGGTAACGTATAGATATCCTCGACCTTAGAAGGAAGTTCGATCTTGTCCTTGACGTCTCGAATGCAACTTGCTGCGACTGCCAGTTGTCTTGGCCCTTCCTCGACCAATCTGTCTGTCTTATGAATCGCTTTACTCGATCCTATTGTTTGAATTGACCAGACTCACGACCCTATGTTTCGACTGTCCGTTTTCTTCCGTTACGGTTTCAGCCGGCCTACTGAAGGCTTTCTGGCTAATTGAATCGTCCCTGCGAGATTTTCTCCCGGTACGCAACCGGCTGGCCTGTGGAGGCTTTGCTTCGCTGATTTGGCGAGTGTTCCGATGTGCGTTTTTCTCCCGGTTCACTACCGACGCACCTGTGGGAGGCAATTTGTTTTGAAGTTTTCTCGACTTGGGTGCATTTTCTCACGGTACGCTAACGGTATGCCAGAAGGAGGCTGTTTTCTGTTTGCAACTTCATCTGCGTTTCCTCCCGATTCGCTAACGGCAAGCCTGCAGAGAGCTATTTTCTGTTAGCGACTTCATCTGCGTTTTCTCCCGATCCGCTAACGGCAAGCCTGCAGAAGGCTGGTTTTCTGTTCGTGCCAAGGTGGGGAAGTGGTTCAATGGATTGTTGTTCATCACACCCTGATAGTCTACGATTTATCCCGATCGTTAACGGTGTTTTGTGGGTTGAACTCATCGTTGACAGGCATAGCTTTCAATTCGATTTGATGTCTCTCGCGTGAAATATACCTGCCTTACCGGGTGACACGTCTTCTACCGCGTACAGGTTGATTCTGATTGATGTAGTCTGCCTTGGATGATAATCCGAAAGATTTTCTCCAAACTAAGTCGCCGACTTTAATCGACACCGTTCTTGTGCGCAAATTGTTCCGTTGCTTCACGTTTTCGTGTGAGCTCCTAATTCGTTGAAGCATGAATTCTTGGATCCGCTTGAGATTTGATAACCGAAGGTCTTGTGCCAACTTCAAGTCCTGCGGGGTGTTGAGGTCCTGCTGTTTGTAGAAATCGCTGTATAGGATCAGCTTTCTACCGAAGTTGGCGAAGTGTGGACTTACTCCTGTGACTTTATGCTTTGCACAGTTGATTGCCGCTACGATTGAAGGCAATTTCTCAGTATTTTGTTTTTCAGGTACGACAATGCAGCGTGATCGCAGAATACAGTGAACTTGACGCCTTTCGCATATCCACGGAACTTCTAAATTGCTCGAATGACCACTAGGTTCAAAAGTTCCAGAGAGACGATTTTCGCAAAAAAGATCTCGAGATTGCATTAGATTAAGATGTCCCATGCATTCCTGTAACATCTGAAGAAAAGAATAATTAATCCCCCCTGCCTCCTCCTTTCATCATTGGCAATTTTTTAAGCTGAAAATTTTCTAACGATACTACGTGCCCTCGTCTGATTCAGCTCAAGTTTTGCGTATAGTTTCCGCTTAGCAGCTTAATGTTGGTACAATCAACAATCCTGATGGCATTAAATTTCTTTAAAGTCGACTTGCAAAAGCTCACAAGATATCGACCGAAATTTTTCGTAATAGGGGACTTAAATGCAAAGCATGTTCAGTGGAATTGTAGGCAAAATAACAGTAATGGTAAAATACTTCATAATCAACTCTCTGCTGGTTACTTCACAGTTCTTCATCCCAGTAATCCGACTTGCTTCTCTTCCCAAAGCTCAAACTAAATTAAATTCTCCTATCATCGATGACAATCTTCAACTGCTCATTCGGTTGAGGAATGTTCGTCGACGACAATATCAACGTTCTCGTGATCCTGCTATGAAAAACTTAGTTAAGGATATACAAAAAGGTATTAAAGCTTGCTTCATTTAGAATTGGAACAAACTTTTGCTCATATTGTGGCGCTCCTGATGGACGGATTTGGAAGCTCTTGGCGCCCACGTGTCGGGAATTTTGTCAGCTTCACGTATGATTTTTGACATTCCGAAAATCGACTGTACTTTGTAAACAATCAACATGGAAGCCGAAAGAAGGAAAAAAAATTGTGCACAGTTATTTGGAAAATCCATTGTGGTCTGCATCTAGGCTAGCTAAACAGCTGAAATTGCCCAGAAATACCGTATGGCGCGTTATCAAACGGTATAAGAAAACATTGACGACGGTTCGAAAGCCTCAAGCCGATCGTCGGAGTCGAACTGACGACCGGAAATTGCGTGGTAAGATTTTGAAGACGATTAAGAGAAATCCTAATCTGTCGGACCGTGATTTGGTCAGAAAATTCGGTGCTGCCCATAGTACCGTGAGGAGAACTCGACTCCGGGAAGGAATCAAGTCGTATCGAGCTAGCAAACAGCCAAATCGGACCGTGAAACAGAATAGTGTGGTCAAAATTCGTGCTCGGAAACTATATGACCAGGTGCTGACCAAGTTCAATGGGTGTCTCCTGATGGACGATGAAATCTGTGTCAAGGCTGACTTCGGTCAAATCTCAGGTCAAAAATTTTACTTGGCAACGGCTCGGGGGGATGTTCCAGCCAAATTTAAATTTGTTTTTGCCGACAAATTTGCAAGAAAATTTATGATTTGGCCGGGCATTTGCAGCTGCGGCAAAAAAACGAAAGTTTTCGTTACAAATAAGACAATGACATCGGAACTATACCAAAAAGAGTGTCTCCAAAAACGAATTTTGCCGTTCATTCGATCCCACGACCATCCTGTAATGTTTTGGCCAGATTTGGCAAGCTGTCATTACAGCAAAGCCGTTTAAGAATGGTATGCAGAGAAAGTGGTCCAGTTTGTTCCGAAAACCCTTAACCCACTCAACTGCCCCCAGTTCCGCCCTTTTGAGAAATACTGGGCAATCATGAAGAGGAGACTCAAGGCAAAGGGAAACGTTGTCAAAGACATCAATCAGATGACGACCTGGTGGAATAAGATAGCTAAAACGATGGACGAAGAAGGTGTGCACCGCCTGCTGAGCCGTGTTACAGGAAAAATTCGAGAATTCCTTCAAAACCGTGACGAATAATTTTATCCGTATTTTTTTCTTAAAAGTATGAAGAAAACGCTACATTTGTATAAAAAAAGATCTTGAATACAATAATAAATAACTGAAATACAGGCAATTGTCTTTGTTCCAATTCTATTTGAAGCAAGCTTTAAACGTAGATTTACTCTTTTGAGAAATGAAAATTTCGCTAAAGAAGTTGAACAAATTAAACCATATTCTAAACCTTTCTGGAAACTTTCTAAGGTTCTTAAGAAACCTCAGAAACCAATTCCTGCTCTCTTGGAAGGAAATCAAGTGTTCACAATTTTAATTTGAACCTTGTGAGTCCTATTGAAAATGAAGTCTCGCTGAAATATGATCATATTTCAACGCAAGTGTTATTACCAAATGACAATATAGAGACGAATTTTGATGAAATTATTTCAATCATTAGGAAACTTAAAAACATGAAGTCTCCTGGTAATGGTGGAATTTTTAATATTCTTATTAAAAATCTTCCTGATGTTGCCTTGAGACTCTTGGTAAAAATGTTCAACAAGTGTTTTTCTTTAGCCTACTTCCCAAAAAGATGGAAAAACGCTAAAGTAATTCCTATCCTCAAACCTCATAAAAAGCCAGCAGAAGCATCAAGTTAACGATCAATCAGTTTACTTTCTTCTATCAGTAAACTTTTGAAAAAAAATCTTGTTGAGAATGATGTCTCATATAAATGAGAATTCAATTTTTTTACCAGAGCAGTTTGGATTTCGTCATTAACATTCAACTACTCATCAACTTGTCAGAGTAACGAACATGATAAAAACAAATAAATTTTCTGGGTTATCTACTGGAGTTGCTCTTCTAGACATAGAAAAAGTACGGGTGTGTAATGTCAGAGACATAACTGGATGTCGTGAATACGAATATGATACACTTTATTTATGCTTCCGAATTCGAATTGGTAGTTCATCGATTGTTTGAATTGTGCAACTTTCCCCTCTTTCATTACTAGAAATTTAAACGATGCGCCTAGACTAAATTACAGATTAGTTACATTAAACATTCTGAAACGCACTTAAATACTATGAAATAAGCAGTATAGTTCTTTATAATAAAAAAATGGTGACGATTTGAGTTAGTTCAGCACGCAGACTCTGAATTCTAAACCCATATTCCAGAACTAAGCTCTAAAACATGAAGACGATTTTTCGCCATGACTACCAGAATGGGTTTTATAGAGTACAGTAAAGTAAATTTCCGCATAATTCTTTAGGAGTATTATTATGGTTCTAAAAAGAACCGAATAGAAGAAATCTGGAATAAAGAACTGGATCCTGAGTTCAAGAACTAAATTTAGAACCAATAACAGACTCAGAATCCAGTTTCAATTCTAGAATTGCAATTTCGAAACTCAAATTAGTTCCGGAATACAGTTCCAGAATCCAGTTTCAGCACGCAGGCTCTGAATTCTAAACCTATATTGCGGAACTAAAATCTGAAAATTGAACTTCTCGTTACGACTACCGAAAACCAAATGATGGCAGGTGCTCTCTCCGTCGCTGATGGTTTAACTCCCGCGATGGCAGTCTGCTCGCCTTGAAGGCCAGCAAGCGAATGAAAGTTGCTACCTGAGCGTTTGTGCTTTTAACCACGCAGAAGGCGCTCTCTCCGTCGCTGCTGGTTGATGGTTTAACTCTCGCGATGGCAGTCTGCTCGCCTTGAAGGCCAGCAAGCGAATGAAAGTTGCTACCTGAGCGTTTGTGCTTTTAACCACGCAGGAGGCGCTCTCTCCGTCGCTGCTGGTTGATGGTTTAACTCCCACGACGTCTGCTTCCATCGAACGCACGAAAAGAAATGATCGATTTTCACCACGGTTCCCCTTTTATACGCATTCAGTTGAAGATATGTGCCTGACTACCTCAAAATCGTCGTCCTTGCGCGAAAAACCCAAGCGAAAGTAAAGAGTTTTCCGCATTATTTTGAAATTTTGAGAAAACTTAATTTTTGAGTTGTTTATGGTTATCTCACACTGTTCAAAATATTATCCCAAATTCCTGATCATATTTTTGATAAAATGGTGAAAGAATTATGTTGCTACCATTAATACAAGTCGAGATATTCACGATTAAGTTCTGCCCATTCTTCCATATGGCTAATTTTGAAAAGGCACCCCATAGTAAAGTAAGTCGTATTCACGACAAAATGGGTTGTATAGAGCTACAGTAAAGTAAATTCCGCATAATTCTTTAGGAGTATTATTATGGTTTTAAGAACAACCGAATAGAAGTCTGGAATAGAGAACTGGACCCTGAGTTCAAGACCTAAATTTAGATCCAATAACACTCAGAATCTAGTTTCAGTCGCTGCTGGTTCTCGCCTTGGTGGCCAGCAAGCGAATGAGAGATGCGACCTGAGCGTTTGAGGTTTTTATTAACCACGCAGAAGGTGCATTCTCTCTCGCAGCTGCTGCTGGCTGGTCCTCGCGCCTCGATGGCCAACAAGCGAATGAGAGATGCGACCTGAGCGTTTGAGGTTTTTATTAACCACGCAGAAGGTGCATTCTCTCTCGCTGCTGCTGCTGGCTGGTCCTCGCGCCTCGATGGCCAGCAAGCGAATGAGAGATGCGACCTGAGCGTTTGAGGTTTTTATTAACCACGCAGAAGGTGCATTCTCTCTCGCTGCTGGTTAACTCCCGCTGCTGCTGCTGGCTGGTCCTCGCGCCTCGATGGCCAGCAAGCGAATGAGAGATGCGACCTGAGCGTTTGAGGTTTTTATTAACCACGCAGAAGGTGCATTCTCTCTCGCTGCTGGTTGATGGTTCCACTCCCACGACGTCTGCTTCCATCGAACGCACAAGAAGAAATGATCGATTTTCGACCACGGTTCCCCTTTTATACGCATTCAGCTGAAGATATGTGCCTGACTATCTCAAAATCGTCGTCCTTGCGCGAAAAACCCAAGCGAAAGTAAAGAGTTTTCCGCGTTGTTTTCAAATTTTAAGAAAACTTAATTTTTGAGTTGTTTGTGGTTATCGCACACTGTTCAAAATATTATCCTGAATTCCTGATCATATTTTTGATGAAATGGTGAAAGAATTATGTTGCTACCATTAATACAAGTCGAGATATTCGCGATTAAGTTCTGCCCATTCTTCCATATGGCTAATTTTGAAAAGGCGCCCCATAGTAAAGTAAGTCGTATTCACGACAAAAGCATTCGACAGTGTTTGACACAAAGGTTTAGGGGAAGATGGAGTAAAACGCACCCCCGATGCATAATGCACCTTTTGCTTTTCTCAAAGGTTACCAATTTTTTTCACTGAAATTTTAATGAAACCGAAAGTCCACCATAACAACAGATTACTGTAAAATTTGGGTAGCGATGGTTCAATCATATCTGGAAAATTAAAAAAACAACAATTATGTCTCTGTTATAAGTAATTTTTTATGTTCGTTCCATAGTAATTTTCTAGGATGAGGAAGAAGATTTTAATGATGTATCCAGTAAACTTCTTTGCCAATCATTCGGGTTTCTAAAATTAGCTCTAATACAGACGATGTATTTGCAATTTTATAGAAAAAACGTAAAATTTATCGTCTCATATTCTTGGGGGCAAAACGATCCGAATTGTGTGAGGCAAAATGCTCCAGAATTCGTTTACAAAAATTATCCATAAGTCATCAATTTTATGAATAATAGTGAACAATCTTCCACCTGGCAAATATTTCGTCAACAAAAAGTCTAGAGCTTTCTTTAAATAAGAAGAAGAAGCTTTATGAGGGTGCATATTGCACGTGGTTGTAATGAGCTTTAATCCGTTGTTTTGATGGATGTTTATCCGTTGTTTAAGATCATCCTGCCTCTATGTTCAGATAATCGTCACTTCGCGTAATTTAAAATGTATATTTTTCATGTTTTCCATGATCGGGCGTCATGCCCCGCATATATAAAATTTGTAGGCGTTTTGGAAAATAAGATATTTCATGAATTTTTCAATGCATTCAACGAGTATTTGTACCTAATTTTGAGAAGTAATGATTACGGAAGATAGTCATGCATTAAACATTCTTCCGGGTGCGTCTTACCCCATCTACCCCTAATATCAAAAATGTCTGATTTCCAGTTTCCTATTTATTTGACCAAAATGATTCAAAATTATTTAACTGATCGCACTCTTCAGGTTAGCTTTCAGAATTGTAAATCTGAATTGCTACCCGTACGAGCAGGTGTTCCGCAGGGTTCGAGCGTAGCTCCAATCTTGTATAATATGTTCACTTCTGATCTTCCAAATCTAACCGTTGGTTCTCAGAAATCGCTATTCTGTGACGACACAAGTCTGGTAGCCACAGGTAGAAATCTAAGAGTGATCGCCTACAAAGAAGCTTAAATATTTTCAGTGATTCTCTGTCAAAATGGAAAATTAAACCAAATGCAGCAAAAACGCAGTTAATTATCTTTCCTCATAAGCCAAGAGCTTCTTTTCCTAAACCAAACAATAATCACATTCTCAAATTGAATGGCTTGGAATTGACATGATCTGATCAAGCCAAAATCCAAAAAACAAATTATTAATTTATGTTGTTCCACCAGGAAGAAAACGCTTCAAAGAATTCAGAATAAAATTCTGAAAATGATTTTGTAACATCCTCCCTGGTTTAGTACAAATGAGTTACACAGACTCACAAATATAGAACCATTAGATGTAATGTCACATAATATTATAATCAAATTCCGACAAAAATCGATGCAATCTTCAATTGAATCGATTCGCTATCTGTAGTTGGTTAGTAAGTATATAAGTTGCTTTTCCCCATTACACAATACAAGTAGGTTTAGAATTTACCCAAATAATAACCAAATCATGTATATAATTGGGCTGAAAAGTCACCACTTGTAGCTGAATACCCAATTTAAATCCTAATAATTTTATTTTAACTCATATTCCAATAGATAGTTATTAAAAAAAACTATCCTGATTGCATTATATTGTCAAGTGCAAATGACAATTTTTCTTTGTTTACTTTTTCTTTCAATTATAACGGTAAATTCCAGTAATTCCCAATAAATTCTACAGTGCATATCGCAAGTTAATGGTTTTTGTCATTATCCTATGTGAAGTGTTAGATGGATTAGACTACATACTAATAGCATATCATATGATGATAACAAGTTGTAGCATACGCGTGTGGCTATCATGGTGCTCGCATATACTTCGATTTGCTAAAATGAAAACTAACCTGCGCACTACACTGCTAGCACACTGGAGGAGTGCTCCGATTCTGTGCGTATTGATGGGTACTCGCTCTGAACATAATCTGGAATGCTCGCAGCAGTAACCAACTCGCAGTGAGTGTTTATTGCTGCTGACTCCCAGTTCTCGGCTGACTGTTGGCACGACCCCCTTCGATTTGCATGAAACTTTGCATGTGTGTTCGTTATAGCAAATGAAGTATTTTTCACTGGTCTAGAGATTTTTTCCACTCAACACTAATTAATTAAAAGGGCGTATGTATTTTAAGAAACATTATTTTTAAACAGTTCACGATTACGGAAATGTAGATTGAAAGATTATTATGACACAACACTTATAAGATTGAACTGATCTGTCAGAACTATTTTTTAATCTGTTCTAGCTTATTCTCTAGTTTACATTTTCGTATGGCGGTAGGGGAATTAACAGTACATAAGGATTACTCAATCGCGTTGCTTCGCGAGGCCATGTTTGATGACGGAGGGAGAGCGTGTGAGAATCAGAAGCGAGTTATTTAAAGTTCGTTTAATTTGTTCTAAAGAGCGAGTGAGTGTCTGTCGTGAGCGTACGGGTGTACGGTCGATGAGTTGCTGCCTTGCGTTATATGTTTGTTATGCTTGGGTTAGTGAAACCTTGGTGTCTGTTTTATATCCGCATTTATTTTGTGATGTCACGAAGATTGTTTACAAGTGGTGAGTGATACATGCTCACAAGGGTGCTTGGGAAAGTATCAGCGTTTTTGGTTGTCAGTTTAATTTCGATGAGCGGGTATGGTTCTGCATGATTTTAAGTGTTTCGATAAGGGTGGTCTTTGGTGCGTTGGAGCGTTATGTTAGATTGCGCGACGTAGAGTACTCATGTTATAAAGGTGGTCTTTGATGTGTGAGAACGTTATCTTAGCTAGTCATATTACATCACCATCCTTTGAGAGAATGATGAAACGTAGTGAAATCATTTATGTTGTGGGTAATTTATGTACTATCACTTTCACAATATCTAATGAACATTACAGAATTTGTCGTATGATTATGATAACCCAATTTCACAGTTTTTCTCAGGGAAGCTAAGTTAAACTTTACCTACTTCCACGGCAATGTTTTTTGTCGTGAATATGACTTACTTTACTATGGGGTGCCTTTTCAAAATTAGCCATATGGAAGAATGGACAGAACTTAATCGTGAATATCTCGACTTGTATTAATGGTAGCAACATAATTCTTCCACCATTTCATGAAAAATGTGATCAGGAATTTAGGATGATATTTTGAACAATGTGAGATAACCACAAATAACACAAAAATAGTTTTCTCAAAATTTGAAAACTATGCGGAAAACTCTTTACTTTCGCTTGGGTTTTTCGCGCAAGGACGACGATTTTGAGGTAGTCAGGCACATATCTTTAACTGAATGCGTATAAAAGGGGAACCGTGGTCGAAAATCGATCATTTCTTTTCGTGCGTTCAATGGAAGCAGACGTCGTGGGAGTGGAATCATCAACCAGCAGCGACGGAGAGTGCACCTTCTGCGTGGTTAAAACCTCAAACGCTCAGGTCGCAACTCTCATTCGCTTGCTGGCCATCAAGGCGAGAAGACTGGCATCGCGGGAGTTAAACCATCAATTAGCAGCGACGGAGAGTGCACCTTCTGCGAGGTTAAAACCTCAAATGCCCAGGTCGCAACTCTCATTCGCTTGCTGGTCATCAAGACGAGAAGACTGGCATCGCGGGAGTTAAACCATCAACCAGCAGCGACGGAGAGTGCACCTTCTGCGTGTTTAAAACCTAAAACGCTATGGTCGCAACTCTCATTCGCTTGCTGGCCATCAGGGCGAGAAGACTGGCATCGCGGGAATTAAACCATCAACCAGTAGCGACGGAGAGTGCACCTTATGCGTGGTTAAAACCTCAAACGCTCAGGTCGCAACTCTATATGCTTTCCGGTAGTCGTAACGAGAAGTTCAAGTTTCAGATTTTAACACATGGATCAGTAAGTCCCGAGACTAACAATGGAAACAACATTTTTTTTGCAAAATTTTTTTTTATTCATCAACATAATCACCTTTCAGGGTGACACAATGGTCCCAACGTTTTTCCAATTTTTCAATATCATGTTTGTAAAAAAATTTATCTTTCGCTTCAAAATAAGCTTCAGTTTCAGCGATGACCTCCTCATTTGAGCCAAATCTTTTTCCCTGGAGCATTTTTTTTTAAGATCAGCAAAGAGCCAGTAGTCACTGGGGGCTAAATCTGGCGAGTATGGGGGTGGGGAAGCAGATCAAAGCCCAATTCGTTCAATTTCGCCATTGTTTTCATCGACAGGGCAGGGTGCATTTTGTTCCATCGAAAGCAATCGCGACACCCTTTTGGAAAAAACCTTTTTCATGCTCAATTTTTCATGAAGGATAGTAAATACACTTCCATATGATATCTGTGTCATCTCAGCAATCTCACGGAGCTTCACTTTACGATCTTTCATTATAATTTTTGTCACTTCACTCACATTTTCCGGTGTAACGGCTTCCACAGGTCTACCCGAGCGTTCCGCGTCATTTGTGTCGGTACGACCACGTTTAAACTCGGCGAACCACCGACAAATCGTTGCTTTTGATGGACAAGAGTCCGGATAACATTTTTCAATCCATTGTTTCGCTCGTTGTTTTTACCCATTAAAAACAATGTTTTATCAAGACACGAAACTCGGGTTTTTCAATTTTTTAAACAAACTACAAATCGACTTTACTCCAACCTCGATAACTCAGCTGTTTCTGGTCCGAACGACTTAAAATTTTGACCCATTTCAAGCAAAGGTTAGGACTCTAGAAAGACGTGGTTACTGGTTTACTACGAGCGCCATCTCTGCTTTAGTCTCGGGACTTATTGATCCATGTGTTAGTTCCGCAATATAGGTTTAGAATGCAGAGCCTGCGTGCTGAATCTGGATTCTAGAACTGTATTTCCGAACTGATTTGAGTTTCGAAATTGCAGTTCTAGAATTGGAATTGGATTCTGAGTCTGTTATTGGTTCTAAATTTAGTTCTTGAACTCAGGGTCCAGTTCTTTATTCCAGACTTCTTCTATTCGGTTCTTTTTAGAACCATAATAATAATCCTAAAGGATTATGCGGAATTTTACTTTACTGTTCGCTATACAACCCTTTTTCGGTAGTCATGGCGAAAAATCGTCTTCAAGTTTCAGAGCTTAGTTCCGGAATATGGGTTTAGAATTCAGAGTCTGCGTGCTGAACTGGATTTTGGAAAATGATTCCGGAACTGATTTCAGTTTCGAAATTGTAGTTCTAGAACTAAAATCCAACTGAGTTCTGAGTCTGTTCTAAGTTCTGAGTTTAGTTCTTGAACTCAGATCCAGTTCCTAATTTCAGAATTCTTCAAATCGGTTCTTATTAGAATCATAATAATACTCCCAAAGAATTATGCGAAATTTTACTTTACTGTACTCTATACGGCCCATTTTTAAATTAGTTGTTCCTGCTGATGTGCTATATAAAATGCAATAATGTTTCCTGCTGATTTGCTATATAAAATGTATAGCACCGACTCAGAAGCCATTCATTTCGAATTTGGCTGTCGTTATTAACGTATCGATTATGGCGCGATCGAAGCATCTCCAGGCGAAATACAAAGCTTGCTACCGCAAGCGGAAGAAGCAGGAGGCTTCAACAGAACACGCAGAAGGAGAGCCGTCTGTTGTTGAGACGTGTTGAGCAGACAGTAGCAGAGCCGAGTGATGGAGGTGGTTTGTTGAGTTCGCAACCGAGCGGAGTACAAGATGAGCACTCGAATGGAATCCGATCAGGTATGTTATTATCACTTATTCTGAATAGTGACGTATTGATTTTCCGATCGAATCCTAGCTACCTTGAACTTCGACAGCGTTAATAGAAATAAATTGTTCGAAGTTCTAGTGATAAAATTACGGATAGCAGAATAACGTTTCTTGATATTTTACAATAATCTTACACCTTAATGTGCGCTGAATAATCGATATTTCGAATGATTGATTTTATTATAAAGAACTATACTGCTTATTTCATAATATTCAATTGCGTTTTAGAATGTTTAATGTAACTAATCCGTAATTTAGTCTAGGCGCATCGTTTAAAATTCTAGTAATGAAAGAAGGGAAAGTTGCACAATTCAAACAATCGATCAACTACCAATTCGATTTCGGAAGTATAAATAAAGCGTGACATATTTGTATTCACGACATCCAGTTATGTCTCTGACATTACACACCCGTACTTTTTTGATTTTCTATTGTATATTTTTGGGTTTAACGTGGGAGTTAGGCTCGATGGAGCACTAAACTTAGATCTATAAAGGTATAGTAACTATAATGTAATGGTGTACATTAGACTTTAATTAGTCTATTGTGTACAATTGATTTTTCTTTTGTTTGTAGGTTTGGAATTTCGTAATTTGGATCTTGCAATTGTGTAACTCTGAATGGTCGTATATAAAATGGGTCGAGTTCACGTCTGTTTTCGTTTTGTAAGTAAACTATGTCTTTAATTTGTATTTCCAATGGGTTCGCAAGATGGTCTGTTGTTGATTTTCTAAATTCTTTTTGTCGAATCAGATGTTTGTTAGTCAATTTGTATGTTTTCTGTAATTTATATTGTAATTCCTTATTGTATAGGTCGAAATTATATACTGGTTCGGTTTTGCCGGCATATGTTTCATGTGGTAATTTAACTTTTACACCGAATACCAGTTCATAGGGTGCGTACACATGATCTGAATGTGGTGTTGTGTTGCATGTAAATGCATAAAACTGTAGCCAATCATCCCAGTCAGATTGATGTTTGTTGGTAAAGGATCGCAGATATTTGTTAAGACATATGCGGTTCCTTTCCAGAGAGCCAATTGTCTGAGGATGATAAGCTGTTGAAAAAGTTTGTTTAATTTAAATTGTTCCAGAACCTCGTTGTTTTATTCGGTTCCTCTATCCGTTTTCAATTCTAGAAATTTTACGTATGTGAGAATAAAATTTTCTACTAACGCTTTAGCTACTACGTTAGCTTCTTTCAATGGTATGGGTATGTATACAACATATTTTGTTAATTCACACTGTATGCTAACAGCGTATCTATTATCATGGACTGTTTTGGGTAGCGGGCCTACCGTGTCAATAGTCACTATTTCGAATGGTTTGTAAGGTGTATTTGTTTTATTTTTTTAAATTTTTTTAAAATAACTATTTATTGGAATATGAGTTAAAATTGAATTATTAAAATTCAAATTGGGTGTTCAACGACAAGTGATGACTTTTCAGCCCCATTAGGAATTCAAGGGTAAATACAAGTACAAATGTGGTCAGGTTTTGAACACTTACAGCTCATTCAGTTTAGTTTCAATCAGTAACATTATATCACCAAATGATTGAAAATATTTCTACGTATTGATTTGAATGTCCATAGTCATGTATTTTCAATTATATATCATTGAAATGTTGATTGATAGCTAGCAGTGTCCTATTTTGTCTGCAAAAAATCTCCGGCATACCGGATTTACCTGCCCTAGACGACACTTTTGAAGGAGTTAGCGATATCTCAATGAGAAAGCATCGCTCTGATTGGTCAAACAATGCAAAACGAAGCTGTTGGAAGCTCGCGAATCTATAAATAGAGGCAAAATTATAACTAACGTTACAGTCCTACGTATAGCATTCCAGACGAAGGTTGTAGCAAGGCAAAAACTGCCATAAAACGATTTGAAGCTTTAATTGGTATGCTCTGATCTTGTGTCATACGAGTTCGGATGAAATTCCATTCGCCTGAGAAATCTGCAACTACCACAGGGTAAAGTTTGATTGCTTAAGATTAATTCCTAATTTATATAAAATGACTCGATTAATAATGAGAAATTATCGCTTCAACCGAAATGGCAGAATGGTAGTAATGGTAGAGAAATTTAACGCTATAAAAATAATTGCTTGCATACAAAACTTGAACACAAGCTTGGCGAAGAAAAGCTTAAATATCGAAATCCGTATCGCAAGTATGTACAAAAATATAAATGCATACATTTGGGATATTGATGTAATCATGTCGGCTACAAAACAAATACAAATCAAGACAAATAAAGTCTATATTTTGGATTCGCGTGTTTGGTGTTGGTTCCCAATAAAGATCAATCTAAGCAGACTCTCGTGCAGTTGCGGATTCAAAAGTCTGGCAGTTGATTGAACTGTTTGATTGAAAATGTCGAGCCTTGTTCCACATCAATGGCTCGAACAACCCCATGGGGCTGATGCGTGTAGTTTTATAGACATGATTTGGTTATAATTTGCTTCATTAATGTTTTGTTTTTTAGACAGAGCTTAGAATTTCTGTTTATAAAAGGATATAAACATTTAATATATTTATTACACTTTGCCTGGATTCCTTCAATGTGATCCTGAAAGTAAGTTTTTTGTCATACGTTAAACCTAAGTATTTAGCTTGATCAGACCATGTCAATTCCAAGCCATTCAATTTGAGAATGTGATTATTGTTTGGTTTAAGAAAAGAAGCTCTTGGCTTATGAGGAAAGATAATTAATTTCGTTTTTGCTGCATTTGGTTAAATTTTTTCATTTTGACAGATAATCACTGAAAATATTTAAACTTCTTTGTAGGCCACTGCAGATCACTCTTAGATTTCTACCTGTGGCTACCAAACTTGTGTCGCTACAGAATAGCGATTTCTGAGAACCAACGGGTAGATTTAGAAGATCAGAAGTGAAAATATTATACAAGATTGGAGCTACGCTCGAACCCTGCGAAACACCTGCTTGTACGGGTAACAATTCAGATTTACAATTCAGATAGCTAACCTGAAGAGTAATTTTGAATCATTTTGATCAAATAAATAGGAAACTGGAAATGAGACATTTTTGCCACCAAACCTTTGTGCCAAACACTGTCGAATGCTTTTTCTATGTCTAGAAGAGATACTCCAGTGGATAACCCAGAAAATTTATTTGTTTTTATCATGTTCGTTACTTTTACAAAACAAAGGTTTGATTCGAAGAGTGAGGATCGACACGAGTGGCACGATCTTCCGAAAGTCCGTACAACTTTTTGGCTTCGCTGACGATATTGATATTGTAACACGTAACCTTGAGAAGATGACGGAAACCTACATCGGACTGAAAGCTGAAGCTAGGCGTATCGGACTGGCCATAAATGTGTCGAAAACATAATCTAGAGAAGAAACTTGGACTCAGAAAAACCCTTCGATCGAGAAAAGTACGCCACCGCACGAAATTGACCATCTACAAAACGCTCATTAAACCGGTTGTTCTCTATGGCCACGAGACCTGGATTTTGCTGGCTGAGGATCAACGCGCCCTTAGTGTTTTCGAAAGAAAGGTACTGAGGACCATTTATGGCGGAGTGCAGATGGAAAACGGAACGTGGAGACGGCGTATGAATCACGAATCGCAACAGCTGCTAGGAGAACCACCCATCGTAAGGACAGCTAAAATCGGACGTCTACGATGGGCTGGGCATGTCATAAGGATGTCGGACGACAGCCTAGTGAAAATGGTTCTTGAATCTAATCCGAATGGTACAAGAAGAAGAGGAGCGCAGCGAGCAAGGTGGATCGATCAAGTGGAGGGTGATCTCAGAAGCGTCCGTGCCTCGAGTGGCTGGCGACGAGCAGCCATGGACCGAGTTATGTGGAGACGTATGCTTGATACAGCAAAGGACACCCCAGGCCTATAGCTATTAGGTAGGTCGGTGCTCTTACAAAATGATTAGTAGTTGAATGTTCGTGACCAAATCCAAACGGCTCTTGTAAAAAAATTGAATTCTCGTTTATATGACACATCATTCTCAACAAGATTTATTTTCAAAAAGTTTACTGATAGAAGAAAGTAAATTAATTGGTCGATACCTTGATGCTTCTGCTGGTTTTTTATCAGGTTTGAGGATATGAATTACTTTAGCGTTTTTCCATCTCTTTCTGAAGTAAGCTAATGAAAAACACTTGTTGAAAATTTTAACCAAGAGTCTCAAGGTAACATCGGGAAGATTTTTAATAAGAATATTAAAGATTCCATCATTACCAGGAGCCCTAATGTTTTTAAGTTTCCTAATAATTGGCTTAATATCATCTTGCAATAACAAGTGTGTTGAAATATGATCATATTTCAGTGAGACTTCATTTTCAATAGGACTCACAACGTTCAAATTAAAATTGTGGACACTCTCGAACTGCTGAGCAAGTCTTTGAGCTTTTGCACCATACGTAAGAAGTATTTGATTTCCTTCCTTGAGAGCAGGAATTGGTTTCTGAGGTTTCTTAAGAACCTTAGAAAGTGTCCAGAAAGGTTCAAGATAAGGGTTTTCATAGTAGGATCACGAGAACGTTGATATTGTTCTTCAACCGATTGAGTAGTTGAAGATGGTCATCGATGATAGGACAATTTAATTTAGTTTGAGCTTTGGGAACTAAAAGATTTCTAGCTTCGATAATGTAACAATTTAAATTATCTATTGCTGTGTCGATGTCTATAGAACTTTCTAAAATAATTTCATGATCCAAATGATTTTCAATGTGAGAACTGTATTCCAACCAATTCGTTCTATGATAGTTGAATATAGAACTAATTGGATTAATTATAGCTTCGTTGGAAAATCTGAATGTTACAGGAAGATGATCCGAGTCGAAGTAAACATGTGTAAGCGGTTCACTACAAATGTGACTTTGATCTGTTAGAACCAGATCAATTGTAGGGGGATTTTTCACGGAAGAGAAGCAACCTGTTGTTGTCTACCTTTTACCATAGCGTAACTGTCATTAGAAGAAGATGATGACGTGGTCGATCTACCTGTCAGTAAATTGTTTTCTTTAGAAGACAAATTGGAAGGCGTACCTGTTTTGCCTTTCTCTATAGAAAGGTATTAGAATTGCTGGAAAAACCGACTTTCGAACGGAGCCTCGGAGACCCATAGTGTTATATACCATTCGACTCAGCTCGACGAGATCGGAAAATGTCTGTGTGTGTGTGTGTATGTGTGTGTGTATGTGTGTATGTGTGTGTGTATGTGTGTGCACTTTTCGAAGATATTTGAACGCGCTCAATTTTCTCAGAGATGGCTCAACCGATTTTAACAAACTTGGGCTCGTTTGAAAGCTACTATCGGGGCATTGATCAAGTTCGAAGATAAAATGGCTGTGACTTTTGGTTCCGGAGATATGATTGTATAAGTGACGTAACCGACAAAAAGCGTTGTATTTGAACGCGCTCAATTTTCTCAGAGATGGCTGAACCGATTTGAACAAACTTGGACTCGTTTGAAAGCTACTGGCGGGCCATTGATCAAGTTCGAAGATCAAATGGCTGTGACTTTTGGTTCCGGAGATATGATTGTATAAGTTACGTAACCGACAAAAATCGTGCTATTTGAACGCGCTCAATTTTCTCAGAGATGGCTGAACCGATTTTAACAAACTTGGGCTCGTTTGAAAGCTACTGTCGGACCATTGATCAAGTTCGAAGATCAAATGGCTGTGAGTTTTGGTTCCGGAGATATGATTGTATAAGTGACCTAACCGACAAAAAGCGTTGTATTTGAACGCGCTCAATTTTCTCAGAGATGGCTGATCCGATTTTAACAAACTTGGGCTCGTTTGAAAGCTACTGTCGGGCCGTTGATCAAGTTCGAAGATCAAATGGTTGTGACTTTTGGTACCAGATATATGATGGTATAAGTGACGTAACCGACAAAACACGTTGATTTTTACCGCTCTTATATATATAAGGGTGCCAAAATTTTGGGATCAACTCTATTTTCGTAAAGTTCTAGTGCTCAAAAGTGTAAGCACCTCGAAAAAAGCCTTCATGCAAAATTTGACCTAAATCGGACATGCTTAAGGGGTGCTGCCCGGTGGTAAAGGTTTGACAATTATCGATCTTGAAAAAGCACCATAGGGGGGAGTACATGAAATTTCCAAAATCGAAAATTTTTTTTGATGCCAAAACTCTTAAAACTGCATAAAACATCGAAATTTAGTGTCATCTCAAAAAAAAGTTTTTTTGAAAAAATCAACTTTCTGGGACTTAGAAAAATTTTCATATTTTTTCTAAGTCCCAAAAAGTCGATTTTTTCAAAAAAAATTTTTTTCGAGATGACACTAAATCTCGACGTTTCATGCAATTCTAAGCCTTTTGGCATCAGAAATTTTTTTTCGATTTCGAAAATTTCATGTACTCCCCCCTATGGTGATTTTTCAAGATATATGAAAATTCCACTAAGTGGACTAAGAAGGGTTTTGCCTTTCTCTATAGAAAGGTATTAGAATTGCTGGAAAAACCGACTTTCGAACGGAGCCTCGGAGACCCATAGTGTTATATACCATTCGACTCAGTTCGACGAGATCGGAAAATGTCTGTGTGTGTGTGTGTGTGTGTGTGTGTGTGTGTGTGTGTGTGTGTGTGTATGTGTGTGTGCACTTTTAGAAGATATTTGAACGCGCTCAATTTTCTCAGAGATGGCTGAACCGATTTTAACAAACTTGGGCTCGTTTGAAAGGTACTATCGGGCCATTGATCAAGTTCGAAGATCAAATGGCTGTGACTTTTGGTTCCGGAGATATGATTGTATAAGTGACGTAACCGACAAAAAGCGTTGTATTTGAACGCGCTCAATTTTCTCAGAGATAACTGAACCGATTTTAACAAACTTGGGCTCGTTTGAAAGCTACTGTCGGACCATTGATCAAGTTCGAAGATCAAATGGTTGTGACTTTTGGTTCCAGATATATGATGGTATAAGTGACGTAACCGACAAAACGCATTGATTTTTACCGCTCTTATATATATATATGGGTGCCAAAATGTTAGGATCACCTCTATTTTCGTGAAGTTCTAGTGCTCAAAAGTTTAAGCACCTCGAAAAAAGCCTTCATGCAAAATTTGACCTAAATCGGACATGCGTAAGGGGTGCTGCCCGGTGGTAAAGGTTTGACAATTTTCGATCTTGAAAAAGCACCATAGGGGGGAGTACATGAAATTTCCAAAATCGAAAATTTTTTTTGATGCCAAAACTCTTAAAACTGCATAAAACATCGAAATTTAGTGTCATCTCAAAAAAAAGTTTTTTTGAAAAAATCAACTTTCTGGGACTTAGAAAAATTTTCATATTTTTTCTAAGTCCCAAAAAGTCGATTTTTTCAAAAAAATTTTTTTTCGAGATGACACTAAATCTCGACGTTTCATGCAATTCTAAGCCGTTTGGCATCAAAAATTTTTTTTCGATTTCGAAAATTTCATGTACTCCCCCCTATGGTGATTTTTCAAGATATATGAAAATACCACTAAGTTGACTAAGAAGGCTTTTTTTAGATTAGCATCACTGTTCTTATACAAATAGGCAACGCAAATGTCAAGCACTAGTTTGGAAAAATGATGCTGACTGTGTGACATAAATACTGAAGCATGCTTTTGTGAACTACTCGAATCAATCTGCATCAATTGTTGTCAAAATTAGTGTCCAAAATTATTTAATAAAACTATGAAACATATTTTCATGAGACTGTTATGAAAGAAGAGAAAGGCATTATCACACCACTAGGTGGATTAAGAAGGGTTTTTTGTTTTATATTCGAAGAAATAAGCACCTTAGAAGAATGTTCGTGTCATTTGCATCGTTTTTTTTTATTTTCAGGTATGTTATGTAAAGTTAAGTTCGTTGATTTGACTTGTTGTCTAAAACATCGCATAATTGGATTTATGATTTCCATCACAATTAGATAATGAAAATTTATCAGTTGTTTCATTCATTGAACAGACTTCTTTCGAATGCGATTTACAACAATTCAAACACCGAATATCCATACGACAGTTTTTGATACCCTGGTCGAAGCCGACAACATTGCGTTAAGTTTGCAATACCATTATGCCGTTTATAATGTCCCCAATTTTAATTTCATCAGTTCTTTGATCATCAGCCTTTCAAGACAGCCTTGAAGGGTCTGTCTAATTTTATATCATATGAATGAAATTTATGAAGTTTCTCGGATAAATACCGGAGAAGACGTTAGTAATCTTCAAACCCACCAACCAAGACTCGACATTCTCCTCTTCGTCCGATTTGAAATGAGACTTTTACTTCCAAGAGAAAAGTAGAAAGCTCAGTGCGGAATGCTTTGAAGTCTGAAATCATCACCGTCACTGAAGGCATAGATTGTTGTTTCGTCCCAGAAAGAAAGCGTCCATTTTGGGAATTTTCGAAAAACTTTATTTATTTATTTATTTATATTGTTAGACTGCATAGGATCAACGGAAGGGAAGTCCGCCCGTTGTTTTTTATTTTTACATTTAGATTCTATAAGATCGACAAATTTTGAATAACTTTTATTCTGGCTGCTCGGCCATCCATAAAAGTTGACCATCAATGTCAACTTCCCTCTCTGAGCATCCTAGATAGCCGTGTAGTGTCGGTAGCGGTTTCCCAACTGGCTAAGAATAACGCTACGGTTCACCTGTACCGGTGGTATAAGTCCACCAAACAGGTAAGCCGTGTGGCATCCGGCGGAATTATTTTTTACCAAGAATTGATCCACTGGTTTCCTGTTCCATGTCGTAAAAGGCCACAAAAATAGGAACTCCTAAGTCAAGATGTATTTCCGTGCCGATGGCTGAATGGCTGCAGGAGGTTAAACAATGCAGTCGTGAACGGAATATCTTGGGATTTTCCCTTACTGTGTTAAGCGAAGCTTTAGCACAGTGAACGACTTCTTTCTTCGCAACTCGTGGGATTTAAATGATTAAAACATTTAAAAAAATCCTTACATGGTTCGCTGTAGGCGATTATAAGCCAATATATTTGGTTTCTTGTAGTTGTTGTACGGTGAGTGCTGGAGGTGGAGTGTTCGTTACTTTAATTGATAATGGTTAGAGTAGCACAAATCAATCTTCAGCATAAACGTACAGCAACTATGAATCTATCCAGACTTCTGCAAGAAGGTAAAGCTTCTTTAGCTTTGGTTCAAGAACCATATTTCCAAAAGGGAAACTTCTACGTTGGAAAATTGTTAAACCCAGTCTTTGTTCAACAAGACCGGTATGACTAATCCACGTGAAATGCCTCGAGCATGCATACTTGCAAATAGTGCTCTCGATGTTTCTCTCATATCGGAGCTCACAACTCGGGATATTTGTGCTGTCACAGTTGGTATGACTACTGATGGCATAGACCAGAAATATGTCTATTGTTCGGCATATTTGCCGCATAACCAACCTTCGCCAAGCGATGACTTCAAAAAGGTTGTATCATACTGCTGCAAAAGTGATTTACCGCTTGTAATCGGCAGTGACATAAATGCTCACCATATCATTTGGGGCAGCACAGGTATAAATTCGAGAGGCTCTGATATGATGGAATTTGTGAGCAGTACAAACCTGCACATAGTCAATGCAGGAAACCGTCCAACTATTGCGAGAGCTGGAAGAGAGGAGGTTTTGGACGTAACTCTCTGCTCTGCTAGAATTGCGCATGAGTTGGTGAATTAGCTTGTCTCCGATGAGCTCGAACCTTCGTTGTCTGATCATAAGTACATCTTCTTTGATCATTCAAACGTTAAATTTGATATTATCACATATCGTAATCCCAAATCTACAAACTGGGACCTCTATGAAGTGGGCTTGGCGACTAGATTTTACGGGTATCAACCAACAATTGAAACACCAATTGATTTGGAAAATGTTGTCGACGAGACAAATTCACTCATAGTTGCAGCATATGAAGAGGCTTGTCCACTTCGGATTGTGCGAGATACTAGAGGAACTCCTTGGTGGAATGCTGAACTTGCTAGACTAAGGAAACTATGCAGAAGAGCTTGGAACCACCGACGCAGAGATGGGTCGGAGGCATTCGTGTCGGCTCGAAGGGCTTACAAAAATGCTCTTCGATCGTCTGAGCGAAGTGGTTGGAAAAGCCTCTGCACAAATGTCTCTAGTCTCAACGAGGCTAGCAGATTAAATAAGTTACTTTCGAAGTCTAAGGACTTTAATGTCAGTTTCTTAAGAACTTCAGATGGTGAACACTTGTCTGAAGAAGGTGATGTACTTCACTATCTTTTTAACACTCACTTTCTAGGATGTATGGATCCATCACCGACAGCTCTTTCCGAGACTTTTTCAGGTAGTTACGATTCTTGGGCCCTAGCTCGAAGCGTTGTGACGATTGAATCGGTCAAATGGGCAGTTGAGAGTTTTGCTCCGTACAAGTCTCCTGGAAAGGATGGAGTTTTCCCAGTGTTACTGCAGAAAGAGTATGAACATTTCAAACATGTTTTGAACAAAATACTTACTTTTAGTCTTGCGACAGGATATATTTCAAAAGCTTGGCAGGAAATAATTGTCAAATTTATTCCCAAAGGCGGTCGCGACACTTATGAGGAAGCGAAGAGTTTCAGGCCTATCAGTCTAAGCTCATTTCTTCTTAAAACAGTGGAACGCATAGTCGATCACTATATCAGGAATGTTAGTTTGGGCGTGCATCCGCTACATGGAATGCAACATGCTTACCAGCGTGGAAAGTCCACTACAACCCTGTTACATGATGTTGTGTACAACATTGAAAAAGCTTTCTCACAAAAGCAATCTTGCTTGGGAGTTTTCCTAGATATTGAAGGTGCCTTTGATAACGTGTCTTTCAATTCAATTCTGGAAGCAGCTCGTGGTCATGGCATACCTTCAAGTATCACAAATTGGATACACGCAATGGTTAGCAATCGACTTTTTTGTTCATCACTTCGGCAAGCAGAGATTAGAAAGCTGAGTGTGGGTGTCCTCAAGGTGGTGTACTATCCCCACTTTTATGAAACCTAGTCGCTGATGGTTTGTTAAGGAAACTTAATAACCTTGGATTTCCGACTTATGGTTTTGCCGACGATTATCATATATTGATGACCGGTATAAGCATTAACACTCTCTTCGATTTAATGCAGCAAGCCCTGCGATCTGTTGAACAATGGTGTTGTCAGGTTGGATTATCTGTAAATCCGGGCAAAACATCAATGGTGCTTTTCACTCATCGTAGGATAATCACAGGAGCTCGTCCGTTGCAGTTCTTTGGTTCAGAGGTGACTGTGGTCGAACAAGTTAAATACGTCGGGGTTATTCTTGACTCAAAACTGAATTGGTCTGCTCACATTGACTTCAGAATTAAAAGAGCTTGCATGGCTTTCGGCCAATGCAGACGAGCTTTTGGAAAATCATGGGGACTCAAACCCAGATATATTCATTGGATCTACACAACTATTGTTAGACCAATTTTAGCATATGGATGTCTTGTATGGTGGCAGAAAGGAGAAGTCGCGACAGTTCAGTCAAAGCTAAATCATCTCCAAAGGATGGTCCTAATGGCGATGACAGGAGCATTCACGACAACTCCTACTGCTGCTCTAGAGGCGCTACTGTGCATTAAACCACTGCACGTGTTCCTAAAACAAGAAGCATTATCTTGTGCATACCGTCTTAAGGTTACAGGGCTTTGGAACAGTAACCCTATAAACTATGCTACTAACCACACTCGCTTGTGGTCTCAAATGGTTACGTGGGATGAGTATTTACTCGCTCCTAGTGTCCTAACTCTCACATGCAATTTTCCTTGCATAACATTCAATGGAGCTATCCTCTTCGTGAGGAATGGTTGTCCGGTTGTCTGGAACGACAATTTGATGAACACATAGTTTGTTATACGGACGGTTCTCTGTTGAATGGTCGTGCTGGTGCTGGTGTCTACTGTCGTGAAATGAGGCTGGAGCAGTCTCATTCACTTGGTAGATACTGTACTGTGTTCGAAACAGAAATCTACGCGATTCTGTGTGGATTAAAATCGGCACTTCAGCAGAGGATCTGTGGTAAACGAATTTATTTTTGTTCCGACAGTCAGGCAGCCTTAAAAGCACTCAGTTCGAATGACTCACGGTCGAATCTAGTGATCGCATATCGAACTCAAATTGAAGACCTCAGCATTTCAAATGCTGTTTACTTCTTATGGGTACCGGGCCATTCTGGTATTACTGGAAATGAATGGGCTGATGAGTTGGCTAGAGCTGGTGCAACCAATGATTTCGTTGGTGCTGAACCAGCTTTACCGCCTTCAACTAGTTGGATAAAGCACAACATTCGTTCTTGGGCTGCATTCAAACATGCCAGCTACTGGCGCAGCTTGCAAACTTGCGCTCAGACAAAAGCATTTCTACCAGATTTAAATCTGAAAATGTCAAAGTGTCTACTGCATTTCTTCAAGCATCATTGCAGTATTCTGGTCAGAGCTCTGACTGGACATTGCAAACTCAATTATCACATGGCTACTATTCAACGTGCTGAGTATTATTCGTGTGATTTGTGTGAATGCGGTTATGGTACTTCATATCATCTGATATGTAATTGTCCCGCATTGACGCAGCTACGTATCCGGGTTTTTGGTTCTCCATACATGGTTGAGTCTGTGTATGCGGAGCTAAAATTGAAGGATATTCTCTCGTTTCTCACCCAATGTGGTAAGGAGCTATAGTCAGAAGGGTTCATCGTTCTTCTTGGAGTGAATGAATCCCTTCTGTATTCACCTTAAATAAGGTTTAGCAGATTGTTTGGCATCCTTTGGGGGGTACCGAGTTTACTTCTGCTCGTACATACTGCGAATCGTTTTGCATTCTTCCGGGAGTGCAGAATGGTGTCGCTTTTGTAAGATCTCTAAATCCTCTCGGGGGTTGGAGGTTTTATTAACAGCAGACTGTTCGGGGCCTCGTAGAGGTTCAGAATTTACTTCTGCTTCCACTAAATGTGATCCTCAGCAGATTGTTCGGCATCCCTTAGGGGTGCAGAATTTACTTTTGCTTTTATGTGTTTTTGTGTCGTCAATTTTTCCCATCCTCCTAGTCCAACCCTTACCATTTCCTTTCAATCCTTCCCTCTTATATATCGGGAAAATGATGCTAAAAACAAATTGATGGCAAGGCACAAATCTCCAAATATTAAGGGGAACGTGCCATTTGAGCCAATTTGTTCTGATTCCTGATCAACGGAAGGGAAGTCCGCCCGTTGTTTTTTATTTTTACGTTTAGATTCTATAAGATCGACAAATTTTGAATAACGGATTGTGATTTATTCCGTAATGAATTATTTTTAGCCTTAGACTTGTTGCCTTTCCGGTTGGACACAGGCAGTTTTGAAATGAAAGAAATTTGAAATTAAATTAACTAGTCTTGATTAAGATTGATTTTGTGATAGTCTTAATAAAGACTGATTAGTTCGAATCATAATTCTTTGAATTGCTAGCCCTAAAAAATGGCTGATTAATTTCTTAGTCCTGAAAAAGACTATCACTCTTTGTATAGCCTTGAGAAAGGCTGACTAATTGTTAGTCTTCAAATAGACTGTTAGTGATACAGATAGCCTTGGAAAAGACTGAAGCCTTGAATCATTGAAACTCTAGGTAGCTAGAAAAAATTTCCCGGAGCCAAGAGCTATACGCGTGCGGTGCGAACGACGGTTCAACACCGACTGATTTTTTTGCAGTTCGTACAACTTATTACATGTGGAACAAAAAAACGTACAGGAAAACGAATTTTATCGACATAAACATGGGATGGTAACGCACACCCGGCAAATGTCACTCGAAACAAGTCTAATGGGCGATACACCTTTTTTCCCTCTTCATGAACTACTGAGTACAGTTGTTTGCACTCGAGTATTTTCACACCCTCTAGCATAGAGCTCTTGAAATGACCAACACCTTGCTTGAGTAATTCATCTACCGAAAAACTCGCTTTGGTAACAAACCCGTAAATTTCGATATATTTGGAAGGTATGTATACTTCATACACTCTAGTAAATAGTTCCGAAGAGACAATATCATTCGGGTGTATTAAAGAGTTTACTACAACATGATTTTATCCTTCACTTTTACGGTCTCTTTGATTGGAAAGAGTCGTAATGTCAAATCTTTAGAAATTTGTTAAAGATTCAATGCGCTGAATTTACGTCTAAGAAAGACTATTCACGGCCCAGAAGAGCTTCCTGTTATTTTTTCGTTCGAATTGGTATAGAATTCATGTTAGGATTTGGAATCAAATTTTGGTCCATGGATTCATAGACTACACCCAAACCTCCGTTTACGAACACTTTTTTTACGTAACCTCTTTTTACGAACCAAATCCCAAATAACGTAAACTTTTTTTACGAACCAACTTCGTAAAAAGAGGTTTTTGCATCCAATGAAAACGATTTCCGGCTCCCGATTTCCGGAAATCACTACAATATGGGTATTTTCGGAACGGGATTGATGAGTAGATGACGGAAAACGATGTTTGAAGTGGTTCGGAAATCCAAGATGGCGACTTCCGGTTTGTCGATATTACTCAAAAACCTTTACAATGTGGGTATTTTCGGAACGGGATTAATGATTAGATGACGGAAAACGATGTTTGAAGTGGTTCGGAAATCCAAGATGGCGACTTTCGGTTTATCGATATTCCTTAAAACCTTTACAATGTGGGTATTTTCGGAACGGGATTGATGAGTAGATGACGAAAAACGGTGTTTGAAGTGGTTCGGAAATCCAAGATGGCGACTTCCGGTTTATCGATATTCCTTAAAAACCCTTACAATGTAGATATTTTCGGAACGGGATTGATATGTAGATGACGGAAAACAATGTTTGAAGTGGTTCGGAAATCCAAGATGGCGACTTCCGGTTTATCGATATATTTATTAAAAACCTTTACAATGTGGGTATTTTCGGAACGGGATTGATGAGTAGATGACGGAAAACGATGTTTGAAATGGTTCGGAAATCCGAAATTGCGACTTCCGGTTTATCGATATTCTTCAAAAACCTTTACAATGTGGATATTTTTGAAACGGGATTGATGAGTAGATGACGGAAAACGGTGTTTGAAGTGGTTCGGAAATCCAAGATGTCGACTTCCGGTTTATCGATATTGCCTAAAAACCCTTACAATATGGGTATTTTCGAAACGGGATTGATGAGTAGATGACGGAAAACGATGTTTGAAATGGTTCGGAAATCCAAGATGGCGACTTCCGGTTTATCGATATTCCTTAAAAACCTTTACAATGTGGATATTTTTGGACCGGGCTTGATGAGTAGATGACGGAAAACGATGTTTTAGGTGGTTCGGAAATCCAAGATGGCGACTTCCGGTTTATCGATATTCTTTGAAAACCCTTACAATGTGGGTATTTTCGGAGCGGAATTGATGAGTAGATGACGGAAAACGATGTTTGAAGTGGTTCGGAAATCCAAGATGGCGACTTCCGGTATGTCAATATTCCTTAAAAACTTTTACAATGTGGGTATTTTCGGAACGGGATTGATATGTAGATGACGGAAAACGATGTTTGAAGTGGTTCGGAAATCCAAGATGGCGACTTCCGGTTTAACGATATTCCTTAAAAACCTTTACAATGTGGATATTTTTGGAACGGGATTGATGAGTAGGTGACGGAAAACGATGTTTAAGGTGGTTCGGAAATCCAAGATGGCGATTTCCGGTTTATCGATATTCCTTAAAAACCTTTACAATGTGGATATTTTTGGAACGGGATTGATGAGTAGATGACGGAAAACGATGTTTGAAGTGGTTCGGAAATCCAAGATGGCGACTTCCGGTTTGTCGATATTCCTTAAAAACCTTTACAATGTGGGTATTTTCGGAACGGGATTAATATGTAGATGACGGAAAACGATGTTTGATGTGGTTCGGAAATCCAAGATGGCGACTTCCGGTTTGTCGATATTCCTTAAAAACCTTTACAATGTGGATATTTTTGGAACGGGATTGATGAGTAGGTGACGGAAAACGATGTTCAAGGTGGTTCGGAAATCCAAGATGGCGACTTCCGGTTCATCGATATTCCTCAAAACCTTTACAATGTGGGTATTTTCGGAACGGGATTGATGAGTAGATGACGGAAAACGATGTTTGAAGTGGTTTGAAAATCCAAGATGGCGAGTTCCGGTGTGTCGATATTCCTTAAAAACCCTTACAATGCGGATATTTTCGGAACGGGATTGATATGTAGATGACGGAAAACGATGTTTGAAGTGGTTCGGAAATCCAAGATGGCGACCTCCGGTTTGTCGATATTCCTTAAAAACCTTTACAATATGGTTATTTTCGGAGCGGGATTGATGAGTAGATGACGAAAAACGATGTTGGAAGTGGTTCGGAAATCCAAAATGGTGATTTCCGGTTCTTTGATATTGCTTAAAAATATTTACAATAAGGGTATTTTCTGAACGGGTTTGATTAGTATATACCGGGAAATTATGTTTAAAAGCGCTTTAGAAATCAAAATGGTGACTTCCGTTGTATCGGTATTCTTTGACGATCATTACGATATGATTATATATCGAATAAAAAGATGTTATGCTTCTGACAAAGGTGTTTCCTGCTAATCATTATTGTTTGAATATTGTACTATATTTTCGAAATTACCATAATAACAGCTATAATAATTTTATATTGTTATAGTTATATTGTATGCTTTCAATATTTTATTGAACAACTGGAAGTCTCAATCTCTTATTTGGAAGCAATCACAAACATTAAAATTTGGTTTCAAATCAATGACCGTGTTCACCTTTTTTTTCAGTGTTACACTTATAATTTCAGTTGTTTAAGTGTACGTGATAAAGTCTAAAAAAGTACTGTTACTCTCATCAATACACATTTGTTTTTATTTAAACTTGTCAAAATCTCATGTCTACTGGCCCGTCGGAATATGATTTAACATTTTGTAAGCCATTGAGAAAAAGGGATATTATTTGGCTCAAGTGGTAAGAGTCAGCTAGACAACCACATGACACTGAATTTCTAACATTTATGAGCAATTCCAGAAATAAATAGCAGATAAACTGGCAGAATCGACTTTCTCCGAATCGGATGAAACAATGTACACCTCTTCAGTATGGCAATCTCTTCTAAAACCGTAACTAAGCACTTCAAACATCGTTTTCCGTCATCTACTCATCAATCCCGTTCCGAAAATACCCACATTGTATGGGTTTTTAAGGAATATCGACAAACCGGAAGTCGCCATCTTGGATTTCCAAACCACTTCAAACATAGTTTTCCGTCAACTATTCATCAATTCCGGTTCGAAAATACCCACATTATAAGAATTTTTAGGAATATCGATAAACCGGAAATTGCCATTTTGGATTTTCAAACCACTTCAAACATCGTGTCCGTGAACTACTCATCAATTGCGGTACGAAAATACCCACATTTATTTTTTAAGGAATATCGATAAACCGGAACCTCTTCAGTATGGCAATCTCTTCTAAAACCGTAACTAAGCACTTCAAACATCGTTTTCCGTCATCTACTCATCAATCCCGTTCCGAAAATACCCACATTGTATGGGTTTTTAAGGAATATCGACAAACCGGAAGTCGCCATCTTGGATTTTCAAACCACTTCAAACATCGTTTTCCGTCATCTACTCATCAATCCCGTTCCGAAAATACCCACATTGTAAGGGTTTTTAAGGAATATCGATAAACCGGAAGTCGCCATCTTGGATTTTGAACCGACCCCAAACATCATTTTCTTGCACCCGCTTATCACATCCGTTCCGAAAATGTCCATGCGATTGGGGGTTTTTACATTCATTAAACAAAACTTTTTTTACGATGTAAATTCCAAATAACGTGAACTTTTTTTACGAACCAAATCCCAAATAACGTAAACTTTTTTTACGAACCAAATCCCAAATAACGTAAACTTTTTTTACGAACTACCTCGATTTACGAACCCCCGTTTAGTTCGTAAATGGAGGTTTCGGTGTACATTGAATTTTGAATCAAATTTTGAAAATATAAATGAAATCAACAATATAGAACACTCAATAAAAAGTACGGGTGTGTAATGTCAGAGACGTAACTGTATGTCGTGAATACGAATAAAACTGACACGATTTCTTTATAGTTTCGAATTCGAATTGATAGTTTATCGATTGTGTGAATTGCGAAACTTTCACTTTTCACTACTAAAATTTTCAACAATTTTTGACGTCGATTATCTCATTTCGGATTTGCATATTTCTTTGAAAGAAACTATCAAGGTGCTGTACAGGAATCATTTCTGCCTTTTAGAAGGACCAAATTGTGGAATTCTTCACGATATTTAGCACAGTTCGGAACATTTATCTAGAACGATTTTCACTAAACTGATGATTTCTACCTTCGATTTGCAAAGAAGTAATCTTAATAGTTCTTTAGATATCATTTAGAGCCATTAGAACGGCTGATTTTATATAATGTTGTCCACTTTTCGTTTCTTGTTTTCTTTCTCTCCAATGCAAAGCACCAGCAGCTGATACAATCGTTCTTGCTTGAATTGAAACTAGCTTTGCGAGCAAACCGACACATCCGCTCGCAGTGCCAAATGATGCGAAACTGGTTTAATGTGTTCTCTCGCCTTGATAACCGAAAGGCAAATGAGAACTACGACCTGAGCATTTGAGGTTTTTAATCAACTCCCGCGATGGCAGTCTTCTCGCCTTGATGGCCAGCAAGCGAATGAGAGTTGCGACCTAAGCGTTTGAGGTTTTAACCACGCAGAAGGTGCATTCTCCGACGCTGCTGGTTGATGATTCCACTCCCTAGACGTCTGCTTCCATCGAACGCACTAAAAGAAATGATCGATTTTCGACCCCGATTCCCCTTTTATACGCATTCAGTTGAAGATATGTGCCTGACTACCTCAAAATCGTCGTCCTTGCGCCCAAGCGAAAGTAAAGAGTTTTCCGCATTGTTTTCAAATTTTGAGAAAACTTAATTTTTTAGTTGTTTGTGGTTATCTCACACTGCTCAAAATATTATCCTAAATTCCATTTTGATGAAATGGTGAAAAAATTATGTTGCTACCATTAATACAAGTCGAGATATTCACGATTAAGTTCTGCCCATTCTTCCATATGGCTAATTTTGAGAAGGCACCCCATAGTAAAGTAAGTCGTATTCACAACAAAAGGAAAAAAGTTACTCCTACCTTGCAATTGTTGTACATCTCTGATGCACCGTCGTGTTGAACATCGTTGCGCCAGATGTACTTTTTGGTTGTACAGGGTGATTTTTTAAGAGCTTGAGAACTTTTTTAAACAATAAAACGCATAAAATTTGCAAAATCTCATCGGTTCTTTATTTTAAACGTTAGATTGGTACATGACATTTACTTTTTGAAGATAATTTCATTTAAATGTTGACCGCGGCTGCGTCTTAGGTGGTCCATTCGGAAAGTCCGCTTTTTTATCGACAAATTTTGTTCAGCGATGAGGCTCATTTCTGGTTGAATGGCTACGTAAATAAGCAAAATTGCCGCATTTGGAGTGAAGAGCAACCAGAAGCCGTTCAAGAACTGCCCATGCATCCCGAAAAATGCACTGTTTGGTGTGGTTTGTACGCTGGTGGAATCATTGGACCGTATTTTTTCAAAGATGCTGTTGGACGCAACGTTACAGTGAATGGCGATCGCTATCGTTCGA
The DNA here is from genome assembly GCF_030247185.1 of Malaya genurostris. NCBI lineage: Eukaryota > Metazoa > Arthropoda > Insecta > Diptera > Culicidae > Malaya > Malaya genurostris. The sequence goes on from NC_080571.1 coordinate 179,500,089, forward strand.
TGCTAACAAACTTTTTGTTGCCAAAAATGGAAGAACTGAACTTGGTTGACATGTGGTTTCAACAAGATGGCGCTACATGCCACACAGCTCGCGATTCTATGGCCATTTTGAGGGAAAACTTCGGAGAACAATTCATCTCAAGAAATGGACCGGTAAGTTGGCCACCAAGATCATGCGATTTGACGCCTTTAGACTATTTTTTGTGGGGCTACGTCAAGTCTAAAGTCTACAGAAATAAGCCAGTAACTATTCCAGCTTTGGAAGACAACATTTCCGAAGAAATTCGGGCTATTCCGGCCGAAATGCTCGAAAAAGTTGCCCAAAATTGGACTTTCCGAATGGACCACCTAAGACGCAGCCGCGGTCAACATTTAAATGAAATTATCTTCAAAAAGTAAATGTCATGTACCAATCTAACGTTTAAAATGAAGAACCGATGAGATTTTGCAAATTTTATGCGTTTTATTGTTTTAAAAAGTTCTCAAGCTCTTAAAAAATCACCCTGTACCTGGACGTTGATACAACGCTGAAGCTCACTGTAGCGATAGAATGCTTTATGTGATATTACTGCTACCTGACATCAAGCAGCACACCATGCAAGTTAAGTGGGTTCAGTCTAAAGCAGGATTTGATCTGCGCAATTGGCTGAATAATTACCCTGAGCTTTAAGCTGTCTTACGCGGACCATCAGAAGTTATGTCAAATGATCTGATACTGGGAGAGTTTGCGAGCTGACATTCAACAGCTCATCGATGAAAATAAAAGACCAACAAAAAGGTAAGAGCTCAGATATGTATGACTATCTACTACCCTGTAAGGCTATTTGACTACCGTTCATGAGAAAGTGTTGATTCAACATATTTGGCAATCAGGAGTAGGATGGGGTAACGTAATCGATTAGCAGATTTTTTGAAAAGTGGTTTTTGTGGATAGAGATGATACCAAAGGTTAACAAAATTTGAATACCGTGGTGCTACCACGATTTAACTGTGCGAAAGTACAGTGACATTGAACTTCACGTTTTCGTGGATGCCAGTGATTCAGCGTATTCTCGGCACCTATTCGGCTATGGAACAATTCTCACTTCTCTAGTAACGGTGAAGTCAAAAGTAGCTCCTCTGAAACCAATTTCTATTTCCCGCCTTAAGCTGAATGCAGCAGTACTTGGAGCACGTGTATCGAAATTCGTTGTAGAAAAGCACCGAGTCGCGATTTATAAAACCGTTTATTGGAGCGACTTGACCACAATGGATCAAGTCAGAAACTAAAAATACCGTGAATATGTCGCACACCGGATTGGTGAAATTTTAACACTTTTTACAGTTCCAATGATGAACGCTGGGTGCCATCAAAACTTAACATAGCTGATGAAGCCACAAAGTGTGGGGAAAAGTCCCTAGCTTGGTGGAAATAGTCACTGGTATAAAGGGCCTTCCTTCCTTTACGGATTGTAACTAGATGGCTCGAATAATGCTTTGAATCGTTTTGTACAAATGAGGAAATTAGATTATATTTCACACAACACATAATCGCCACCAAAAACTGGAATATAGTAGTTTTTCTAAGTGGTGTACTATATTGCGAACCATGGCGAACGTTCTGCGGTATGCTGAAAATCTAAAACTGACATGCACTGGATTTGGAATATACAGAGGACGTCTAACAATAGAAGAGTTACAGCGTGCAGAGCTAATGATCTGGAAGGCCATACAGTGGGAGCGCTTCACATATAAAATATTTAAAAATCCAAAGAGCTCCTTGACAACTCGATGCAAGAAGTTGGTAAAAGTAGCTCGATTTACACCATGAAATATGTCTATTGTTCGGCATATTTAGCGCATAATCAACCTTCACCAAGCGATGACCTCAAAAAAGGTTGTATCATACTACTACAAAAGTGATTTACCGCTTATAATCGGCAGTGACATCAGTGCTCACCATATAATTTGGGGCAGCACAGATATAAATTCGAGAGGCTCTGATATGATGGAATTTGTGAGCAGTAAAAACCTGCACATAGTCAATGCAGGAAATCATTCAACTTTTGTGAGATCTGGAAGAGAGGAGGTTTTGGACGTAACTATCTGCTCTAATAGAATTGCGCACGAGATGAGCTCGAACCTTCGTTATCTGATCATAAGTCCATCTTCTTTGATCATTCAAACGATAAATTTGATAATAACACATATTGTCATACCAAATCTACAAACTATCTAATCTAATTGCCATGTCCTCTTCGGACCTCTATGAAGAAAGCTTGGCAAATAGATTTACGGGTACCAAGCAACGATTGGAACCCCAATCGATTTCGAAAATGTTGTCGACTAGACAAACTCACTCATAGTTGCAGCATACGAGGTCTGTTCAAAAAGTTCCCGGAATTTTTTAATTGCGCGCGTCTGGAGAGTCCGGTGGTCAAAATTTTTTTTTATTGTGTTGGTACATATGTCCCTAATGTATGGTGAAATTTTCAGCTGTATTCATTGTTTACATTCTGTCTTGTAGCGGCTGGTGTAGACGTGTTTTTTTTAGCTCGGCGATTTTTGTTAGTTTAAACAATGGAAGAATTGAAGAGTCAAAGAATTTGTATTAAATTTTGCGTGAAAAATGAAATAAAGTGTAACCAAGTGTGCGAAATGTTACAGAGAGCCTACGGTGAGTCTGCTATGAAAAAAACAAGTGTTTACGAGTGGTATAAGCGTTTCCAAGATGGCCGCGAAGACGTTGAAGACGACGAACGCTCCGGTCGACCCAGCACGTCACTAATCGATGAAAATGTGAGAAAAGTGGAAAAAATGATTATGGATGATCGCCGAATCATTATTAGAGAAGTTGCTGATGAAGTTGGCATATCAGTTGGCTCATGTCATCATATTTTTTCAAATGTTTTGGGCATGAAACGAGTGGCAGCAAAATTCGTTCCAAACTGCTGAATTTTGATCAAAAAAACAAACGCATTACCATCGCTCAGGAGCTGTTGAACGACGTCAACGACGATCCAAATTTACTTGAAAGGGTCATAACTGGTGATGAAACATGGGTGTACGGTTATGATGTCGAAACAAAAGCACAATCGTCCACGTGGAAGCACCCAACGTCACCAAGACAAAAATCGCCGAGCTCAAAAAAACACGTCTACACCAGCCGCTACAAGACAGAATGTTTATGAATACAGCTGAAAATTTCACCATACATTAGGGACATATGTACCAACACAATAAAAAAAAATTTGACCACCGGACTCTCCAGACGCGCGCAATTAAAAAAATCCGGGAACTTTTTGAACAGACCTCGTATGAAGAGGCTTGTCCACTTCGGATTGTGCGAGCTACTAGACAAACTTTTTGGTGGAAGTCTGAACTTGCTAGACTAAAGAAAATATGCAGAAGAGCTTGGAACCACCGACGCAGAGATGGGTCGGAGGCATACGTGTCGGCTCGAAGGGCTTACAAAAATGCTCTTCGATCGTCTGAGCGAAGTGGTTGAAAAAACCGTTGCACAAATGTTTGATTCAAAATTGATCTAGTCTTAACGAGGCTAGCAGATTAAATAGATTACTTTCGAAATCTAAGGACTTTAATGTCAGTTTCTTAAGAACTTCCGATGGTGAGTACTTGTCTAATGAAGGTGATGTACTTCACAATAATTTTAACACTCATTTCACAGGATGTATTGAGCCATATCAGAAAATACTTATTTTTAGTATGGCGACAGGATTTATTCCAAAAGCTTGGCAGGAAATAAGAAGAGTTTCAGGTCAATCAACCTGAGCCCGTTTCTTCTTGAAACAGTAGAACGCATAGTCGATCACTATATCAGGAATGTTAGTTTGGGCGTGCATCCGCTACATGGAATGCAATATGTTTATCAGCGTAAAAAGTCCACTAGAACCCTGTTACATGATGTTGTGTACAACATTAAAAAGGCTTTCTCACAAAAGTAATCTTGCTAGGGAGTTTGCCTACATATTGAAAGTGCTTTTGATAACGTGTCTTTCAACTCAATTCGATTATCATATTCAATTCAGTTCGATTATCATATATTGATGACCGGTATAAGCAATAACACTCTCTTTGATATAATGCAGCAAACCCTGCGATCTGTTGAGCAATGGTGTTGTCAGGTTGGATGATCCGGGCAAAATCCGGGACACTAATGGTGCTTTTAACTCATCGTAGGATAATCACAGAAGCTCGTCCGTTACAATTCTTTGGTTTAGAGGTTACTGTGGTTGATCAAGTTAAATACGTCGGGGTTATTCTTGATTCAAAATTGAATTGGTCTGCTCACATTGACTTCAGGATTAAAAGAGCTTGCATGGCTCTCGACCAATGGAGACGAGCTTTTGAAAAATCATAGGAACACAAACCCAGATACATTTATTGGATCTACACAACTGTCGTTAGATCAATTGTAGTATATGGATGTTTTGTATAGTGGCAGAAAAGAGAAGTTGCGACAGTTCAGTCAAAGCTAAATCATCTCCAAAGGATGGTCCTAATGGCGATAACAGGAGAATTCACGACAACTTGTACTGCTGCTCTAGAGGCGCTACTGTGCATTAAACCACTACATGTGTTCCTAAAACAAGAAGCACTGTCTTAAGATTACAGGGCTTTGGAACAGTAACCCTATAGACTATGATACTAACCACACTCGCTTGTGGTCTCAAATGGTTACGTGGGATGAGTATTTATTCGCTCCTAGTGACCTAACTCTCACATGCAGTTTTCATTTCAAAACATTCAATGTGAACTACCCTCTTCGTGAGGAACGTTAGACTGGTTATTTGGACCTTGATGAACACATAGTTTTTATACGGGTGGTTCTCTGTTCAATGATCGTGCTGGTGCTGGTGTCTACTGTCGTGAAATGAGGCTAGAGCAGTCTAATTGACTTGGTAGATACTGTACTGTGTTCGAAGCAGAAATCTACGCGATTCTGTGTGGAATACATTCGGCACTTCATCAGAGAATTTGTGGTAAACGAATTTATTTTTGTTCCGACAGTCAGGCAGCTTTAAAAGCACTTAATTCGTATGATTCACTTTCGAATCTAGTGATTGCTTGTCGAACTCGAATTGAAGACCTCAGCATTTCAAATGCTGCTTACTTCTTCTGGGTACCCGGCCATTCTGGTATTACTGGAAATGAATGGGCTGATGAGTTGACTAGAGCTGGTGCAACGAATGATTTCGTTGGTCCTGAGTCAGCTTTACCACTTTACCAGTTGGATGAAAAACAAGACTCGTTCTTGGGCTGCATTCAAACATGCCAGCTACTGGCGCAGCTTGCAAACTTGCGCTCAAACAAAATCATTTCTATTAGATTTTAATCTGAAGATGACAAAGTGTCTACTGCATTTCTCCAAGCATCATTGCAGTATTCTGGTCAGAGCTCTGACTGGACATTGTAAACTCAATTATCACATGGCTACTATTCAGCATGCTAAGTATTATTCGTGTGATTTGTGTGAATGCAATTACGGTACTTCATATCATATGATATGTAAATGTATCGCATTGACGCAACAACGTATCCGGGTTTTTGCCTTTCTCATATAGAAAGGTTATGCAATCACTCTGAAAACCGAATTTTGAACCGAGGGCCGAGTGTCATATACCATTCGACTCAGTTCGTCGAGTACGCAAAATGTCTCTCTCTCTCTCTGTGTGTGTGTGTGTGTGTGTGTGTGTGTGTGTGTGTGTGTACCTGTGTGTATGTGCGCATGTGTGTATGTAACGTTTTTTTGCACTAACTTTCCTCGGAGATGGCTGAACCGATTTTCTTCAGTTCATTGCAAAATTTATATTATTCTGCGTAAAACTTAGAAAATCTTTACAAAACTAACATTATTGTATTAGCATCGTTGCGAAATAATATGTGTTTCATTTAGTACTTCCAAATCAATTCAATTTCGTCGATTTTCCATGAAAGCGTGAAAAGTTTTTCCAAAAATATGTCTTAATGTATCCTTGTAGCCAGCAAAGGGTTTATTTGAAAAAAAAAAATCATATCATCGCATTATTTTGCCAAAAAAATGTGAAAGATCACAAAAACGCATATATTAAAAAACCCTTCTTAATCCACCTAGTGGTGTGATAATGCCTTTCTCTTTCTTCAAAACAGTCTCATAAAACATTTTTTATCTTTTTATTAAATAATTTGTTACACTATTTTGGGCTCATTTTTGACACCAATTGATTCAGATTAAATCGAGTAGTTCACAAAAGCATTCTTCACTGTTCAAATCACATAGTGGGCATCATTTTCCCAACAAAGCACATTTGCGTTGAATATTTTTATGAGAAAAGTGATGCTAATCTAAAAAACCCTTCTTATTCTACTTAGTGGAATTTTCATAGATCTTGAAAAAACACCATAGGGGGTAGTACATGAAATTTCCGAAATCGAAAAAAAAATTTTGATTCCAAAAGTCTTAGAATTGCATTAAACCGACAATGGCATGCAGACGGCGTTTCGGTCGGTTAACAGGTTAACATCGTTGAATTTTGGGGCGGCAAACTCACAGGATCCGCCGCTTTAGCATTTTCAGTTTTTGCGAATCAACACTATTCAATAAATAGCACTCTCATCACTAAACACACACTTGACACAAATGTACTATCACTCAAAATAACTATTTCAACCAAATTCCTAAGTATACGTATCAAACAACACATTAAAATTATACTTTTTTGAGAGCAGCACCAGGACACCGCATCGCACTCTCAGTGATGCCAACTCTCTGAAAATATCGACTTTCTGGGACTTAGAAAAAATATCAAAAGTCCCAGAAAGTCGATTTTTTCAAAAAAAAATTTTTAGATGACACTAAATCTCGACGTTTCATGCAATTCTAAGACGTTTGGCAACAAAAAAATTTTCGATTTCGAAAATTTCATGTATGATTTTCAAGATCGAAAATGGTCAAACCTTAACCGTAGGGCAGCACCTCTTACCCATATCCAAGGATGGCTTTTATCGTATCATAGAACGTTCAATCTTCACTCTTCACACGATTGAATCAGTGCCATCAAAGAGGAATGGAAAACATCGCAACAACAAACACCCGGCATGGCTTATTTAACATAGAATAGACACCAGTGCGAGAGTGAATTTCTCTCGATGACATTTCTGAGAATCAAAGGTTAGCACGCTGCTGTGGGGATCTTCTCTGAAGCAACAAACGGTCGCTTATTCTCGTTTCGCGATCCGATTCTGTATGGGCAGTGGATAATTGCGATAGAATCATTTTACTATTGCCGCTTATTCTAACTATGTGCATATAACCTTTGTATAAATTGTGTCTATGAAAATGTATGTGAATGCTCCACACAAGCGTTTTGAAATATTGCAACCTAGTATGAGAAACATCAAGATGAACCATCGATTCGATTTTCTGCGATAATTGTCAACTTGCGATTCTCTCTTGGGAAATTCCACACAGCAACGATCATTATCAGACTGTATATTTTTTCATGGGCCGTGAAATACTCAGAGTATGAAGTGGAGCGAAGAAATGTAGAAAAATTCTCTCGCGGTTCATGCATTGAATGACTCGAGTTTTTATAGCATCTTCTACCGGATTGAAAATGTTGTATACAATATAGATAGCAATATAGCAGCTTCTGTCAAATTTTCGGCAATCACCAACACTGCCCATATCTGATTCAGCTCAAATTTTGTATGGTGACTTTTTCGAAGCGCTTAAACTTTTGAGAACCACCGCCTTACGAAATTAGGGGTGATCCCAAAATATTAGAGCGGTAAAAAACAAATCGGTTACGTCACTTATACAATCATATCTCCGGAACCAAAAGTCCCAGACATTTTATCTTTGATCTTTATCAATGGCCCGATATTAGCTTTCAAACGAGCATAAGTTTGTTAAAATCGGTTCAGCCATTTCTGAGAAAATTGAGCGCATTAAAATATTTTCGAAAAGTGCACACACACACAGACATAAAAAACAAAGTGTTTTGTCGGTTACGTCACTTATACCATTATATCTCCGGAACCAAAAATCACAGCCGTTTGGTCTCCGGACTTGATCAATGACCTAGCGCGTATGAATATCTTCGAAAAGTGCACACACACATACACACAGACATTTTCCGATCTCATCGAGTGGTTCATAATACTATGGGTCTCCGAGGCTTCGTTCGAAAGTTGGTTTTTCCAGCAATTCTAATGCCTTTCTATAGAGACAGGTGAAAGGGATCTTACTCACTTTCCTCAGCGATGGTTTGACCGATTTCCACAAACTTGGATTCAAATGAAAATTCTTACAGTCCCATACGAAATTCCTGATTTTCATCCGGATCCAACTTCCGATTTCGGAGTTATAGGGTAAAGTGTGTTAAATAGTTTACACCGTCACTTAAACCGGTGAAACAAAAAACGTATTTTTTTTCTAAACTGGTCAATAGGCAATAGGCAACTAAACAAACCGATTTCGGCCATCCTGGTTCCCGATCTCCGGTTCCGGAAGCACCGAAAGTAGTGGTCATATATTGCAAAATTGATCTCACTCACTTTTCTCAGCGATGGTTCGGCCGATTTCTACAAACTTAGATCCAATGAAATGTCTCACGGTCTCATACGGAATTCGTGAATTTCATTTGGATCCGACTTTTGGTTCCGAAGTTATAGGGATCCTAGGGTCAAATGAAAGGTCTTATGGTCCTACCAAAAATTACTGCATATTTTCGGAAACAACAAAAATTTAAATCGTCGTTTAGAATACGATGGCAAAGTCGTATAAAATCTTCAAAATTTGAATAAAACATATAAGGATATACAGAAACAAAATCCGATGCATCGTGTAAGTACTGAAATAAGGGATATAAGACAAACACTTGTGTTTGTCATCACCATTTATCAAGAAGAAATGAAAAAGATGAATATAAGCAGAGTAGCAATTTCTTGCAATGATAAGATATATGAAATGGTACCAATGGGAATGTTTAAAGGTCACGTCTTACAAACACTAAAAACATTACAAGTCATTATTTTAAAACCAACGAAGTTTATTAGTAATCTTCGCGAGATATAAGAAATATTGAAAATGCATAGTAGTGTAACCAATCATCTCAGTCATGTTTATGTTCATTGATAAAGGATCGCAGAAACTCATTGAGATATATGTGATTTTTTTCTAAGAACCAATTGTCTGAGGATGATAGGCTGTAGAAAATGTCTTTTTGATATTTAGTAATTTGCAAATTTGTTCTAGGACCTCATTTTTGTATTCAGTTCCTCTGTCAGTTTTTAATTCTAAAAATTTACCATATGTAAGGATAAAATTCTCTACTAACTCTTTAGCTACTTCGTTAGTTTCTTTTGTTGGTATTGGTATATATACCACATATTTGGTTAACTAGCACTGTATACTTACAGCGTATCTATTATTATGAATAGTTTTCGGTAATAGTCCGACTGTATCAATAACTACAACTTCTAATGGTTTTGAAGGTATGTTAGTGATTTGTAATTTTTTAGTATGCTTGGTAATTTTGTTTTATTTGCAAGTTTCACATGCTTTAATGAAATTAGCAATTGAACTTTTCATGAATTTCCATGTGTAGAATTCTCTTTGTTTGAGGTACAATCGATGTTGTCCGATGTGTCTTCTTATTGGTGTTTCGTGATAATTTTTCAATATTTCTTATATCTCGCGAAGATAACTAATAAACTTCGTTGGTTTTAAAATAATGATTTGTAATGTTTTTAGTGTTTGTAAGACGAGACCTTTAAACATTCCCATTGGTACCATTTCAAATATCTTATCATTGCAAGAAATTGCTACTCTGCTTATATTCATCTTTTTCATTTCTTCTTGATAAATGGTGATGGCAAACACAAGTGTTTGTCTTATATTCCTTATTTCAGTACTTACACGATGCATCGGATTTTGTTTCTGTATTTCCTTATATGTTTTTATTCAAATTTTGAAGATTTTATACGACTTTGCCATCGTATTCTAAACGACGATTTAAATTTTCGTTGTTTCCGAAAATATGCAGTAATTTTTGGTAGGACCATAAGACCTTTCATTTGACCCTAGGATCCCTATAACTTCGGAACCAAAAGTCGGATCCAAATGAAATTCACGAATTCCGTATGAGACCGTGAGATATTTCATTGGATCTAAGTTTATAGAAATCGGTCGAACCATCGCTGAGAAAAGTGAGTGAGATCAATTTTGCAATATATGACCACTATTTTCGGTGCTTCCGGAACCGGAGATCGGGAACCAGGATGGTCGAAATCGGTTTGTTTAGTTGCCTATTGATAACGGCTATCGATTTGTGTAGTTTTGAGACCAGTTTAGAAAAAAGTTACGTTTTTTGTTTCACCGGTTTAAGTGACGGTGTAAACTATTTAGCACACTTTACCCTATAACTCCGAAATCGGAAGTTGGATCCGGATGAAAATCAGGAATTTCGTATGGGACTGTAAGAATTTTCATTTGAATCTAAGTTTGTGGAAATCGGTCTAACCATCGCTGAGAAAAGTGAGTAAGATCCCTTTTTCCTGTCTCTATAGAAAGGCATTAGAATTGCTGGAAAAACCAACTTTCGAACGGAGCCTCGGAGATCCATAGTATTATTATTATAATGGTATAAGTGACTTTTCCGACAAAACACTTTGTTTTTTTTATGTCTGTGTGTTTGTGAACTTTTCGAAACTATTTTAATGCGCTCAATTTTCTCAGAAATGGCTGAACCGATTTTAACAAACTTATGCTCGTTTGAAAGCTAATATCGGGCCATTGATAAAGATGAAAGATCAATTGGCTGGGACTTTTGGTTCCGGAGATATGATGGTATAAGTGACGTAACCGACAAAAAACGTTGTTTTTTACCGCTCTAATATATATATATGGGTGCGAATATTTTGGGATCACCCCTAATTTCGTAAGGCGGTGGTTCTCAAAAGTTTAAGCGCTTCGAAAAAGTCACCATAAAAAATTTGAGCTGAATCAGATATGGGTAAGAGGTGCTGCCCGACGGTTAAGGTTTGACCATTTTCGATCTTGAAAAATTACCATAGGGGGGAGTACATGAAATTTACGAAATCGAAAATTTTTTTTGATGCCAAACGTCTTAGAATCGCATGAAACGTCGAGATTTAGTGTCATCTAAAATTTTTTTTTTGAAAAAATCGACTTTCTGGGACCTTTGATATTTTTTCTAAGTCCCAGAAAGTCGATATTTTCAAAGAGTTGGCATCACTGGGAGTGCGATGCGGTGTCCTGGTGCTGCTCTCAAAAAATATAATTTTAATGTGTTGTTTGATACGTATACTTAGGAATTTGGTTGAAATAGTTGTTTTGAGTGATAGTACATTTGTGTCAAGTGTGTGTTTAGTGGTGAGAGCGCTATTTATTTGTTACGGGTTTTGTTTCGCCAATTTTAGTGACGGTGTACAATATATAACACACTTTATAACTCCGGAACCAGAAGTCGGATCCGGATGAAATTCAGGAATTCCGCATGAGACCATGAGACCTTTCATTTATCTCTAAGGTTGTTGAAATCGGTCAAACCATCGATGAGAAATGTGAGTGAGATCCATTTTGAAATATATGACCACTATTTCCGGTGCTTCCGGAACCGGAGACCGGAAAACAGTATAGCCGGAATCGGTTGTTCAGTTGCCTACTGATAATGACTATCGATTTGTGTAGTTTTGAGACCAGTTTGAAAATTTTTTGTACGGTTTTTGTTTCGCCGGTTCAAGTGACGGTGTGCAATATTTGGATCCGGATGAAATTCAGGAAATTTCGTATGAGAGCATGAGAGCTTTCAGTTGAAATAACCTAGTGAGATCATTTCATACATACACACCCTTACACACACAAACTCACACACACATATATATATATATATATATATATATATATATATATATATATATATATATATATATATATATATATATATATATATATATATATATATATATATATATATATATATATATATATATATATATATATATATATATATACAAACACAGACATTGCTCAATTCCATTTTATACTAGTCGGTTGTTTAAGTGATTACATAACCTTTCTATATGAGAAAGGCGACATTTCATTTTCAATAAATTTCAGAGAAATGATCAGGCTCACCGTAGATACAGGAATTAGTGGTAGTACACGGGTAAAAATCTATTGCCTACCAAGTTTATTTGGTATAAGAATCTCTATACCCGACCATCTCTAGTATGCGCTTCGTAGACTAAAATGGACTACATTTCTTCTTCCATCATATATGGCGCGTTGTATGCTCATAAACTTAGAAACACTCAAATAACGCTGCAAAGCTACAATGATTTATTTTATCAACACTAATGTATAATGTAATGATTGCATCATCTTGCTGGTGGTCGTTTGCATTGGAGAAAAGGAAAACGAAAAGTGAACAACAATGGAGAAAATTATACACAATCAGCCGTTCTAATGGCTCTGAAATATCTGAAGAACTATGAAGATTGCTTCTTTGCTAATCGAAGGTAAAAGTTATCAGTTTAGTGCAAATCTTGAATGATTTGACTAGCTTTGTGGACTTTCCTCTATGCGAAATTTACAGCAAACGAACGTTAACTATCATTTTGCTGCATCGCGTTGAGAAAAATATTCCGAACAGTGTTTAATATCGTGGAGAATTCTAAAATTTGGTCTGAATGCCAGAAATTAATCCCGTACAGCATTTGGATTGTTTCTTTCACTGAAATATTGAGATTAATGAAATATTGAAATATATTTGCCATTGCGTCATTATCCAGTCGTTCACATTTGTGAAAAATACACCGATATGTGAACGAAGCAGAAAAATCAATTATTCGGCCATTCTAAGGGTTTCCCAAAGGAATATTAGAATTATTCTTCGTTGAGTTATGTAAATCGGAAGTAAAAATAATCTGTTTAGAAACAATCTAATGAAATAATCAGTATAGTGAACCGTTCAAAGTACGGACCGCGCATTAAACGAATGCAACATTCAGTTGCACCGAACAGTGCTTAATGTGGGAGAAAATTCCATAATATGAAAATGAATACCAAATATTATTATGACAGTTTCATATCTGGTATCTCTCATTAAGCAGCTTTCCAAATGCTTTAGTTTTGGAAACCTAATATGGACGGAGCTTAAAGCAGTTATTTTGAAGAAATAAAAGAAATGTAGGCAATCGTTTAGTTTTATCTTTGTTAAAGATTGGTGGAAACTTGGACATGTCTCAATACATGGAGGCAAAATTCGAAACAGGAAACACATCTCTAATGCAGTCCTACGTCAATCTCGCGGTTATGTCTCTGGGATTACCTAACCCAGGGATTTTGTGTGTAGTCTGCATTTGTTTGACGAATAAATAAATAAATAAATGAATAAATAAATCATCTCGGCGGCCCTGTTCTGGTGTGTCAGAAAGTAGTGATAAAGGTCTATTACCATTTAATATTCGAACCGGTAAAAGTAAAGTTACCAAAAGTTGTTACTCTCTACTTGCGACGGCATTCTCACACACAATGAGTTCTTCACTGCATGGATGTTTTTCTCAGCTCGGTTAGTTGAACATCAGAATAGAAGGTTTGTTCGAACTATTACTTCTGTGCCCAGAGCCACAGCGTGTTGGCTGTTTAGTCTAGGTTGTAAGCGGTGTTCAGTAGCGCTCCACTCACCGCTACCCGATGGAAACCAATGCGTATCAATGAGGAAAACACATGACGCTTGTTTACCTCTCTTGTATTTTGAAAACTCAGCTTAGTGATCTGTGGAAGCATTTATATCATCTAACTACCAATAGGTTCGAATTTATTCAATTTGTACGTGTGTTGCAAAAATATTGAAGTGTTTCAATAGTACACTATTAAAAAACCTGTCTGATTTGACCCGTTTCAACATTAGCCAATCAGAACGTGTTTTAAGGAAGAGAATAGAATATCTACTGCTCCATCGATATAAAAGATGAAGTTTTCATTTTTTCTATCATTTTCTGAGCAACACTTGCCGAAGCGTGACATACAGGAAAGAGCAAAACCGAAGACCTCACGCTTTTGGAATTAAGCCTGCGCCGAACAGCTAAATTGTGCCGAAGAAGTCGCAGTCGCCGCCGGACACACACCATAAGCCTGCCAGTGGAAGTCGTCATGCGAGCCGTTCTCACTGCTGTTCGAACACCAGAACTTAGCCGAAGGACAGTCGCAGTCGAGTACACAGCAAAACCATACCGAAAGCCTATCAGTGGAAGTTGCCAGTCGTCATGGGAACAGAGCTCAGTTAATTTGTCCGGAAATAGAACCGAATTTAATTGTATGTTTCTACTGCACCAATTGATTCCGTCCGAAAATTGTTTGTGTCGTTTCGTAATATGCCTTGCGAAACATATACAGATTATTCTGTATTTTATATCTGAAAAATATAGATTCAACTATTGCGAACGGAAAGAATTTCTTAACACCGCTTAAAATCCACATTTGTTTAAAAAGTGTCTGGAGTGAGCGGGACTCAAAACGGTTTGATTGGAAGTCGACATGGAATATTTTTTAACACTCCTAATACCAAGCCTAAAAAAGTTACGCGGAGCACCAAGCCTGAAAACAAGTTGGAACGGTAACTTTGAGCTATCATAGCTCAGTTGTTACTTGACCACTTTCGATAAATTTTACACCCTCGAATTTTGTGAAGTATGTAGATTATTTTCAGTATATCATTATTGACGATCGTTTAGGAAAAACTAATGAAAATCTGATTTTTCCCGTTCCAAGTTTTTTTTCAAGCTCCAAATGTGCCCTATCTGCATTCATGCGGCACCTGCATCGCGAATCGGATATCGATAACTTCAACTTTACCGAGTCATAACTTTGTTGGTAGTCAACCGATCTTCAAAATTTGTTCACCGTTGGAAAGGTACTACTTCCAGAAATAAAATGCGCTGAAAAAACGAAAAATAGGGTTGTCTACCCAAAGTTATAATGAAAACTGTAGATAGATGACCTAAGAAAAGGTGAGACTTTTAATGTGGAACACATTTTTGTTTTCTATATAGCGGTGCAAACTAGAAACTCAAGAAAAATACACGTAGAAATGTGGTCAGGTTTTGAACAATTACAGCTCAGTCAATTTTGTATCAATTTTTGATATTATGTCACCATTTGATTGGATATATTTCTACGTATTGATTTGAATGTTCATAGCCATGTATTTTTAATTTTATATCATTGAAATGTTGATTAATAGCTAGCAGTGTCCTATTTTGGTTGCAGAAAATCTCCAGCACACCGGATTTCCCTGCCATAGTCGACGGTTTTGAAGGAGTAAGCGATATATCAAAGGGAAAGCAGCGCTCTGATTGGTCAATCGAAGCAAAAGCAAAGCTGTTGGAAGCACGCGAATCTACAAATAGAAGCGAAATTATAGCTAACGTTTCGATTCGTCATCTAACACTCGATGTGGATAGACGAATAACCTACTACGACTAATTTCGATTTTGTTTTATTTTTTATTCGCAGTTGTCTACCTACCCAAGCTATGGGTAAAAACCGCCATAGATCCGAGAAGGATCCAAAGGATGCTAAGCGTCTGAAGCCAAGTGATGTACAGGTAAACGACCGTTTGCTGAGTAAAAACCAATATGCTGATCTGCCAGTAGATGTCGAAGAGGAACTGCAGAAGAAGGAAAAAATGCCGCCTTTCTACCTGAAGGGCTTCCCACCAACTCTACGCTCGGATTTCAACACACTGATCAGCAAAGGACTACAGGCAACAATCCGTTTATGTACTGAAGGCTACAAAATAACTGTTCCGGCTTTGAACCACTACAAAGGAGTGGAATGCTATCTGAAGCAGACAAAAGCGGAATACTTCACACACGATATTGCCGCCAACAAACCTATGAAGGTTGTAATTCGAGGACTACCCGACATGATGGAAGCCGAACTAAAGCAGGCACTGTCGGAGGCTGGACTAAAGCCTTTGATGGTATTTAAAATGAAGCGCCATAATGCGGACAAAAAGTTTAGAGATCAACTGTACCTGATTCATCTGGAGAAGGGCTCCATCACCATGAGTCAACTGAAAACGATTAAATCGTTATTTCACATAATCATCGAATGGCAAAAGTATAAACCGGTACATCGGGATGTCACACAGTGCACGAACTGTTTGAACTACGGCCATGGAGCGAGGAATTGCCACATGAAAAGTCGGTGCGGGAAATGTGCCGAACCACACAATACCAACGATTGCCTACTAGATGACATCGCTGTAAAATGTGTGAACTGTGATGGCGACCATCCATCTACTAGCAAATCGTGTCCCAAACGTACTGAGTTCACAAAAATTCGACAACAGGCATCCCGTAAACAATCAACGCACAAGAATGTTCCACAGAAGGATGAAATTAATTTCCCACGGCTCCCACCGAAGAGGGATATTCCGAATTTGCCGCCACTTCCTCGCGGCAATCCAAAGACTTCAGCCTCTGGATCCCAAAAAGAATCTTCCTCAAGAATCCCTCCTGGATGGGGCAATAATCAACCACAAGCAAAGGATGACTCTGGTGATTTATTCTCTGCTGAACAACTGATCGTCATTTTTGAAACAATGACAACAAAACTACGAAACTGCAGAACGCGGTTAGATCAAATCAACGCCTTAGGCAAATTCATCATCGAATATGCAATATAATGAGTTGGTTATAGTAAATTGGAATGCTTGCTCACTCAGGAGCAAAACTGCTGAATTGTCCGACTTTCTTCAAGAGAAGAATGCCGATATTGCTATTTTAACTGAAACTCATCTTAAACCTGAATTTTCTATTTTTATTTCCAATTACAGGATTCACAGGCTCGACAGGGCAACTACCAGAGGAGAGGGAGTTGCCATTGCCATTAAACGATCCATTCAGCACAGGCTTCTGTCAGCCTTTAAATTGCAACTCATAGAAGCCATCGGAATTGAGATTACAACGACGATGGGACCCATCATCATCATTGCAGCGTACTGCCCCAAACAAACCAATCTTCGAGATGGTACGTGTGCATCATTGAAGCGAGATCTGGCTATGCTCACTCGACGACAGAACAAATTCATCATTGCTGGGGACCTGAACGCACGGCATGAGCTGTGGGGAAACAAAAGACAGAATCGAAACGGATTCGTACTTGCCGAAGATTACGCAGCTGGACAATACAACATCTTCGCTCCGGATCAACCAACGCGACTTTACAGATCGGGAGTTCATTCCATTTTGGATATATTCATCAGCAACATCGCCATAGACAGCTCTCCGGTTGTCTTCAACGAGCTCTCTTCCGACCACTTTCCAGTAATATTGACGTTGGGATCTTCACCAGAAACAGTGCCTATTCGACTTCGGAGGAACTATCATCGCACCGATTGGGTCCAATTTCAACATATCGCCGACCAACTTATTAATATCGATTTGCCACTTGATTCCCCGATGGAAATCGATGCAGCCCTATCTTCCTTCCAGCATTCAATCACAGTCGCTCGTGATAGGACGGTTCCAGTACAACACATGCCGAGTTCCTCTCTTCAAATCGACAGTGTCACCAAGAAACTCATCCGACTTCGGAATATCTACCGGAGGCAGTATCAACGAACTGGCATTCTAGATAGGAAGACTACTTATAACAACTTAACTAGGATAATCCAGGAAAGGATATCTGAGCTTCGCAACAGGAACTTCCAGCAAAAGCTTCGAGTAATTCTCCCACATTCAAAGCCCTTCTGGTCCTTAACGAAGGTGCTTAAGAAAAAACCGAAGCCTATTCCTCCTCTGATGTCACCCCAGGACGCAGCTGAAGGAATACCTTTAATCACACCAGTAGAGAAGGCAAATGCGCTAGGCCAGCAGTTTGTGTGTTCTCACAATTTAGGACTTAACATTGTTAGTCCATATGAAAGAGCCGTTGCTGATAGCGTAGCTGAGGTTGACCAATCAGACAGCTTGGTTCCTGAGGAAAGTAGAGTCACTGCGAATGAGCTGATGGCTTTTGTGCAAAAATCCAAAAATATGAAGGCCCCCGGTTTCGACAACACATTCAACATTGAGCTGAAACATTTGAGTATTCGCTCATTTGTCTTCTTAGCTAAAATTTTTAACAGGTGCTGGGAGCTTGGTTACTTCCCTTCAATGTGGAAGTTAGCTAAAGTTATCCCAGTTTTGAAACCGGGGAAAGATCCTTCCTTTTCCAAGAGCTATCGGCCCATCAGCTTACTCTCTGCCCTATCCAAGCTGTTTGAAAAGTCAATACAAAGGCGAATTCTTGCTTTTGCAGATGAACAGGATATATTTCTGGAAGAACAGTTTGGGTTCCGGAAAGGAAGATCCACCATCCACCAGCTCACAAGGGTTAACAACTTCATCCAGCAAAACAAATCAGTGTCCAAAACGACTGCCATGGCAATATTGGATATTGAAAAGGCATTCGATAATGTGTGGCACGATGGCCTGGTGTTTAAACTGCATCGGTATAATTTTCCCATGTATCTTATTAAAATTATCAAAAATTATCTTGCAGATAGAGCATTCCAGGTTTCTCTGAATAATGCACTTTCAGAAAGATTTACTATTCCTGCTGGTGTACCCCAGGGAAGTATCCTAGGTCCCATTCTATACAACATTTTCACATCAGACATCCCACCTCTTCCAGGTGGTGGTGTTCTGTCACAATTTGCTGATGATACTGCCATTCTTTACAAAGGTCGTGTCATTAATGCTCTGAAAAATAAACTACAGACAGGTCTGGACGCTTTAACGGAATATTTTACAAGCTGGAAAATTGTGATCAATGCAGCAAAAACTCAGGTCATCTTGTTTCCACATTCAAGATCTCCAAAACTTGTTCCATCAGACGAATGCAGAATACGATTCGGTGATGAGGTCATTCAATGGTCCGATGAAGTTATCTATCTAGGACTCACCTTTGACAGACATCTGATATTCAGGTCACATGTTGACAAAATCGTGCAAAAATGCAGCATACTCATTAGGTCTCTGTATCCGCTGATTTGTAGAACATCTAAACTATGCCTGAAGAATCAGATGGCTGTCTATAAACAAATCATCTACCCCGCAATTGAATACGCAATCCCTGTTTGGCGGGGCTGTGCACGAACACACAAACTTAGGCTTCAGCGCATTCAAAGTAAGATCTTAAAGATGATTCTAAATCTACCCCCTTGGACAAGAACTAGTGAAGTACATGAGATGGTCTCACTGGATATACTAGAACAAAAATTCGAACAATACTGCACGAAATTTGAAGAGAGGTGCTCAATCTCTGAAATACAAATAATTCAAAATTTGTACGTATTAGTTTAAGGATAGTTATAAGTAGGTAGACATTTTATAAATAATTAAAATAAATATTATGATTAAACATTAGTATGTAAAACAAGAGTAACTAAAACACCTAATATTAATAACGAATCGTATGAACAACAAAGATGAAAGGCCAAAGGGTCAAAACACTTGTACTGTAAAATGTTGATGTAATACACGAAAATAAGATTAATAAACAGATATTTATGCAAAAAAAAAAAAAAAGCTAACGTTTCAGTCTTATGCGTAGCTTGCTAGAGGTAGGTTGTTGCTACACAGCAAGACAAAAATGCCATAAACTATTTGAAGTTTTTATTGGTATGCTCTGATCTTGTGTCATGCAAAATTGGATGAACTCCCATGTTATGTCGTTTCGCCTGAGAAATTGACAACTACCCGAGGGTAAATTTTGAGTGCATAAGACTAATTTCTATTTTATATAAGATGAACTCGATTGACAATGAGAAATATTTTATCGCTTCAACCGAAATCGTAAAATGGTAGTAATGGTAGAGAAACGCTATAAAAAAAACTGATTGCATACAAAACTTGAACACAAGCTTGGTGAAGATAAGCCTAAATATCGATATTCGTATCGCAAGCATATACAAACATTTAATTGTATACATTTGGGCTATTGATGTAATTTCGTCGGCTACGAAACAAATACAAATAACGATAAATAGAGTCTATATTCTGGGTTCGCGTGTTCGGTGTTGATTCCTAATAAGGATCAAACTAAGCAGACTCTTGTGCATTTCTCGGTTGATTTTTTAGAAGGCCGTAAGAGCAAGTGATAGTTTCTCTTTGTTCACTCTCTCTTTCGATTATTATGATGTGATTTAAAAAGATTTTCTTGGATTTCACAGTTCTGTTTGGAAGTCGAACGTTTCGAGCATCATTCTATGCAAAGAGTTAAGTGATAGAAGTGGCCTTCTGGAAAATCAACCGAGATTTGCGGATTCAAAAGTGTGACGATTAATTGAAAATGTCAATCATTGGAAATTTTGGTTGCCTTGTTCCACATCAACGGCTCAAACAACCCCATGGATCCTTGTAGTTTTTACTATAAAATTCAAAGCGATGACCTGTATATTTTTACACATCATTCGATTGCTAGTGATACCAGCTACAATTTTCGCTCAACTACCGTTACTGCACAATCAAAAGAAAACATTAAGAAATCGATGAATTTATAAATATATAAAAAAATTTCATTTTTTTCACATGTTTGTATATAACTCAAAAATTAAAGCGATGACATGTACATTTTTTTTTTGATTCAGAATATTGGTATCATTACCAGAAACAATTAATTTATGACCAAAATTATATATCCGTTCAAAGAATCTCAAGAAATTTAGTACAAATACTAGGGAATTCCTATATAGGGAAAATTTTGCCAAACAAAATCAAATCAAAATTTTGAAATTTTATGACACATATTTTTTTATTATTTTAGTTGGAAATTTATTATGAACAAAATTTACAAAAAAAAACTGAAACTTGGATTTCACAGAAATCTTTAAAAATTTTAGTAAATAACCTAAAACTCTAAAAATAGTTATATTTTTGTATTGGACGAAAGATCTAAACAATTTTTATGCACAACCCAAACGCGATTCATAACTACTAAAATTCTGATTTTGTTTTAGGTTTGCCGTAGAATCTCATGAAATAGGTAAAAGATCGGGTATTTTTAAATTTCCGAGTTAAATTGCATTGCACAGTGGTCCGGATCCATAATTTATTGGGACAAAAACATTTGTGGCTTAACCTTATACATTAGAGCTATGATGTCTTCAAAACAAATGATCAGTAAAGATATGCCATATGTCGATGTACATGGTATTAGAATGGCTCTTATTAATAAGGTGATCCAAAACTTATTTTCCGGATGTGTTGAGATAGAGGACTGCATTCTTCGGCAAAATTGTAGATAAACTTATATCGAGCAGCTTTGCCGAGGGCACCTTTTATGACAGCGAGAAGGGGGGAGGGTTGTTGGAGTGTGATGTCCAATATTTTCAATGAGCGCATTTTTGAAATACCTAATTATATTACTGGTTTGCCCTATTTCCCGAAAAAATCTCCACAATAAACGTTTACATTCTATAGGAAAACGTGGATTTGTTGATGTAAGAGCTTCTTCTTGCAAATTCGACAAATGAATGATACAGGAAATCATTTCTGTTGTGATCAGCAAAAGTGCAGTGAGGGGCGAGTAAATTAGCGAAATTTATAAATTTTGCTTTATATGAGTAACAAAAAGATGCCTTCACACGGTTTAACTTACGTTATTCACTGACAATTTTAGTCAATGTATATAAGTTTGGGTGCACCAATCGCTTGAAATTATGGATTTTTTAACTTTCGGAAATCTAATGATAGGTAGTAAGCAGATGTGGATAATAACCACACAAAGAATAAAAGAATTTCAAAAAGTTTGTTTGGTCGGCCGCATCAAAATTCGATGCTGCTTGATGTATTTAAAATTCATTCAGCAAAACCATGTTGGCGAAGTAATATCAATAAAACCAGCAAATAATATTAACAGATATGCTGTGATTATCGATGATTATAATGATAAGAAAAACATGTTCAGTCATAAAGCATGTCATGCAGCTGAGAAATTTACCCTCTTTAGCTTGAATATCATACACAGCAGTAACAGCCCGGGTAGAAGTGATTTGCAAACCAATTATTAAAACCAAACATCTCAATGGTAGTAAATAACATTATTTAGTTTGAAATAAGAGTTGAAATATCATAATTCATTGGAAAGTCTGCATGAGAAAATAGCAACAAAATATAAAACTCTGCCATTGTAACATCAAAGCAAGAGCGAAACATTTATAGAAGACAAATTTTTCAGTAATTTGATTTTCTAGCATTGAGAATAGTATATCATAAGAATTTCTCTTATCTGATTCTGATGCAGTTTATTCAATTGTATTCCATTTGAAAAAGGAATCACTGGACCAATTGTACTTAACGAAAATCTCCCAAATATTATGCCGTCGACTTTCACCGATTGCAAACGAATTCGTGGGACAATATCAGGCAGGATTTATGGGCGAACGCACTACCACGGACCAAGTGTTCGCCATCCGCTAGGTGTTGCAAAAGTGCCGCGAATACAATGTGCCCACACATCACTTATTCAGCCTACAACACAATCGATCGAGATCAGCAATGGAAAATCATGCACGACTACGCATTCCCGGACAAACTGATACGATTGGTCAAGGCTACGATGGATCGAGTGATGTGCGTTGTTCGAGTATCGGGGATAAACTCGAGTCCCTTCAAAACTCGCAGAGGGCTTCGGCAAGGTGATGGCCTTTCGTGTCTGCTATTCAACATTGCTTTGAAGGGTGTGATAAGAAGAGCGAGGATAGACACGAGTGGCTCCATTTTCAGAAAGTCCGTCCAGCTACTTGGTTTCGCTGATGATATTGACATTATAGCACACAACTTTGAGAAGATGGAAGATACGTACATTGGACTAAAAGCTGAGGCCAAGCGAATCGGACTAGACATCAATGTGTCAAAGACAAAGTACATGAAAGGCAGGGGTTCGAGAGAAGATAAAATCAGCCACCCATCACGAGTTCTGATCTGCGGTGATGAAATCGAAATGGTCGACGAGTTCGTGTACTTGGGCTCACTGGTGACTGCCGATAATGACACCAGCAGATAAATTCAAAGACGCATGTTGTCAGGAAATCGTGCTTACTTTGGACTGCGCAGGACGCTTCGATCGAGCAAAATTCGCCTTCGTACGAAGTTAACTATCTGCAAAACGCTGATTAGACCGGTTATCCTCTACAGGCACGAGTGCTGGACAATGCTTGCGTAGGATCAACGCGCACTAAGTGTTTTTAAACGGAAGGTGTTGCGAACCATCTTTGGCGGAGTGCGGATGGAAGACGGTACGGGGAGAAGGCGAATGAACCATGAACTGCACCAGTTGCTGGGAGGACCAACCCTCGTCCAAACGGCCAAGGTCGGGCGGTTACGGTGGACCGGGCGTGTTGTTAGAATGTCGGAGAACAACCCGGTTAAAATGATCCGAAAGGTATAAGAAGAAGAGGCGCGCAGTAGGCAAGATGGATCGATCAAATTGAGGACGACCTGCGGACCCTTCGCAGCTACCGAGGCTGAATCGAGTTGAATGGAGAAGCCTCCTGTATACAGCAGAGACCCGCGTGGTCTACGACTGAAAGAATAAGAGTAAGTAAGTTTGTTGAACCAAGTAAACCGTGCCGTAACGAAACCGGTATTTTCCCCAACTCTGTTGATAAGGAGTGTTAAAAGAACATTTCCCAAAGATACAAAATTGACAATGTTCCATGATTTTGGAAAAGTCTCATTGACACGCGTTATCCTTAGTTACCTGTAGGATTGCTGTTGTTACTAATTGTCACCCCCCTCAGCGGGGGATCAACGATTTCAGACGTAGATCATGTCATATCTTATCTTGATCGTATGTGGTTTTCCTCCACCAAGATCAAAGATGATCGAATCATCTGATGATTGAACTTACATGTATCAAGAATCATTTTAGCTCTAAATCACTACCGATTTTGTGTGACGGAATATCAGTACCGATTTTGATTGATGTGATTTGAAGATCACTGATCTTGAAAAGATCAGATCAGAAGTGATTTTTATTAGCAAAGATCACAAGCGATCTTTTTCGGCAGTGATCTCGATTTGATGGGGTTTTGATCTTTATTTTCTCAGCCCTGTATGCTACACTAAGGAAATATTACTCCGTTTCTTGTATTTGACAGAAAATATTTTCGAGCATGTTTATAAAAAAAGGTGGGGGAGATATTTTTTTAAATGTTTTTAAAATTATGTTCATTGTACATTGGGTATTTTCATTGAAAAATACCCGTATCATGTATGTCATTTATTAGCTATATATGAAAATAAGATATTTTTGTCTTCTAAAGTGTTAAATTAATTCAAGTGCATATTCGGGAAGATATTGGTTGGTTGGTGCTAATCGCAAAGCCTGCTGCAAAGCCAATATTCGGGGCGATTCCAGTTTCATAAGTACCTGAAATAGTGGAACTCACTTCACTGATAAAGATGGCCTAACCGATTTGAGAACTGTTTCATTTTGTAGGTTACACTAGCTCATACACTAGCTTTCATGTTTTTCAAAAATCAAACAAAACTGTTTACATTTTATATGAGAATATTAGAGATATGACCAAGGCATCATTACACCACTAGGTGGATAAAAATAGGTTTTACTTAGTTTCGTGTGATTTTTTGTGCTAAATTCGGAATTCTACTTTTTATGAATTGTTTACTAATATAAAATTCAAATAATTTTCGAATTCTATACATTCCGAAATAATTCTAAGTTTGTGATATTTTAATTTTAATATTCTATCGATTATAACTGATGTCGTTTAGGATAGCGGAAAGTTTAAGATATATGTTTTTGTTCTTAATTGCTTGTAAAACAAAAATCAAGCAATATTTTCAAAAATCAAAGCAATATATATCAACACGGACTCCAATATTTTCACTTTGATTTGCAGAAACGTTGAAACGCAATATATATCAGAAATTTTGAAATTTCCGATCTGCTACCGATTTTTTTTAGATTTTACGGAAAACCTAAAACAAAAATAAACTAATTTTAGTAGTTATCAATTCCTTTTGGGTTGTGCATAAAATTTGTTTAGATCTTTTGTCCAATGCAAAAACATAATTATATTCAGAGTTTAGGTATATTTACTAAATTTTTTAAGATTTTCAGTGAAATCCAACTTTAAATTTTTTTGAAATATTTTGTTCATAATAATTTTCCAACTAAAATAATACAAAAATATATGTCATAAAATTTCAAAGTTTTGATTTGTTTTGTTTTTTGGTAAAATTTTCCCAATAATAGAAATTCTCTGTATTTGTACCAAACTTCTTGAGATTCTTTGAACGGATATATAATTTTGATCATCAATTGTTTCTGGTGATGATTCCAATATTTGGAATAAAAAACCTTTCTTAATCCACTTAGTGGTGTGATAATGCCTTTCTCTTTTTTCATAAAAGTCTCATGAAAATATATTTCATACTTATATTAAATAATTTCGGATACCAATTTTGACACCAATTGATTCAGATTGATTCGAGTAGTTCACAAAAGCATGCTTCAGTGTTTATGTCACACAGTCAGCATCATTTTTCCAAACTAGTGCTTGACATTTGCGTTGCCCATTCACATGAGAACAGTGATGCTAATCTAAAAAATACATACACACACACAGACATTTTCCGATCTCGTCGAGCTGAGTCGAATTGTATATAACACTATGGGTCTCCGAGGCTCCGTTCGAAAGTCGGTTTTTCCAGCAATTCTAATACCTTTCTATAGAGAAAGGCAAAACGCCTTCTCAGTCCACTTAGTGGAATTTTCACATATCTTTAAAAATCACCATAGGGGGGAGTACATGAAATTTTCGAAATCGAAAAAAACATTTTGATGCCAAAAGGCTTATGAAATGGAAATATGAATATGAAAATTTTTCTAAGTCCCAGAAAGTTGATTTTTTCAAAAAATTTTTTTTTGAAATGACACTAAATTTCAATGTTTTATGAAGTTTTAAGAGTTTCGGCATCAAAAAAAATTTTCGATTTTGGAAATTTCATGTAATTCCACTATGGTGCTTTTTCAAGATCGAGAATTGTCAAACCTTTACCATCGGGCAGCACCCCTTACGCATGTCCGATTTAGCTCAAATTTTGCATGAAGGCATTTTGCGAGGTGCTTTTGAGCACTAGAGCTTAACGAAAATAGAGGTGATCCCAAAATTTTGCACCCTTATATATAAAAGCGATAAAAATTAATGTGTTTTGTCGGTTAAGTCACTTATACCATCATATACCTGGAACCAAAAGTCACAACCATTTGATCTTCGAACTTGATCAATGGTCTGGCTGTAGCTTTCAAACGAGCCCAAGTTTGTTAAAATCGGTTCAGCCATCTCTGAGAAAATTGAGCGCGTTCAAATACAACGCTTTTTGTCGGTTACGTCACTTATAAAATCATATCTCCGGAACCAAAAGTCACAGCCATTTGATCTTCGAACTCGATCAATGGCACGACAGTAGCTTTCAAACGAGCCCAAGTTAGTTAAAATCGGTTCAGCCATCTCTGAGAAAATTGAGCGCGTTCAAATAGCACGATTTTTGTCGGTAACGTCACTTATACAATCATATCTCCGGAACCAAAAGTCACAGCCATTTTATCTTCGAACTTGATCAATGCCCCGACAGTAGCTTTCAAACGAGCCCAAGTTTGTTAAAATCGGTTGAGCCATCTCTGAGAAAATTGAGCGCGTTCAAATATCTTCGAAAAGTGCACACACATACACACACACAGACATTTTCCGATCTCGTCGAGCTGAGTCGAATGGTATATAACACTATGGGTCTCCGAGGCTCCGTTCGAAAGTCGGTTTTTCCAGCAATTCTAATACCTTTCTATAGAGAAAGGCAAAAAATGTATATGTCATCGCTTTAATTTTTGAGTTTTATACAAATATGTGAAAAAAAAATGATAAATTCATATATATTTATAAATTCATCGATATTTTAATTTTTTTTTAGATTGTGCAGTAATGGTAGTTGAGCGAAAATTGTATCTGGTATCACTAGCAATCAAGTGATGTGTAAAAATATATAGGTCATCGCTTTGAATTTCGAGATATTTACGATAATTGTAAAAAGTCTCACCTTTTCTTAGGTCATATATCTACAGTTTTCATTATAACTTTGGGTAGACAACCCTATTTTTCGTTTTTTTTTTCGGTGCATTTCTGGAACTAGTACCATTCCAATGGTGAACAAATTTTGAAGATCGGTTGGCTAACAACAAAGTTATGACTCGGTAAAGTTGAATTTTTCAATATTTTCTATGCGACTTTATGCCAAAGGAATGAAAATAGGAAAGCAGATAGGGCATATTATGGTTGATTAATTTTAATTTTTGCCGAATAATCGATATTTGGAATGATTGATTTTATTATTTCGAATTTTTGTCGTGAATACGACTTACTTTACTATGGGGTGCCTTTTCAAAATTAGCCATATGGAAGAATGGGCAGAACTTAATCGTGAATATCTCGATTTGTATTAATGGTAGCAACATAATTCTTTCACTATTTCATCAAAAATATGATCAGGAATTTAGGATAATATTTTGAACAGTGTGCGATAACCACAAACAATTCAAAAATAATGTTTTCTTAAAATTTGAAAACAACGCGGAAAACTCTTTACTTTCGCTTGGGTTTTTCGCGCAAGGACGACGATTTTGAGGTAGTCAGGTACATATCTTCAACTGAATGCGTATAAAAGAGGGGCCCGCGGTCAAAAATCGATCATTTCTTTTCGTGCGTTAGGTGGAAGCAGACGTCGTGGGAGTGGAATCATAAACCAGCAGCGACGGAGAATGCACCTTCTGCGTGGTTAAAATCTCAAACGCTCAGGTCGCATCTCTCATTCGCTTGCTGGCCATCGAGGAGAGAGGACTGGCTTCGCGGGAGTTAAACTTTCAACCAGCAGCGCCGGAGAATGCACCTTCTGCGTGATTAAAACCTCAAACGCTCAGGTCGTACCTCTCATTCGCTTGCTGGCCATCGAGGCGAGAGGACTGGCATCGCGGGAGTTAAACTTTCAACCAGCAGCGCCGGAGAATGCACCTTCTGCGTGGTTAAAACCTCAAACGCTCAGGTCGTATCTCTCATTCGCTTGCTGGCCATCGAGGCGAGAGGACTGGCATCGCGGGAGTTAAACTTTCAACCAGCAGCGCCGGAGAATGCACCTTCTGCGTGGTTAAAACCTCAAACGCTCAGGTCGCATCTCTCATTCGTCATCTAACACTCGATGTGGATAGACGAATAACCTACTACGACTAATTTCGATTTTGTTTTATTTTTTATTCGCAGTTGTCTACCTACCCAAGCTATGGGTAAAAACCGCCATAGATCCGAGAAGGATCCAAAGGATGCTAAGCGTCTGAAGCCAAGTGATGTACAGGTAAACGACCGTTTGCTGAGTAAAAACCAATATGCTGATCTGCCAGTTGATGTCGAAGAGGAACTGCAGAAGAAGGAAAAAATGCCGCCTTTCTACCTGAAGGGCTTCCCACCAACTCTACGCTCGGATTTCAACACACTGATCAGCAAAGGACTACAGGCAACAATCCGTTTATGTACTGAAGGTTACAAAATAACTGTTCCGGCTTTGAACCACTACAAAGGAGTGGAATGTTATCCGAAGCAGACAAAAGCGAAATACTTCACACACGATATTGCCGCCAACAAACCTATGAAGGTTGTACTTCGAGGACTACCCGACATGATCGAAGCCGAACTAAAGCAGGCACTGTCGGAGGCTGGACTAAAGCCTATGATGGTGTTTAAAATGAAACGACATAATACGGACAAAAAGTTTAGAGATCAACTGTACCTGATTCATCTGGAGAAGGGCTCCATCACCATGAGTCAACTGAAAACGATTAAATCGTTATTTCACATAATCATCGAATGGCAAAAGTATGAACCGGTACATCAGGATGTCACACAGTGCACGAACTGTTTGAACTACGGCCATGGAGCGAGGAATTGCCACATGAAAAGTCGGTGCGGGAAATGTGCTGAATCACACAATACCAACGATTAACTACTAGATGACATCGCTGTAAAATGTGTGAACTGTGATGGCGACCATCCATCTACTAGCAAACCGTGTCCCAAACGTGCTGAGTTCACAAAAATTCGACAACAGGCGTCCCGTAAACAATCAACGTGCAAGAATGTTCCACAGAATGATGAAATTAATTTCCCACGGCTCCCACCGAAGAGGGATATTCCGAATTTGCCGCCACTTCCTCGCAGCAATCCAAAAGATTCAGCCGCTGGATCACAAAAAGAATCTTCCTCAAAAATCCCTCCTGGATGGGGCAATAATCAACCACAAGCAAAGGATGACTCTGGTGATTTATTCTCTGCTGAACAACTGATCGTCATTTTTGAAACAATGACAACAAAACTTCGAAACTACAGAACGCGGTTAGATCAAATCAACGCCTTAGGCAAATTCATCATCGAATATGCAATATAATGAGTTGGTTATAGTAAATTGGAATGCTTGCTCACTCTGGAGCAAAACTGCTGAATTGTCCGACTTTCTTCAAGAGAAGAATGCCGATATTGCTATTTTAACTGAAACTCATCTTCAACCTGAAATTTCTATTTTCATGTCCAATTGCAGGATTCACAGGCTTGACAGGACAACTACCAGAGGAGGGGGAGTTGCCATTGCCGTTAAACGATCCATTCAGCACAGGCTTCTGTCAGCCTTTAAATTGCAACTTATAGAAGCCATCGGAATTGAGATTACAACGACGATGGGACCCATCATCATCATTGCAGCGTACTGCCCCAAACAAACAAATCTTCGAGATGGTACGTGTGCATCATTGAAGCGAGATTTGGCTATGCTCACTCGACGACAGAACAAATTCATCTTTGCTGGGGACCTGAACGCACGGCATGAGCTGTGGGGAAACAAAAAACAGAATCGAAACGGATTCGTACTTGCCGAAGATTACGATGCTGGACAATACAACATCCTCGCTCCGGATCAACCAACGCGACTTTCCAGATCGGGAGTTCATTCCATTTTGGATATATTCATGAGCAACATCGCCATAGACAGCTCCCCGGTTGTCTTCAACGAGCTCTCTTCTGACCACTTTCCAGTAATATTGACGTTGGGATCTTCACCAGAAACAGTGCCTATTCAACCTCTGAGGAACTATTATCGCACCGATCGGGTCCAATTTCAACAAATCGCCGACCAACATATTAATATCGATCTGCCACTTGATTCCCCGATGGAAATCGATGCGGACCTATCTTCCTTCCAGCATTCAATCACAGTCGCTCGTGATAGGACGGTTCCACTACAACATATGCCGAGTTCCTCTCTTCAAATTGACAGTGTCACAAAGAAACTCATCCGACTTCGAAATATCTGCCGGAGGCAGTATCAACGAACTGGCATCCTAGATAGGAAGACTTCTTATAACAACTTAACTAGGATAATCCAGGAAAGGATATCTGAGCTTCGCAACAGGAACTTCCAGCAAAAGCTTCGAGAAATTCTCCCACATTCAAAACCCTTCTGGTCCTTAACGAAGGTGCTTAAGAAAAACCCGAAGCCTATTCCTCCTTTGCTGCCATCCCAGGACGCAGCTGAAGGAATACCTTTAATCACACCAGTAGAGAAGGCAAATGCGCTAGGCAATCAGTTTGTGTGTTCTCACAATTTAGGACTCAACATTGTTAGTCCACATGAAAGAGCCGTTGCTGATAACGTAGCTGAGGTTGACCAATCAGACAGCTTAGTTCCTGAGGAAAGTAGAGTCACTGCGAATGAGCTGATGGCTATTGTGAAAAAATCCTAAAATATGAAGGCCCCCGGTTTCGACAACACATTCAACATTGAGCTGAAACATTTGAGTATTCGTTCATTTGTCTTCTTAGCTAAAATTTTTAACAGGTGCTGGGAGCTTGGTTACTTCCCTTCAAAGTGGAAGTTAGCTAAAGTTATCCCAGTTTTGAAACCGGGGAAAGATCCTTTCCTTTCCAAGAGCTATCGGCCCATCAGCTTACTCTCTGCCCTATCCAAGCTGTTTGAAAAGTCAATACAAAGGCGAATTCTTGCTTTCGCAGATGAACAGGATATATTACTGGAAGAACAGTTTGGGTTCCGGAAAGGAAGATCCACCATCCACCAACTCACAAGGGTTAACAACGTCATCCAGCGAAACAAATCAGTGTCCAAAACGACTGCCATGGCAATATTGGATATTGAAAAGGCATTCGATAATGTGTGGCACGATGGCCTGGTGTTTAAACTGCGTAGGTATAATTTTCCCATGTATCTTATTAAAATCATCAAAAATAGAGCATTCCAGGTTTCTCTGAATAATGCACTTTCAGAAGGATTTACTATTCCTGCTGGTGTATCCCAGGGAAGTATCCTAGGTCCCATTCTATACAACATTTTTACATTAGACATCCCACCTTTTCCGGGTGGTGGTGTTATGTCACAATTTGCTGATGATACTGCCATTCTTTACAAAGATCGTGTCATTAATGCTCTGAAGAATAAACTACAGACAGATCTGGACGCTTTAACGGAATATTTTACAAGCTGGAAAATTGTGATCAATGCAGCAAAAACTCAGGTCATCTTGTTTCCACATTCAAGATCTCCAAAACTTGTTCCATCAGACGAATGCCGAATACGATTCGGTGATGAGGTCATCCAATGGTCCGACGAAGTTATCTATCTAGGACTCACCTTTGACAGACATCTGATATTCAGGTCACAAGTTGACTAAATCGTTCAAAAATGCAGCATACTCATTAGGTCTCTGTATCCGCTGATTTGTAGAACATCTAAACTGTGCCTGAAGAATCAGATGGCTGTCTATAAACAAATCATCTACCCTGCAATTGAATACGCAGTCCCTGTTTGGCGGGGCTGTGCACGAACACACAAACTTAGGCTTCAGCGCATTCAAAGTAAGATCTTAAAGATGATTCTAAATCTACCCCCTTGGACAAGGACTAGTGAAGTACATGAGATGGCCTCCCTGGATATACTAGAACAAAAATTCGAACAATACTACACGAAATTTGAAGACAGGTGCTCAATCTCTGAAATACAAATAATTCAAAATTTGTACGTATTAGGTTAAGGATAGTTATAAGTAGGTAGATATTTTATTAATAATTAAAATAAATATTATGATTAAACATTAGTATGTAAAACAAGAGTAACTAAAACACCTATTATTAATAACGAATCGTATGAGCAACAAAGATGAAAGGCCAAAGGGTCAAAACACTTGTACTGTAAAATGTTGATGTGCTACACAAAAATAAGATTAATAAACAGATATTAATGCAAATAAAAATGGTCGCATTTCTCATTCGCTTGCTGGCCATCGAGGCGAGAGGGCGGGCATCGCGGGAGTTAAACTTTCAACCAGCAGCGCCGGAGAATGCACCTTCTGCGTGGTTAAAACCTCAAACGCTCAGGTCGTACCTCTCATTCGCTTGCTGGCCATCGAGGCGAGAGGACTGGCATCGCGGGAGTTAAACTTTCAACCAGCACCGCCGGAGAATGCACCTTCTGCGTGGTTAAAACATCAAACGCTCATGTCGCATCTCCCATTCGCTTGCTGGCCATCGAGGCGAGAGGACTGGCATCGCGGGAGTTAAACTTTCAACCAGCAGCGCCGGAGAATGCACCTTCTGCGTGGTTAAAACCTTAAACGCTCAGGTCGTATCTCTCATTCGCTTGCTGGCCATCGAGGCGAGAGGACTGGCATCGCAGGAGTTAAACTTTCAACCAGCAGCGCCGGAGAATGCACCTTCTGCGTGGTTAAAACCTTAAACGCTCAGGTCGCATCTCTCATTCGCTTACTGGCCATCAATGCGTGCTGGAACTGGATTCTGGAACTGTATTCCGGAACTGATTCGAGTTTCGAAATTGCAGTTCTAGAATTGAAACTGGATTCTGAGTCTGTTATTGGATCTAAGTTTAGGTCTTGAACTCAGGGTCCGGTTCTTTATTCCAGACTTCTGTTCGGTTCTTTTTAAAACCATAATAATACTCCTAAAGAATTATGCGGAATTTACTTTACTGTACCTCATACAACCCATTTTCTATTCATGGCGAAAAAAAGAACAACGCTTTCATAAAGAATTCTTTTCAGAGCCACCATTATTTTATTATAAAGAACTATACTGCTTATTTCATAATATTTAATTGCGTTTCAGAATGTTTAATGTAACTAATCCGTAATTTAGTCTAGGCGCATCGTTTAAATTTCTAGTAATGAAAGAGGGGAAAGTTGCACAATTCAAACAATCGATCAACTACCAATTCGAATTCGGAAGTATAAATGAAGCGTGTCATATTCGTATTCACGACATCCAGTTATGTCTCTGACATTACACACCCGTACTTTTTTAATGAAATGTTGGTCATTTGTTTATTATTTTAAGTATTATTCTAATAATAATAATAATAATAATAATAAAAATAATAATAATAATAATAATAATAATAATAATAATAATAATTATAATAATAATCATAATAATAATAATAATAATAATAAATAAGCTGCCATTTTTCTACATAAACTATTTCGAGTTTGTTTGTATCATTACATTAAATTAGTTTTATTATTGGTATGATTATTATTATTGTTGTAATTATTATTATTATTATTATTATTATTATTATTATTATTATTATTATTATGATTATTATTATTGTGATTATTATTGTTATTATTATTATTATTATTATTATTATTATTATTATTATTATTATTATTATTATTATTACTATTATTATTATTATTATTATTATTATTATTATTATTTTTATTATTGGTCATAAGTTCTTAAAGTTAAGAAAGAAAATCGTAGGAGTATTCAAAGATATTGCATATTTTAATAAATGTAAAAATTTTGGAATTATTCCAACATGATGCAGAATACGAGGTAGAAAATCTATATCTAATAATATCATGTGTAGTATACAGACGGAAATTTTAAAAGAAAATTTTAAAAAGCTATATTGCATCTACAACGTAAAATCTGTGGAATGTTATAACCTTCACTTAAAACTAGCAAAACAACACCCCCAAGGGTTTGAAAGTTTTCTAACCAAGTAAAATACGCTGAGCATTGTTAATCTGAACAAAAACGAATTCTCGTTCATAAGAAATTCGAAAATTTGGTTGCCCAAAACCGTAGAGCCAACCCATAAAACTTTCGATACATTTCTCAGACTTTCTAGTCAATCGTTCATCTCAAAATTTCACGAACGAACAAACAAATCTTCTCAACATGGGGTTAAATTTTGTTATTTCTTCCAAAGTTAATCTCGAACAAGTTATTATAGACGTTTTTTTTTCATTCAATAATATTATATAATTTTAGGCACACTGCTTAAGCTCTAAGATGCCAAGGGTATTTTCTAAACTTAATTAACGACTAACTTAAAACTAGAATAGTATCATTAGACTATGTCTTCTCGGGTTTTCGAAAATCCAGCTATCAGCTGGCGATCGGCAGTGGTCGATGAATTGAATAGTGCATGAGTCTTCCAGATGGCGTTAATAAATATCTATGCTGGCCGCATCCTTCGGTCCATGTGGGTCCGCTACCCCTAGGCTACGAAGGCCCGGCGGGTGGCCCGCATGCTGGTCATCGACGAAATGCTGGTCATGTTACGGAGAGAATGAAGGAGAAGTAAATATTGTGAAAAACGGGGTAAACAGGAGGTTTGCGAACAAAATGTCTAAAAATGATAGAGATTTAATTAGTTGCCATCGAGACGGTAAAGAGGCAGGGAAGGGGGAACGAAAAATTTAGTGACAAAAAAAAATATCTTGTTAGTTCCAATGAAGATGGTGGACAGGTACGGGGATCGAGAAGATCGGGAGGATGTTAGTGTCGAACCTGTAGGTGGATATTATACTTTCTGAGCAAGGAATAACACATTACAGTTGTATATCAATGTGTTTAAGGTACTGGTATATGAGAAGCATATATAAACTATCCCGACTCGCCAACACATCCCGAACCGGAACCTCAGGCGGTCTATCTCGGGCCCTAAGGGATTCCAGTAGCTTCGACCTGGTGTCGCGATACTCTATGCACGACCACACGATATGCTCGATGCTCTGATAACCGTCGTCACAAGTGCAGAGACCGCTCTCCGTGAGCCCAATACGCCGGAGATGTACGTTGAAAGTGTAGTGATTTGACATGAGCCGCGACATAACACGAATGAAATCGCTACTCACGTTCATCGCCCTGAACCAAGGATTCATCGACACCCTAGGGATAATGGAATGTAGCCATCGTCCCAGTTCGCCATTGCTCAATGAAGTTTGCCAACTTTCGAGAGTTTTTTGACGAGAGATACTGAAAAATTCATTCATTCGCCCACCTTAGCCAATGAGTCTGCCTTGTCATTTCCCGGAACGGAACAATGCAAAGGGACCCAGACTAACGATATTGAATAAGTTCGTTCAGATAAAATTCGCAAGTGTTCCCGTATTTTCCCCAGGAAATATGGGGGATACTTTCCTGGCTTCATTGCCCGATGAGCTTCTATTGAACTTAGACTGTCCGTGACAATGAAGTAATGGTCTTTGGGCAAGGTTTCAATGATCTCGAGGGTGTACTGAATAGCAGCTAATTCTGCGACGTAAACTGAAGCCGGATCACAGAGTTTGTACGAAGCGGTGATGTTCTGATTGAAGATACCGAAGCCTGTGGATCTGTTGATGTTTGATCCGTCAGTGTAACTTTTTCACAGTTGACTGTGCTAAATTTATTATGAGAGGTATTTGGGGCCACTCGAGGGAGTACGTCATCCGAAATTCCACGAATCTTCTCTCATGGATGTGTCGAAAAACACAGTAGAATAAAACGGGTCTGACATAAAACGGGTCTGAGAATTGTGCTCGACAAGCCTTTCGACGTGTTCAGTCACAATCCGATTCAAGATATCGCTTCGGATAAGCAATCGATATGAGAGATCCCAGAATCGAGGTAATACGCAAACAACGATACTGATTTCTTTGCCGTTTAATGAAATGGGTGTTCGCGGCGGATCGGAAGCAGAAGCATCCATATTCCATTACGGACATTATCGTTCCGGTTATTGTGCGAAGAAAATTATTTCTCTGCTGGCATTTTTGTTTCAGATACCTAATGTGACATCCTCAGGTGCCTTTGGAGTCGAACCAGACCCCGAGATATTTTAATGTGAAGACCTGAGCTATGGTTTCAACCCTTAGTTGAAGCTGTAATTGTGCTGGTTCTCGATTCCTTGAAAATACAACTAGCTCAGTTTTCTCCGTAGGGAACTCGATACCCATTTGAAGAGCCCATGTCGACAAGTTGTCGAGGGCATCTTGCAATGGTCCTTGGAGATCGGCAGCTTTGGGTCCTAAAATAGACACAACGCTGTCGTCAGCAAGTTGTCTTAGCTTGCAAGATGTGTTGATACATTCATCAATGTTGTCTACGTAAAAATTGTATAAAAGGGGTCTTAAGCATGAGCCCTGAGGAAGATCCATGTAGCTGAATCGTATTGTCGACAAATCACCATGCGCGAAATACATGTGTTTCTTGGACAATAGATGATACAAAAAGTTATTCAGGATTGGTGAAAGACCATGCTGATGCAACTTCTCAGATAGGATGTTTATGGAAACTGAGAGCAACGCAAGACTGCCCTGCGGAAACCAAATTGTGTATCTGAAAGTAAGTCATTTGTCTCAACCCAATTGTCTAGACGAAACAGAATCATTTTTTCGAACAATTTCCGGATACAGGAAAGCATAGCAATCGGCCGATACGAATTGTGATCGGAGGCTGGTTTACCTGGTTTTTGAATGGCGATAACTCGTACTTGTCTCCAGTCATGTGGGACAATATTATCCTCAAGATGCCTATTGAATAAATTCAATAAGCGCCTTTTGGCAGAGTCAGGCAATTTTTTTAACAAGTTGAATTTGATTTTGTGTAGCCCGGAGCTTTATTGTTACACAATAAAAGCGCAAGTGAGGACTCGACCATCGAAAAAGGTGTTTCGTTTTTGTTTGATAAGGCGACGCGCATGATCGTCTTTTCTGAACAGAGTCATGACATACTTTTTTAGCGAAATCGAATATCCAGCGGTTAGAATATTCCTTGCTTTCGTTCGTGGTGTTTTTGTTGCGCATTCGTCAGGTTGTGTTCCAAAGAGTGCTCATTAATGTTTCTCTCGATAATCCGTCTACTAATCGACGCCAATAACCGCTTTTCTTCGCTTTAATCAAGCTTCTCATTTTAGCGTCTAATGCCGCGTAGTTTCTAAAATTATCAGGTGTTCCGGTTTTCCTAAAATCCTCTCGGAATGCCACTCGTACCAACTGCGCAATGACCGTCCATACTTTATACACATAAACTTTTCTAAATAACTGTAACATTTCTTTTTCAAATATAAATGACGCCAGAACTATTGTAGCTGAAGTCACTAAAACACTCCATTAAGATATCAACAAACTAAAAATGAAAGAGGGCTAGTAAAACAATTGCGGGAAAAGCCAGTTTTTTATGTAAAGGCTGACAAGGGAAACAAAGTCGTTATTATAGAAAAAGATGATTATGACAATCTAATTACCCAAAAAATTAATGACGGGCCTTATAGGAAACTGCGATCCGACCGCCTTTCAGAAATTATTAAAAGAATAGATAAAACTCTCCTCGAATGTAACCCTGAATTCGATATCAACATCAGCCACCTCAAAGTACCTAACCCTTCATTACCAAAAATCAAAGGAAGTCCATAAACCTGGGAATGAAATAAGGGAAATTATTTCTTCAGTAGGAGCCCCTACCCAAAAAATATCCAAATGGCTAGTGGAAGAATTCAAAAATATGCCGAAAAAGTTTTTGCCTTTCTCTATATGAAGGTATTAGAATTGCTGGAAAAAACGACTTTCGCCTCGGAGACCCATAATGTTATATACCATTCGACTCAGTTCGACGAGATCGGAAAATGTGTGTGGATGTGTGTAAGTGTGTGTGCACTTTTCGAAGATATTTTTATCGCTCAATTTTCTCAGAGATGGCTGAACCGATTTTAACAAAACTCGTTTGAAAGCTACTGTCATGTCATTGATCAAGTTCGAAGATCAAATGGCTGTGACTTTTGGTTCCGGAGATATGATGGTATAAATGACGTAACCGACAAAACGTGTTTTTTTACCGCGCAAGTTTCTCGGAGATGGCTCAACCGTTTCTAACAAGTCTAGGCCCGTTTGAAAGCTATTGTTAGGCCATTGATCAAGTTCGAGGATCAAATGGCTGTGTCTTTTGGTTCCGGAGATATGATGGTATAAATGCAGTAACCGACAAAACGTGTTTTTTTACCGCGCAAGTTTCTCAGAGATGGCTGAGCCTATTTCAACAAGCCTAGGCATGTTCGAAAGCTATTGTTAGGCCATTGATCAAGTTCGAAGATCATATGATTGCGACTCATGATGGTATAAGTGACGTAACCGACAAAACGCGTTGATTGTTTTACCGCGCAAGATTGTCGTAAATGGCTGAACCAATTTAACAAAGTTAGACTCGCTTGAAAGCTACTATCGGACCATTGATCAAGTTCGAAGACCAAATAGCTGTGACTTTTGGTTCCGGAGATATAATGGTATAAGTGATGTAACCGACAAAACACGTTGTTTTTTATCGCTCTAATGTATATAAGGGTGCCAATCTTTCGGGATCACCTCTAATTTCATAAAGCGGTATTGTTCAAAAGTTTGAGCACCTCGAAAAAAGTCCTCATGCAAAATTTGAGCTAAATCGGACATGGGTAAGGGGTGATTTTTTTATGGCAAAAATCTTAAAATTGCATGAAACGTCGAAATATAGTGTTATCTCAAAAAATTATTATTTACCTTTTTGCCATTCTCATATAGAAAGGTTATGCAATCACTTAAAAAACCGACTAGTGAAAATTGGCCCGGCGGGCCAAGTGTCATATACCATTCGACTCAGTTCATCGAGCTGAGCAATGTCTGTGTGTGTGTATGTATGTATGTATGTGTGTGTGTATGTGTCAAATAATCTCACTAGGTTTTCTCGGAGATGGCTAAACCGATTTTGACAAACTTAGATTCAAATGAAAGGTCTCGTGGTCCCATACGGAATTCCTGAATTTGATCCGGATCCGACTACCGGTTCCGGAGTTATATGGTAAAGTGTGTTCAATATTGTACACCGTCACTTAAATCGGCGAAACAAAAAACGTAAAAAATTTTCTAAACTGGTTTCAAAACTACACAAATCGATAGTCATTATCAGTAGGCAACTAAACAAACCGATTCCGGCTATCCTGGTTCCTGGTATCCAGTTTCGGGAGTACCGGAAATAGTGGTCATATATACCAAAATGGATCTCACTCACTTTTCTCAGCGATGGTTTGACCGATTTCCACAAACTTAGATTCAACTGAAAGGTCTTCCGGTCCCATACGGAATTCCTGAATTTCATCCGGATCTGACTTCCGGTTCCGGAGTTATAGGGTAAAGTGTGTTCAATATTGTACACCGTCACTTAAATCGGCGAAACAAAAAACGTAAAAAATTTTCTAAACTGGTTTCAAAACTACACAAATCGATAGTCATTATCAGTAGGCAACTAAACAAACCTAAACTGGTTTCAAAACTACACAAATCGATAGTCATTATCAGTAGGCAACTAAACAAACCGATTCTGGCTATCCTGGTTCCTGGTATCCGGTTCCGGAAGTACCGGAAATAGTGGTCATATATACCAAAATGGATCTCACTCACTTTTCTCAGCGATGGTTTGACCGATTTCCACAAACTTAGATTCAAATAAAAGGTCTTTCGGTCCCATACGGAATTCCTGAATTTGATCCTGATCCGATTTCCGGTTCCGGAGTTATAGGGTAAAGTGTGTTCAATATTGTACACCGTCACTTAAATCGGCGAAACAAAAAACGTAAAAAATTTCATAAACAGATTTAAAAACTACACAAATCGATAGTCATTATCAGTAGGCAACTAAACAATCCGATTCCGGCTATCCTGCTTCCCGATATCCGGTTCCGAAAGTACCGGAAATAGTGGTCATATATACCAAAATGGATCTCACTCACTTTTCTCAGCGATGGTTTGACCGATTTCCACAAACTTAGATTCAAATGAAAGGTCTTCCGGTCCCATACGGAATTCCTTAATTTCATCCGGATCCGACTTCCGTTTCCGGAGTTATAGGGTAAAGTGTGTTCAATATTGTACACCGTCACCTAAACCAGCGAAACAAAAAACGTAAAAAAATTCCTAAACAGGTCTCAAAACTATACAAATTGATAGTCATTAGCAGTGGGCAACTAAACAAACCGATTCCGGCTATCCTGGTTCCCGGTATCCGGTTCCGGAAGTACCGGAAATAGTGGTCATATATACCAAAATGGATCTCACTCACTTTTCTCAGCGATGGTTTGACCGATTTCCACAAACTTAGATTCAACTGAAAGGTCTTCCGGTCCCATACGGAATTGCTGAATTTCATCCGGATCTGACTTCCGGTTCCGGAGTTATAGGGTAAAGTGTGTTCAATATTGTAAACCGTCACTTAAACCGGCGAAACAAAAAACGTAAAAAATTTTCTAAATTTATTTCAAAACTACACAAATCGATAGTCATTATCAGTTGGCAAATAAACAAACCGATTTCGGCTGGCCGCATCCTTCGGTCCATGTGGGTCCGCTACCCCTAGGCTACGAAGGCCCGGCGGGTGGCCCGCATGCTGGTCATCGACGAAATGCTGGTCATGTTACGGAGAGAATGAAGGAGAAGTAAATATTGTGAAAAACGGGGTAAACAGGAGGTTTGCGAACAAAATGTCTAAAAATGATAGAGATTTAATTAGTTGCCATCGAGACGGTAAAGAGGCAGGGAAGGGGGAACGAAAAATTTAGTGACAAAAAAAAATATCTTGTTAGTTCCAATGAAGATGGTGGACAGGTACGGGGATCGAGAAGATCGGGAGGATGTTAGTGTCGAACCTGTAGGTGGATATTATACTTTCTGAGCAAGGAATAACACATTACAGTTGTATATCAATGTGTTTAAGGTACTGGTATATGAGAAGCATATATAAACTATCCCGACTCGCCAACACATCCCGAACCGGAACCTCAGGCGGTCTATCTCGGGCCCTAAGGGATTCCAGTAGCTTCGACCTGGTGTCGCGATACTCTATGCACGACCACACGATATGCTCGATGCTCTGATAACCGTCGTCACAAGTGCAGAGACCGCTCTCCGTGAGCCCAATACGCCGGAGATGTACGTTGAAAGTGTAGTGATTTGACATGAGCCGCGACATAACACGAATGAAATCGCTACTCACGTTCATCGCCCTGAACCAAGGATTCATCGACACCCTAGGGATAATGGAATGTAGCCATCGTCCCAGTTCGCCATTGCTCAATGAAGTTTGCCAACTTTCGAGAGTTTTTTGACGAGAGATACTGAAAAATTCATTCATTCGCCCACCTTAGCCAATGAGTCTGCCTTGTCATTTCCCGGAACGGAACAATGCAAAGGGACCCAGACTAACGATATTGAATAAGTTCGTTCAGATAAAATTCGCAAGTGTTCCCGTATTTTCCCCAGGAAATATGGGGGATACTTTCCTGGCTTCATTGCCCGAAGAGCTTCTATTGAACTTAGACTGTCCGTGACAATGAAGTAATGGTCTTTGGGCAAGGTTTCAATGATCTCGAGGGTGTACTGAATAGCAGCTAATTCTGCGACGTAAACTGAAGCCGGATCACAGAGTTTGTACGAAGCGGTGATGTTCTGATTGAAGATACCGAAGCCTGTGGATCTGTTGATGTTTGATCCGTCAGTGTAACTTTTTCACAGTTGACTGTGCTAAATTTATTATGAGAGGTATTTGGGGCCACTCGAGGGAGTACGTCATCCGAAATTCCACGAATCTTCTCTCATGGATGTGTCGAAAAACACAGTAGAATAAAACGGGTCTGACATAAAACGGGTCTGAGAATTGTGCTCGACAAGCCTTTCGACGTGTTCAGTCACAATCCGATTCAAGATATCGCTTCGGATAAGCAATCGATATGAGAGATCCCAGAATCGAGGTAATACGCAAACAACGATACTGATTTCTTTGCCGTTTAATGAAATGGGTGTTCGCGGCGGATCGGAAGCAGAAGCATCCATATTCCATTACGGACATTATCGTTCCGGTTATTGTGCGAAGAAAATTATTTCTCTGCTGGCATTTTTGTTTCAGATACCTAATGTGACATCCTCAGGTGCCTTTGGAGTCGAACCAGACCCCGAGATATTTTAATGTGAAGACCTGAGCTATGGTTTCAACCCTTAGTTGAAGCTGTAATTGTGCTGGTTCTCGATTCCTTGAAAATACAACTAGCTCAGTTTTCTCCGTAGGGAACTCGATACCCATTTGAAGAGCCCATGTCGACAAGTTGTCGAGGGCATCTTGCAATGGTCCTTGGAGATCGGCAGCTTTGGGTCCTAAAATAGACACAACGCTGTCGTCAGCAAGTTGTCTTAGCTTGCAAGATGTGTTGATACATTCATCAATGTTGTCTACGTAAAAATTGTATAAAAGGGGTCTTAAGCATGAGCCCTGAGGAAGATCCATGTAGCTGAATCGTATTGTCGACAAATCACCATGCGCGAAATACATGTGTTTCTTGGACAATAGATGATACAAAAAGTTATTCAGGATTGGTGAAAGACCATGCTGATGCAACTTCTCAGATAGGATGTTTATGGAAACTGAGAGCAACGCAAGACTGCCCTGCGGAAACCAAATTGTGTATCTGAAAGTAAGTCATTTGTCTCAACCCAATTGTC
The DNA here is from genome assembly GCF_030247185.1 of Malaya genurostris. Taxonomy (NCBI): domain Eukaryota; kingdom Metazoa; phylum Arthropoda; class Insecta; order Diptera; family Culicidae; genus Malaya; species Malaya genurostris. The sequence continues at coordinate 179,543,022 of NC_080571.1, forward strand.
TAGACGAAACAGAATCATTTTTTCGAACAATTTCCGGATACAGGAAAGCATAGCAATCGGCCGATACGAATTGTGATCGGAGGCTGGTTTACCTGGTTTTTGAATGGCGATAACTCGTACTTGTCTCCAGTCATGTGGGACAATATTATCCTCAAGATGCCTATTGAATAAATTCAATAAGCGCCTTTTGGCAGAGTCAGGCAATTTTTTTAACAAGTTGAATTTGATTTTGTGTAGCCCGGAGCTTTATTGTTACACAATAAAAGCGCAAGTGAGGACTCGACCATCGAAAAAGGTGTTTCGTTTTTGTTTGATAAGGCGACGCGCATGATCGTCTTTTCTGAACAGAGTCATGACATACTTTTTTAGCGAAATCGAATATCCAGCGGTTAGAATATTCCTTGCTTTCGTTCGTGGTGTTTTTGTTGCGCATTCGTCAGGTTGTGTTCCAAAGAGTGCTCATTAATGTTTCTCTCGATAATCCGTCTACTAATCGACGCCAATAACCGCTTTTCTTCGCTTTAATCAAGCTTCTCATTTTAGCGTCTAATGCCGCGTAGTTTCTAAAATTATCAGGTGTTCCGGTTTTCCTAAAATCCTCTCGGAATGCCACTCGTACCAACTGCGCAATGACCGTCCATACTTTATACACATAAACTTTTCTAAATAACTGTAACATTTCTTTTTCAAATATAAATGACGCCAGAACTATTGTAGCTGAAGTCACTAAAACACTCCATTAAGATATCAACAAACTAAAAATGAAAGAGGGCTAGTAAAACAATTGCGGGAAAAGCCAGTTTTTTATGTAAAGGCTGACAAGGGAAACAAAGTCGTTATTATAGAAAAAGATGATTATGACAATCTAATTACCCAAAAAATTAATGACGGGCCTTATAGGAAACTGCGATCCGACCGCCTTTCAGAAATTATTAAAAGAATAGATAAAACTCTCCTCGAATGTAACCCTGAATTCGATATCAACATCAGCCACCTCAAAGTACCTAACCCTTCATTACCAAAAATCAAAGGAAGTCCATAAACCTGGGAATGAAATAAGGGAAATTATTTCTTCAGTAGGAGCCCCTACCCAAAAAATATCCAAATGGCTAGTGGAAGAATTCAAAAATATGCCGAAAAAGTTTTTGCCTTTCTCTATATGAAGGTATTAGAATTGCTGGAAAAAACGACTTTCGCCTCGGAGACCCATAATGTTATATACCATTCGACTCAGTTCGACGAGATCGGAAAATGTGTGTGGATGTGTGTATGTGTGTGTGCACTTTTCGAAGATATTTTTATCGCTCAATTTTCTCAGAGATGGCTGAACCGATTTTAACAAAACTCGTTTGAAAGCTACTGTCATGTCATTGATCAAGTTCGAAGATCAAATGGCTGTGACTTTTGGTTCCGGAGATATGATGGTATAAATGACGTAACCGACAAAACGTGTTTTTTTACCGCGCAAGTTTCTCGGAGATGGCTCAACCGTTTCTAACAAGTCTAGGCCCGTTTGAAAGCTATTGTTAGGCCATTGATCAAGTTCGAGGATCAAATGGCTGTGTCTTTTGGTTCCGGAGATATGATGGTATAAATGCAGTAACCGACAAAACGTGTTTTTTTACCGCGCAAGTTTCTCAGAGATGGCTGAGCCTATTTCAACAAGCCTAGGCATGTTCGAAAGCTATTGTTAGGCCATTGATCAAGTTCGAAGATCATATGATTGCGACTCATGATGGTATAAGTGACGTAACCGACAAAACGCGTTGATTGTTTTACCGCGCAAGATTGTCGTAAATGGCTGAACCAATTTAACAAAGTTAGACTCGCTTGAAAGCTACTATCGGACCATTGATCAAGTTCGAAGACCAAATAGCTGTGACTTTTGGTTCCGGAGATATAATGGTATAAGTGATGTAACCGACAAAACACGTTGTTTTTTATCGCTCTAATGTATATAAGGGTGCCAATCTTTCGGGATCACCTCTAATTTCATAAAGCGGTATTGTTCAAAAGTTTGAGCACCTCGAAAAAAGTCCTCATGCAAAATTTGAGCTAAATCGGACATGGGTAAGGGGTGATTTTTTTATGCCAAAAATCTTAAAATTGCATGAAACGTCGAAATATAGTGTTATCTCAAAAAATTATTATTTACCTTTTTGCCATTCTCATATAGAAAGGTTATGCAATCACTTAAAAAACCGACTAGTGAAAATTGGCCCGGCGGGCCAAGTGTCATATACCATTCGACTCAGTTCATCGAGCTGAGCAATGTCTGTGTGTGTGTGTATGTATGTATGTGTGTGTGTATGTGTCAAATAATCTCACTAGGTTTTCTCGGAGATGGCTAAACCGATTTTGACAAACTTAGATTCAAATGAAAGGTCTCGTGGTCCCATACGGAATTCCTGAATTTGATCCGGATCCGACTACCGGTTCCGGAGTTATATGGTAAAGTGTGTTCAATATTGTACACCGTCACTTAAATCGGCGAAACAAAAAACGTAAAAAATTTTCTAAACTGGTTTCAAAACTACACAAATCGATAGTCATTATCAGTAGGCAACTAAACAAACCGATTCCGGCTATCCTGGTTCCTGGTATCCAGTTTCGGGAGTACCGGAAATAGTGGTCATATATACCAAAATGGATCTCACTCACTTTTCTCAGCGATGGTTTGACCGATTTCCACAAACTTAGATTCAACTGAAAGGTCTTCCGGTCCCATACGGAATTCCTGAATTTCATCCGGATCTGACTTCCGGTTCCGGAGTTATAGGGTAAAGTGTGTTCAATATTGTACACCGTCACTTAAATCGGCGAAACAAAAAACGTAAAAAATTTTCTAAACTGGTTTCAAAACTACACAAATCGATAGTCATTATCAGTAGGCAACTAAACAAACCTAAACTGGTTTCAAAACTACACAAATCGATAGTCATTATCAGTAGGCAACTAAACAAACCGATTCTGGCTATCCTGGTTCCTGGTATCCGGTTCCGGAAGTACCGGAAATAGTGGTCATATATACCAAAATGGATCTCACTCACTTTTCTCAGCGATGGTTTGACCGATTTCCACAAACTTAGATTCAAATAAAAGGTCTTTCGGTCCCATACGGAATTCCTGAATTTGATCCTGATCCGATTTCCGGTTCCGGAGTTATAGGGTAAAGTGTGTTCAATATTGTACACCGTCACTTAAATCGGCGAAACAAAAAACGTAAAAAATTTCATAAACAGATTTAAAAACTACACAAATCGATAGTCATTATCAGTAGGCAACTAAACGATCCGATTCCGGCTATCCTGCTTCCCGATATCCGGTTCCGAAAGTACCGGAAATAGTGGTCATATATACCAAAATGGATCTCACTCACTTTTCTCAGCGATGGTTTGACCGATTTCCACAAACTTAGATTCAAATGAAAGGTCTTCCGGTCCCATACGGAATTCCTTAATTTCATCCGGATCCGACTTCCGTTTCCGGAGTTATAGGGTAAAGTGTGTTCAATATTGTACACCGTCACCTAAACCAGCGAAACAAAAAACGTAAAAAAATTCCTAAACAGGTCTCAAAACTATACAAATTGATAGTCATTAGCAGTGGGCAACTAAACAAACCGATTCCGGCTATCCTGGTTCCCGGTATCCGGTTCCGGAAGTACCGGAAATAGTGGTCATATATACCAAAATGGATCTCACTCACTTTTCTCAGCGATGGTTTGACCGATTTCCACAAACTTAGATTCAACTGAAAGGTCTTCCGGTCCCATACGGAATTGCTGAATTTCATCCGGATCTGACTTCCGGTTCCGGAGTTATAGGGTAAAGTGTGTTCAATATTGTAAACCGTCACTTAAACCGGCGAAACAAAAAACGTAAAAAATTTTCTAAATTTATTTCAAAACTACACAAATCGATAGTCATTATCAGTTGGCAAATAAACAAACCGATTTCGGCTATCCTGGTTCCTGGTATCCGGTTCCGGAAGTACCGGAAATAGTGGTCATATATACCAAAATGGATCTCACTCACTTTTCTCAGCGATGGTTTGACCGATTTCCACAAACTTAGATTCAAATGAAAGGTCTTTCGGTACCATACGGAATTCCTGAATTGGATCCTGATCCGATTTTCGGTTCCGAAGTTATAGGGTAAAGTGTGTTCAATATTGTACACCGTCACTTAAATCGGCGAAACAAAAAACGTAAAAAATTTCATAAACAGGTTTAATAACTACACAAATCGATAGTCATAATCAGTAGGCAACTAAACAATCCGATTCCGGCTATCCTGCTTCCCGGTATCCGGTTCCGGAAGTACCGGAAATAGTGGTCATATATACCAAAATGGATCTCACTCTATTTTCTCAGCGATGGTTTGACCGATTTCCACAAACTTAGATTCAAATGAAAGTTCTTTCGGTCCCATACGGAATTCCTGAATTTCATTCGGATCCCACTTCCGGTTGCGGAGTTATAGGGTAAAGTGTGTTCAATATTGTACACCGTCACTTAAATCGGCGAAACAAAAAACGTAAAAAATTTCCTAATCTGGTCTCAAAACTACACAAATCGATAGTCATTATCAGTGGGCAACTAAACAAATCGATTCCGGCTATCCTGGTTCCCGGTATCCGGTTCCGGAAGTACCGGAAATAGTGGTCATATATACCAAAATGGATCTCACTCACTTTTCTCAGCGATGGTTTGACCGATTGCCACAAACTTAGATTCAAATGAAAGGTCTTTCGGTCCCATACGGAATTCCTGAATTTCATCCGGATCTGACTTCCGGTTCCGGAGTTATAGGGTAAAGTGTGTTCAATATTGTACACCGTCACTTAAACCGGCGAAACAAAACACGTAAAAAATTTTCTAAACTGGTTTCAAAACTACACAAATCGATAAATCGATAAACAAATAAACAAACCGATTTCGGCTATCCTGGTTTCTGGTATCCGGTTCCGGAAGTACCGGAAATAGTGGTCAAATATACCAAAATGGATCTCACTCACTTTTCTCAGCGATGGTTTGACCGATTTCCACAAACTTAGATTCAAATGAAAGGTCTTTTGGTCCCATACGGAATTCCTGAATTTGATTCTGATCCGATTTCCGGTTCCTGAGTTATAGGGTAAAGTGTGTTCAATATTGTACACCGTCACTTAAATCGGCGAAACAAAAAACGTAAAAAATTTCATAAACTGCTCTCAAAAGTATACAAATCGATAGTCATTATCAGTGGGCAACTGAACAAACCGATTCCGGCTATCCTGGTTCCCGGTATCCGGTTCCGGAAGTACCGGAAATAGTGGTCATATATACCAAAATGGATCTCACTCACTTTTCTCAGCGATGGTTTGACCGATTTCCACAAACTTAGATTCAAATGAAGGGTCTTTTGGTCCCATACGGAATTCCTGAATTTGATCCTGATCCGATTTCCGGTTCCTGAGTTATAGGGTAAAGTGTGTTCAATATTGTACACCGTCACTTAAACCGGCGAAACAAAACACGTAAAAAAATTTCTAAACTGGTTTCAAAACTACACAAATCGATAATTCGATAAACAAATAAACAAACCGATTTCGGCTATTCTGGTTCCTGGTATCCGGTTCCGGAAGTACCGGAAATAGTGGTCATATATACCAAAATGGATCTCACTCACTTTTCTCAGCGTTGGTTTGACCGATTTCCACAAACTTAGATTCAAATGAAAGTTCTTTCGGTCCCATACGGAATTCCTGAATTTCATCCGGATCCGACTTCCGGTTCCGGAGTTATAGGGTAAAGTGTGTTCAATATTGTACACCGTCACCTAAACCAGCGAAACAAAAAACGTAAAAAAAATCCTAAACTGGTCTCAAAACTATACAAATCGATAGTCATTATCAGTGGGCAACTAAACAAACCGATTCCGGCTATCCTGGTTCCCGGTATCCGGTTCCGGAAGTACCGGAAATAGTGGTCATATATACCAAAATGGATCTCACTCACTTTTCTCAGCGATGGTTTGACCGATTGCCACAAACTTAGATTCAAATGAAAGGTCTTTCGGTCCCATACGGAATTCCTGAATTTCATCCGGATCCGACTTCCGGTTCCGGATGAAATTCAGGAATTCCGTATGGGACCACGAGACCTTTCATTTGAATCTAAGTTTGTGAAAATCGATCAAACCATCGCTGAGAAAAGTGAGTGAGATCCATTTTGGTATATATGACCACTATTTCTGGTACTTCCGGAACCGGGTACCGGGAAACAGGATAGCCGGAATCGGTTTGTTTAGTTGCCTACTGATAATGACTATCGATTTGTGTAGTTTTGAGACCAGTTTAGAATTTTTTTTACGTTTTTTGTTTCGCCGGTTTAAGTGACGGTGTACAATATTGAACACACTTTACCCTATAACTCCGGAACCGGAAGCCGGATCCGGATGAAATTCAGGAATTCCGTATGGGACCACGAGACCTTTCATTTGAATCTAAGTTTGTGGAAATCGGTTAAACCATTGCTGAGAAAAGTGAGTGAGATCCATTTTGGTATATATGACCATTATTTCCGGTACTTCCGGAACCGGATACCGGGAACCAGGATAGCCGGAATCGGTTTGTTTAGTTGCCTACTGATAATGACAATCGATTTGTGTAGTTTTGAGACCAGTTTAGGATTTTTTTTACGTTTTTTGTTTCGCCGGTTTAAGTGACGGTGTACAATATTGAACACACTTTACCCTATAACTTCGGAACCGGAAGTCGGATCCGGATGAAATTCAGGAATTCCGTATGGGACCACGAGACCTTTCATTTGAATCTAAGTTTGTGGAAATCAGTTAAACCATTGCTGAGAAAAGTGAGTGAGATCCATTTTGGTATATATGACCATTATTTCCGGTACTTCCGGAACCGGATACCGGGAACCAGGATAGCCGGAATCGGTTTGTTTAGTTGCCTACTGATAATGACAATCGATTTGTGTAGTTTTGAGACCAGTTTAGGATTTTTTTTACGTTTTTTGTTTCGCCGGTTTAAGTGACGGTGTACAATATTGAACACACTTTACCCTATAACTCCGGAACCGGAAGTCGGATCCGGATGAAATTCAGGAATTCCGTATGGGACCACGAGACCTTTCATTTGAATCTAAGTTTGTCAAAATCGGTTCAGCCATCTCCGAGAAAACCTAGTGAGATTATTTGACACATACACACACACATACATACACACACACACAGACATTGCTCAGCTCGATGAACTGAGTCGAATGGTATATGACACTTGACCCTCCGAGCCAATTTTCACTAGTCGGTTTTTCAAGTGATTGCATAACCTTTCTATATGAGAAATTCAAAAACGTAAAAAATTTCCTAAACTGGTCTCAAAACTACACAAGTCGATAGTCATCATTAGTAGGCAACTATACAAATCGATTCCGGCTATCCTGGTTCCCGGTATCCGGTTCCAGAAGTACCGGAAATAGTGGTCATATATACCAAAATGGATATCACTCACTTTTCTCAGCGATGGTTTGACCGATTTCCACAAACTTAGATTCAAATGAAAGGTCTTTCGGTCCCATACGGAATTCCTGAATTTCATCCGGATCCGACTTCCGGTTCCGGAGTTATAGGGTAAAGTGTGTTCAATATTGTACACCGTCACCTAAACCAGCGAAACAAAAAACGTAAAAAAATTCCTAAACTGGTCTCAAAACTATACAAATCGATAGTCATTATCAGTGGGCAACTAAACAAACCGATTCCGGCTATCCTGGTTCCCGGTATCCGGTTCCGGAAGTACAAATAGAATACCACAATATTATATGTACATGAGAAAAGCATCACTACACCACTAGGTGGATTAAAACAGGTTTATATATATATAAAAAATAGGTATAGAATTCGCTCAAACTTTCGAAAAATTTTCCGAGGCCCGGAGGGCCGAATGTCTTATACCAATCGATTCAGCTCGACGAACTGAGCAAATGTCCGTGTGTGTGTGTGTGTGTGTGTGTGTGTGTGTGTGTGTGTGTGTGTGTGTGTGTGTGTGTGTGTGTGTATGTGTGTGTGTGTATGTGTGTGTGTTGTCAACTAAGAGGTCGAGATCTCAGAAATGGCTGGACCGATTTTGATCAAACTAGTCGCAAATGAAAGGTTTCCCCGTCACCCAGAATGCTATTGAATGGTTTTGAGATCGGATGTTTACTTTTTGAGTTATACGAAGTTTTATGACAAAATTTTCAGTTTTTTGACAGTATCTGTCACACTTGACCTTGAAAACAGAATATGTTTCTACACTTAGATTCCACACGGTAATACCTATCCAACAAGCCATAGATTGTTAAAATCCGTCCATTTTCAACGGAGATATCGACATTTTTGTATAAACGACTTTTCCCCCTATTCCAGCAGCAGGAGGTTTGAGCGCTGTATGACAAAGCAGTGCTTGGGAGCAACGTGAAACACGATTTTTTATACTGCTATATACAATTGTTTCTAAGTACCAAAAAGACTGTGTATAGCAACCAATTCATGACAATTTGCCTCGGAAGAATTTTAGCATGGTTCAACAAAATCTTTCGAATATGGCATATGTAAAACAGATGATATCATCATTTTCGAGTTGAAAGTAATTCCATAATTATTTTGATTTAAACTACTTACAATAATTAATTCTGGAACAACATAACTCCCATATACCATTCGACTCAGTTCGTCGAGATCAGCAAATGCATGTGTTACAAATAATTTCACTAAATTTTCTCGGAAATGGTTAAACCGTTTCCTACAAACTCAGATTCATATGAAAAGTAATATACTCCCAAATAAGGTTCCTGAAATACGTTTGGATCCGACTTCTGATTACGGAACCACAGGATGATATGTGAAACGAAATTAAAATAATGCAACACATTTTTCTCGTAGATGGCTGAAACGATCTAAGATTCAAATGAAATCTAAGAATCATCTATGATTCAAATGAGAGGTTTTAAAATCCTATAAAACATCTTACTTTTTAGTCAGATCCGACTTCTGCTTTGGGAGATACAGGGTGATTAGTATAAAAATGTCCATTTCACATAAATTAATCAGGTTTATCGGGTTTGCAGATTTAGATAGTCGATTACCAAATAAATTTATTTCAGTTTAAGCGGTATTCAGTTTTCGATTCGGAATGTACCCCCTAATTTTAATTCGCACTACAATTTCTCAAAGATCTCTACACACTTCTCAGGTGAATTTAACTGATTTCGGCTACACCGATTTTAGAATTCCGGTTCCAGTATCGAATCGTTTCGCGAAGCTCAGTCATTTTCTCAAAAAAGCCCAAATCGAACTTCAAAAACAAAAATTACAGGACTTAAGGTCCCATACAAAATTGGTGAATTTTATCCGATTCTGGAATTACAGATAATGAGTTTTTAAAATTCATGCCGATATAGAAGATGTAAATTGTTTGGCGTAATAATTTATGGCCATTCGAATCATTTTGGGCTATGCTAGTTCCTGAATACCGGCTCTGGAAATACCATAAATAATGACGAAAAACTCTAAAGTGGAACTTACTTCGACATGTTATGGAATGTTCAATCGATTGTCACACGTTAGGATTGAAATTCGATACGAGTTGCAGTTTCGACATTACAGGGTAATGAGTGATTAGTCGTTTAAAACGACGATAATTAAAATAATGTCATGAGAACTAAAACACCTAAGAATATCCATGCAAAACACACATGTGGATTGATAAAACAAGGTATCATCTCACTGCTAGGTAGATTAATCACGTTTTTTTTGAAAAAAATTGACTTTCTGGGAAAAACTTTGAAAAAAAATTGTTTTTTGAAAAAAATCGACTTTTTGGGACTGGGATTTTGATACTTATCCTAAGTCCCAGAAAGTCGATTAAAAAAAAGTTTCATGCAATTCTAAGACTAGTCATCAAATTTTTTTTTCGACTTCGAAAATTTCATGTACCAGGCCATGCCATTTCATGGCAAACTTTGAAGAACTTTTAATTAAACAGGGATTATTACCTAATCGCTGGTGAAGATACGTTGATGATATATTTTGCATCATCAAACGAAAGGATGTATAAAATTTCTTAGAAATAATTATTAATTTACATAAAAATATTAAATTCACCTATGAGATAGAGGAAGACAACAGCTTACCTGTTTTAGATATTCTCATTGTAAGAAAGGCAAAAGCTTTTACTTTCGAAATATATAGGAAGCCAACCAATACGGACCGCGTCATACCAAACACTTCCAATCATTCTCACCAACACAAAATGGCAGCATTCCGTCATATGTTTCATAGAATGCTGACCTCACCTCTCAGTGATGATGCGGTAATAAAAGAGACAAATCTAAAAAAAGATCATACTGATAAATTGGAAAAATCTGGGGTATATAAAATTTCATTGTGATAAATTATACATTGGAGAAACAAAGAGAACATTAAGTACCCGTTTCAAGGATCACATAGCAGAACTAGGGAAAGCATCTAAGGATTTGGAAAGAGGATTATCCCACCATTTCAAGTGAAAAGTAGCAGAATACCCAAGCCCGGGAAACCAAAACTGAAAATAGTGGGGATGAGTGATTGATATTCCTCTGATGTATTTATTGGCCTTTTGAAAAGTCACAATCAGGAAATTTCGATCGAAGATGTAAAAGTTGTTGCTGAATTTGAGAATCCACGCTTCAAATATAACAAATATAGTGTTATAAATGAGGTTGATAAGAATACTTATTCCAGCTTGATGGCAGCCGGCAAGGTTTGCGTCGGCTGGGATAGGTGTTCGGTTTTCGAGTCGTTCAACGTATTGCGCTGTTTCAAGTTTGGTGAGTGTTGTCACAAGATCCAGCATTTAGTAAGCAGTGACCTGTATATCTGAGATTGCTTGAAACGAAAAAGAACAACATTATTATGTCAATGGAATAGCAACTAATGGATGAGAGGCATTCAGATATTTTTTATTTGAACATAGCCGGTTTGTCTTCTAATTATGTCGTAATGACATCATATAGAGGATAGACATCCTTCATTAGTTTTGCTCTCAGAAACACATATGGTTGACTCTGACGCTTTCGATCAGTCTAGTGTTCCGGGTTACACTGTTGCTTTTTGTTTGTCCCATTCCAGGCACACGAGTTAAATATTATTACTGGATATATTGATTGGCTCAGTGATCAAGGTTCGAATCAATTGAAAAAGTTAGCAGAATTCTTCAATTTGAAGCAAACTGTGAATGAATTTACAAGAACTTCGAGATACAGTAAAACATTGATAGATCACGTGTATTCAAATTTCGACGGTTTTTATTAAATTGTGGGATCCGATTGCAAGATTTCAGATCATGAAACAGTTGCAATTTCCGTAACGAGTAGCTCTTTAAATGAGGAAAATACGGTGAAAATCAAGTGTTGGAAAAACTATTCAAAGCAAACCCTATCTTGACTTGTATCAAGAAGCTTGGGTTGTACACAGTTGACTGGGAATATGGATCACAGGGCATCTATTCTTACCGACATATTGAAAAAATTTAGGGGTAGATGGGGTAAAACGCACCCCCTAGAGAAATGTAGCTATATCTTAACTATAGAGAACAACACGGAAGAGTTTCATGCATGACTATCTTCCGTAATCATTATTTCTCAAAACTACGTACAAATACTCACTGAATGCATTGAAAAATACATGAAATAACTTATTTTCCAAAACCCTTAAAAATTGTCTATTGAAATATTTGCGGGGCATGACGCCCGAAATTACACAAAGTGACGATTATCTGAACATTGATTCAGTATGATCTTAAACAACGGGTAAACATCCATCAAAACAACGGATTAAAGCTCATGTCAACCACGGGGCAATATGCACCCTCATAAAGCTTCTTCTTCTTCTTCTTTAAAGAACGATTTAAACTTTTCGTTGACGAAATATTTGCCAGGTGGAAGATTTTTCACTATTATTCATTAAATTGATAACTTATGGATAATTGTTGTAAGCGAATTCTTGAGCATTTTGCCTCATACAATTCGGGTCGTTTTGCCCCCAAAAATATGAGACGATAAATTTGACGATTTTTCTATAAAATTGAAAATACATCGTCTGTATTAGAACTAATTTTAGAAACCCGAATGATTAGCAAAAATAACATCAAAACTTACTTATAACAGAGACATTTTGCCTCACACAATTCGGGTCGTTTTGCCCCCAAAAATATGAGACGATAAATTTGACGATTTTTCTATAAAATTAAAAATACATCGTCTGTATTAGAGCTAATTTTAGAAACCCGAATGATTGGCAAAAAAACATCAAAAATTACTTATAACAGAGACATCATTGTTTTTTTTCAGATATGATTGAACCAATTTCATGGTAATCTGTTGTTATGGCGGACTTTCAGTTTTATTAAAATTTCAGTAAAAAAATTGGTAGCTTTTGAGAAAAGCAAAGGGTGCATTATGCCTCGGGGGTGGTTTTTTACCCCATCTTCCCCTACTAATGAATTAGTAACTGAAAAGTATGTTAGTTTGAACAGCTCGAGTAGTTTTAACTCAATAGACCTCTTACGGTTAAAACGGGAGAGGGATAAACAATACAAGAGGTTCTGTAGAACTAACAATGATAGTCGCTGGAGTAGATATATACAAGCACGAAATATTTATTTACGGGCCCTGAAGAAGACTAGATATGAATACATACAGAGGAAGATCGACCAAAATCAACAAAACGTGCCTGTACATAGTGCATTGAACACCATAACTTTTAACGTTATAGAAAAGCACACAAAAGAAATTATATCTGAAAAGTTCAACAGTTATTTCATAAATAGTGTTCAGCAGATCAATCAAAATATTGAATTGGTAGGTGAACCTGTTGAAATAACACAGCCGATGAATAACTGCTGTGGACTTGATGAATTTCAACCAATCACTTTTGAACAATTGAAAAATATTTGTTTTAATTTAGGAAAATCGACTTGTATTGACAATGTAAACTCAAAAGTGATACAGGATTGCTTTCATGTTATCGGACACGATCTACTGGATTTGGTAATTGAATCGTTGTACACGGGGCACGTGCCAAATGTGTGGAAAGAATCTCTGATGGTTCCTATCCCCATAGTTACTAGAACGGATAAAGACTAGGAGTACCGTCCCGTTAACATGTTGCACACGCTGAAAAAAAAATCTGGAACATGTTAAAGATCAGCTGATTAACTATTTGAACTTCAACAGTTTGCTAATACCGGAACAATCGGGACATCGTAAGAGTCACTTTTGTGAAACTGCTTTGAACCTAGTATTGGCAAAATGGAAGGAGAAAATCAAAGCCAAAGAGAGTATTTTTGCTGTGCTCTTGGATCTGAAGAGAGCCTTTGAAACAATTTCAAGATCTTTATTGTTGCAGACATTACGGCGTTTTGGCATCGGGGGAATGACACATGAATGGTTTGAAAAATATTTATGTGGTAGATCTCAAAAGACTGTTTTTAACGATGTAGTGTCTAGTTTTTTCGGTAATTCACTTGGTATGCCTTAAGCTACGATCAGACTAGCCAGTTTATCTGTAACAGTTTTTCTGCCATAGATAAGTAATTTTTCGGCAGTTTATATTTGGTCTGGCAATGTGATTACACTATTCACAGTTAAATGACTGCAACAGTCAAGTTTGACTGCCGACAGTCAATACTTTGACAGTTGTTATGTTTGACTGCGACAGACTTTTTGAACATGTCTGTATTGTGATTACATTGATTAGACAAATAAAACTAGTTACAGACTTAAATATAGGGAGTGGGGTGTTTATTGCAGTTTTTATGCACAAAATGATCACATTGGAAGAAAGTTTGTGGGACAGAGAACTTTTCACGGAATATTGCATTATGATAAAATATCGATCTGATCTCACAAACGGAAGTTCGTTGCGTTGCTACTTGGTGTGTTGTGTTTCGAAGCAATTAAAGAAGGAATAAAAATGTACTCCGTTTTTTTACCTTTTTTATAAATATTAAAAATAGATATAGAAATCGCTCAAACTTTAGAAAATTTTTCTGAGGCCCAGAGACGCATGGTGGATTGGTTATTATTTTAGACAATTTCAATTACTGAGCTTTTCCACAGTTTTTAAAAATATGAAACCGAAGCTCTTCGATGTATCTAAAAATCATTTATTACCAAATATGAAGTGAGCGGGTTTTTGTTAAAATGAAACGTTTATTTTGAATGAGAAAAAAGCCGAAATAGTGACCATCTTTCTGTCAATTTGTGGATACTTTGAGAATCAGACATCCCATTTTCGACTTCTTCGTAGGAATTGAAATGGTGCAAAGTCAATGCGTGGCTATTCGATGAAAACAAATGGTAGTCATTTCATTTAAATTCATATTTGTTTTCCTTACTTTTTTTTATCTCTGAAAGATTTACATTTCAAGTGATTCTATAATAAAATATTTCATCTTTGTTACAGTACTTTGGTTGTTCTGTTTCTTATTTTCTATCTGTATCTTGGTGTTCACTGATTTAGTGTCATTTGATATAAATATTATTCGGAAATGAATGAATACGACGGTGAGGGAGAATCTCTTAGTCAAGTGCTTTGATTGTATCCTTCTTGAACTTTGAAACTGATTTTGATTTGACTCTGCAGTATTTTTCTTCAAATGCAAGTATAATTCTATTGCTTTCCCCAAATCATCTCTTTCTAATACAAAATTCGACAAATTTTAAATGATGAAAATATACGATGTTGTTTGTTCTATGACTATGATGTATATTTGATATGTTTAGCAGATGTCATAACAACATGAAAATTGAGATTCTTTCACATCATATGTTCATTATCTACACGTTTGTGTCTTAACGCTCACATCATACGGGTATATCTTCTATTACTAAACAATGCAGAGTGGCACCGAGATCGAAAGCGTGAAAAAATATGTTTCGCAATTGTTAAGTATTTTTCACGCAACAAATACATTTTCAATAAATTGTAAATGGAGTGGAAGATTCAAAAATCAAATGCAATGAAAATCCATAGAATCATCCTACCTCCGTAAATATGACAATTAAAGAGTTGAAATTTTGGGAAGGTTGTTTCCAGTCCAAGCTCTTTCAAATAAAAAAGTTCAGATTTTGACAGATCCACAATTTTCTTACCAAACGCTTTGTAATAAATTCAATTATCGAACTAATGAACTAACGATAAGCTATTGGAAATTCGGTAAATATTTACAAAATCTAGAAAAAAAATTCAAATAAGTACATTTTCTGTTACCGTTCAGATTTTTTTAATTTGGAGTAGTTAATACTTTTTTCATTAATTCATTATTTAATTTTTCATAATAATGTCATCCAAGTGCAAAGCAAAACGTTCCAGTACTATGCTTCTAGAGATCCATTGCACTTTATCGTGAAGCAGGAGCTCGGAAAATTTAGTAGTAATTTCTATTAAGTATTCTACGAAATATGCGATAAGCTTCATTATTTCGATCGAAAATGACAACATTAACAACGCGGTTTGGTGAGATGTTAGTACACGTGGTTAAGCGATAGAATTGGGGTCCAATACTCGTTAATCGATTTCGATCGATTTTAAGTACTTTTTTGTAAAATAAACAATATTTGTGTATAAAAATAAAGAGCCACAGCATCATATACAAAGAGCCTTGGGCTATTCCCGACTTCCTGTTCCTGAAATAGTGGTCATATACTCAAAAATGGAACTCACTCACATTTCGTAGAGGTCGCTTGACAGATATTCACAAATTTAGGTTCAAATAAAAGGCCAAAACTCCTGAGCTTCTGAACTTTGCGCGGATGCAAGTTTTT
Source organism: Malaya genurostris (assembly GCF_030247185.1). Classification (NCBI taxonomy): domain Eukaryota; kingdom Metazoa; phylum Arthropoda; class Insecta; order Diptera; family Culicidae; genus Malaya; species Malaya genurostris. Next base: position 179,558,872 of record NC_080571.1, read on the forward strand.
GAAATTTCTTTTTTGCCATTTCTAGAATTATAAGTATTTAAAATTTAAACCGTCGTTTAAAGTACGAATCATATAAAATCTTATGAAATTTACTAAAATCAATACAGTTTGTAAGTCATGTTAACAGATGGTCATTCGCACCGACTTCATTTACACCGGTTGCAGAAGTACCTGCAATAGCAAATCTGTTTCATTTTGTTGGTTGTGTTAATTGATTTTTTTTTTGTTTTCTTTCAAAATGCAATAAGTATTATTTCAAAGAATACCACATATATGAGAATGTGAGAATATGAGTAATACGAGAAAGCCATCAATACACCACTAGGTGGATTAAAACAGGTTTTTTATTACTATCTGGTTTCTACACATTAGAAAATAATTGATCACGAAACCAACCCTCTTGGGGAAAACCACGTGTACTCACTTCTCACACTGGTGCTGGAACGTTTTGCTTTGTGTTTGGATGAAATAAACAACAGTTTCAGAAACAGTCAAATTTGTCTGTACAGTCATCAACTGTTTGTCTGTCGACTATGATCACACTGTGATTACATTGTCACAGATAATCTGCACACTTTGACTGCATACAGATAAACAGTCAAGCCGATTTTGACTGCTTGCAGACAACTGCGAACCGATTACACTATGATACAGTCAAACTGCACAAGTTTGTGCAGATAAACTGGCTAATGTAATCGTACCTTTAGGGAAGTGTGTTAGGTTCTATTCTATTTATTATGTATACTAATGATATGAAGCGAGTCTTACGTTTCTGTGATATAAATTTGTTTGCTGATGATACTGTTCTGTTCATTACGGCTAAAGATTTCAATGAAGCTGTTGCACATTTAAACGAGGATCTAAGTTCGGTGGTTCGATGGTTAAAATTTAAGCAACTGAAACTAAACGTCGCGAAAACTAAATATATGGCTATTTCTTCTGTCAGGACCGATCATGACGCCAATGTAGAAATTGATGGTGAAGCTATTGATCGCGTTAGAGAAATGAAGTATCTTGGAGTCATAATTGATGAAAAGTTAACATTCAAATCTCATATTAATAACGTCATTAAGAAGATTGCCAAAAGGTACGGTATATTGTGTCGTTTGAGAAATGACCTTTCGAACCAATAGTAAAATTCTTTTGTATCAAACAGTCATATCACCACACATTGACTTTTGCCCATCCATTCTGTTTCTTTCTAATAACACATAAATCTTGAGATTACAGTGACTGCAAAATAAAATCATACGATTAATTCTAAAATGTAGTAGATATACCTCCTCAGATTTTCTACTGAACGCATTACAATGGCTTTCAGTGAAACAAAGAATTTACTACTTAACACTCAAACGCTCGAGTTGGGATTTTCATCGATTTTTTTTTCAAAAATTTGAAACCACTGAATAAATTGACCGATCTTGATGTATTTGGTGTCAGAAAAACCGGGTATTCTTTAATTTCATTCTGCCTTAACCGGTGTTGATATGGTCCAAAAACACCGGTGTTATTCCAGATCGCCTTGGGGTAAATGGCACATGAATGGTTTGAAAACTATTTATGTGGTAGATCTCAAAAGGCTGTTTTTAACGATGTAGTGTCTAGTTTTTTCGATAATTCACTTGGTGTGCCTTAGGGAAGTGTGTTAGGTCCTATTCTCTTTATTATGTATACTAATGATATGAAGCGAGTCTTACGTTTCTGTGATATAAATTTGTTTGCTGATGATACTGTTCTGTTCATTACGGCTAAAGATTTCAATGAAGCTATTGCACATTTAAACGAGGATCTAAGTTCGGTGGTTCGATGGTTAAAATTTAAGCAACTGAAACTAAACGTCGCGAAAACTAAATATATGGTTATTTCTTCTATTAGCACCGATCATGACGCCAATGTAGAAATTGATGGTGAAGCTATTGATCGCGTTAGAGAAATGAAGTATCTTGGAGTCATAATTGATGAAAAGTTAACATTCAAATCTCATATTAATAACGTCATTAAGAAGATTGCCAAAAGGTACGGTATATTGTGTCGTTTAAGAAATGACCTTTCGATCCATAGTAAAATTCTTTTGTATAAAACAGTCATATCACCACACATTGACTTTCGCCCATCCATTCTGTTTCTTGCTAATAACACATAAATCTTGAGATTACAGCGACTGCAAAATAAAATCATACGATTAATTCTAAAATGTAGTAGATATACCTCCTCAGATTTTCTACTAAACGCATTATAATGGCTTTCAGTGAAACAAAGAATTTACTACTTAACACTCAAACGCTCGAGTTGGGATTTTCATCGATTTTGTTTCCAAAAATTTGAAACCACTGAATAAATTGACCGATCTTGATGCATTTGGTGTCAGAAAAACCGGGTATTCTTTAATTTCATTCTGCCTTAACCGGTGTTGATATGGTCCAAAAACACCGGTGTTATTCCAGATCGCCTTGGGGTAAATGGCACATGAATGGTTTGGAAACTATTTATGTGGTAGATCTCAAAAGGCTGTTTTTAACGATGTAGTGTCTAGTTTTTTCGATAATTCACTTGGTGTGCCTTAGGGAAGTGTGTTAGGTCCTATTCTCTTTATTATGTATACTAATGATATGAAGCGAGTCTTACGTTTCTGTGATATAAATTTGTTTGCTGATGATACTGTTATGTTCATTACGGCTAAAGATTTCAATGAAGCTATTGAACATTTAAACGAGGATCTAAGTTCGGTGGTTCGATGGTTAAAATTTAAGCAACTGAAACTAAACGTCGCGAAAACTAAATATATGGTTATTTCTTCTATTAGCACCGATCATGACGCCAATGTAGAAATTGATGGTTAAGCTATTGATCGCGTTAGAGAAATGAAGTATCTTGGAGTCATAATTGATGAAAAGTTAACATTCAAATCTCATATTAATAACGTCATTAAGAAGATTGCCAAAAGGTACGGTATATTGTGTCGTTTGAGAAATGACCTTTCGATCCATAGTAAAATTCTTTTGTATAAAACATTCATATCACCACACATTGACTTTTGCCCATCCATTCTGTTTCTTGCTAAAAACACATAAATCTTGAGATTACAGCGACTGCAAAATAAAATCATACGATTAATTCTAAAATGTAGTAGATATACCTCCTCAGATTTTCTACTGAACGCATTACAAGTATCATTGAAGTATTCTGGTTTATCTGGCTGCTCGGCCATCCATGGAAGTTGACCATCAATGTTAGCTTCCCTCTCTGAGCAGCCTAGATAGCCGTGTAGTGTCGGTAGCGGTTTCCCAACTGGCTAAGAATAACGCTACGGTCCACCTGTACCGGTGGTATAAGTCCACCAAACAGGTAAGCCGTGTGGCATCCGGCGGAATTATTTTTTACCAAGAATTGATCCACTGGTTTCCTGTTCCATGTCGTAAAAGGCCACAAAAATAGGAACTTCTAAGTCAAGGTGTATTTCCGTGCCGATGTCTGCAGGAGGTTAAACATTGCAGTCGTGAACGGAATATCTTGGGTTTTTCCCTTACTGGATACACGCAATGCTTAGCAATCAACTTCTTTGATCATCGCTTCGGCGAGCCAGAGATTAGAAAGCTGAGTGTCTGTGGGTGTCCTCAAGGTGGTGTACTATCCCCACTTTTATGGAACCTAGTCGCTGATGGTTTGTTAAGGAAACTTAATAACCTTGGATTTCCGACTTATGGTTTTGCCGACGATTATCATATATTGATGACCGGTATAAGCATTAACACTCTCTTTGATTTAATGCAGCAAGCCCTGCGCTCTGTTGAACAATGGTGTTGTCAGGTTATATTATCTGTGAATCCGGGCAAAACATCAATGGTGCTTTTCACTCATCGTAGGATAATTACAGGACCTCGTCCGTTGCAGTTCTTTGGTTCAGGGGTCACTGTGGTCGATCAAGTTAAATACGTCGGGGTTATTCTTGACTCAAAACTGAATTGGTCTGCTCACATTGACTTCAGGATTGAAAGAGCTTGCATGGCTTTCGGCCAATGCAGACGAGCTTTTGGAAAATCATGGGGACTCAAACCCAGATACTTTCATTGGATCTACACAACTATTGTTAGACCAATTTTAGCATATGGTTGTCTTGTATGTTGGCAGAAAGGAGAAGTCGCGACAGTTCAGTCAAAGCTAAGGATCCAAAAGATGGTCCTAATGGCGATGACAGGAGCATTCACGACAACTCCTACTGCTGCTCTAGAGGCGCTACTGTGTATTAAACCACTACATGTGTTCCTAAAACAAGAAGCATTATCTTGTGCATACCGTCTTAGGGTTACAGGGCTTTGGAACAGTAACCCATTAGTTTATGCTACCAGCCACACTCGCTTGTGGTCTCAAATGGTTACGTGGGATGAGTATTTACTCGCTCCTAGTGACCTAACTCTCACATGCAGTTTTCCTTTTAAAACATTCAATGTGAGCTATCCTCTTCGTTAGGAATGGTTGTCTGGTTGTCTGGAACGACAACTTGATGAACACATAGTTTGTTATACGGACGGTTCTCTATTGAATGGTCGTGCTGGTGCTGGTGTCTACTGTCGTGCTGGAGCAGTCTCATTCACTTGGTAGATACTGTACTGTGTTCCAAGCAGAAATCTACGCGATTCTGTGTGGAGTACAATCGGCACTTCAGCAGAGGATCTGTGGTAAACGAATTTATTTTTGTTCCGACAGTCAGGCAGCCTTAAAAGCACTCAGTTCGAATGACTCACGGTCGAATCTAGTGATCGCATGTCGAACTCAAATTGAAGACCTCAGCATTTCAAATGCTGTTTACTTCTTATGGGTACCCGGCCATTCTGGTATTACTGGAAATGAATAGGCTGATGAGTTGGCTAGAGCTGGTGCAACGAATGATTTCGTTGGTCCTGAACCAGCTTTACCACATTCAACTAGTTGGATAAAGCACAAGATTCGTTCTTGGGCTGCATCCAAACATGCCAGCTACTTGCGCAGCTTGCAAACTTGCGCTCAGACAAAAGCATTTCTACCAGATTTAAATCTGAAAATGTCAAAGTGTCTACTGCATTTCTTCAAGTATCATTGAAGTATTCTGGTCAGAGCTCTGACTGGACATTGCAAACTCAATTATCACATACTATTCAACGTGCTGAGTATTATTCGTGTGATTTGTGTAAATGCGATTATGGTACTTCATATCATCTGATATGTAACTGTCCCGCATTGACGCAGCTACGTATCCGGGTTTTTGGTTCTCCATACATGGTAAAGTCTGTGTATGCGGAGCTAAAATTGAAGGATATTCTCTCGTTTCTCACCCAATGTGGTAAGGAGCTATAGTCAGAAGGGTTCATCGTTCTTTCTGGAGTGAATGAATCCCTTCTGTATTCACCTTTAATAGGGTTTAGCAGATTGTTTGGCATCCTTTGGGGGGTACTTAATTTACTTCTGCTCGTACATACTGCGAGTCGTTCTGCATTCTTCCGGGAGTGCAGAATGGTGTCGCTTTTGTAAAATCTCTAAATCCTCTCGGGGGTTGGAGGTTTTATTAACAACAGATTGTTCGGGACCTCGTAGAGGTTCAGAATTTCCTTCTGCTTCCACTAAATGTGATCCTCAGCAGATTGTTCAGCATCCCTTAGGGGTGCAGAATTTTACTTCTGCTTTTATGTGTTTTTGTGTCGTCAATTTTTCCCATCCTCCTAGTCCAACCCTTACCATTTCCTTTCAATCCTTCCCTCTTATATATCGGGAAAATGATGCTAAAAACAAATTGATGGCAAGGCACAAATCTCCAAATATCAAGGGGAACGTGCCATTTGAGCCAATTTGTTCTGATTCCTGATGAAGGCTTTCAGTGAAACAAAGAATTTACTACTTAACACTCAAACGCTCGAGTTGGGATTTTCATCGATTTTTTTTCAAAAATTTGTAACTACTGAATAAATTGACCGATCTTGATGCATTTGGTGTCAGAAAAACCGGGTATTCTTCAATTTCATTCTGCCTTAATCGGTGTTGATATGGTCCAATAACACAGGTGTTATTCCAGATCGCCTTGGGGTAAGTCGGTTTTGCCATTTGGGGTATTCTATCTAAAATACTAAAATGTATATGGGAACAGTTCTGGAACAATCTGAAATGTGCAAGATTTACTAAAACGCATCAAATTGGATAAACTTATCATTTGGCCAACCATCCCAGAGGGTACTGGAACCGGTTACAAAACTTCTGAAAGACTTTTTTGAAAAGACGCAAAAATGTTTTGTAACCGAACGAAATACGTATCTGTGATGTGACGTCTTTTATACATGTTTTTTTTTAAGTGTTCTTGTGATACATATTGTGTATAGTGACGTGATATACTTATAGTAGAATTCAATGGTTAAAAAAATTATTCTATCATCTATATATATAAAAATGCAGAGATCATTCTTTGTAATCGCATCACGTAAGAACGGATGGACGGATTGAGATGCTTTTTTTTGTTTGATCAGTTTTTACCCCCACCGGGTTCGTACATCAAAAAAATTTGGAAAACTTACCGGAAAAGTGGGAAAAACCAATAAAGTTATATTGTATGGACAATGGAATTTTCCACTGAAAAAGTCGCCAATGATTGCTAGATCTACAATTGGTGTTTGGCGCGAACGAGTTGCATAAGTTTGGCCGTCGAAAGAAAGGAATACTAGATCGTTGAAAGAATCTTTTGGCGCGCAACGAGTGGTGTGCGTGTGAAAACTTGACTCATGTGGTTCTTCATTTCGAGCCACGTGCTTAATTGGGTATCTAAATTATTGCTTGCCAAATGACTCAATGACGGAATGCATATGACTGTTCTAGAAGACCGCTGTTGGCAGGAGAAAATGGTCTGATGTCATTTACCAGTTCATTGGTCATCGCGGGCGCGAGTTTAATAAATCAGAAAATTTTTGAATGAATCAATAAAAAGATTGTGCTGTAGAAGCGCTAAGGTCACACTAAGAAATTTTCCTTGCGTTTTTTTTTCTAATAATTTAGATTAGACTAAGCGCACAATTCTGTGAAGAATGTTCAAATTGGTATAATATCAAATTAAAATTTTAGCGTAGTCTCTCTAAGCAACCAAAAATTCCGAAGTACCTGAAAAGTATCCACTTTATTAGAGCTCTAAAGTACGCGTAGCACTCTATGGCAACTTGAACATACAGAACAAGTTCTGAGAAAACTTCCTCGCTGCATAAAATTTGTACAAAGAACTGCTTTAAAGTTTTTTCTGTTGCGTCGGATGAACATTCAAGTATTCCTTAAAAACGGACTATTCGGAATGCTTTGGATGCTGCTTAAGGGGGGTAGGATTTGAATGATGCAAAAAATAATTATATTTGAGAACTTTTTTTCAGAATTATCGTGCATCAAAATAAATTCAAATGTTTTGCTTGATAAAAAATATCATTCGAACAACATTTTGTAATTTTTTCGTGGAAAACTATTGAGAAAAGTACGATTTTTAACGAAAAAATCCACTATTTTGCAGCTGTAAAACCTCCCAAAAATAACAAAAAACGAAAAGGAAAACGTTGAGGTCTGGTTTTTCATATGTAGAAAATGTGTACAAAATTTGGAAAAAATTGGTGCAGTAGTTTTTGAATGACCATGGACACGAATTTTCAAAACCTGCTTTCGAGATTAACGCGTTTAAAGTTTTATGTCTATAAAATCGAAGGAAACACTTTATTACTCTAGGGATCCCGTAGGGTCTAACATTTTCCAAAAATCATGATTTTTCTTTTATAATTTGTTATAATGAAACATATCAAGAATGTTTTGTAAAGTTTTTAAGTCAATCGAAGCAGAAATAATGGACCTGTGCGTCGAACTCTCACTTCTTCGCAGTATGAAATAAGCATAAATTTTTGGTGATATTTCGTTTTGAGCTAAAGCGAATGTGTGGAGAATTCCGTTGATTGTAGGTTAAGTAATCAGAAAAATAATGAAGAGAAACATTAACCGTTTAGTCGTTTGACAATTCTGCTGTCCGAAAACATAAATTCGAACAAATAATATGTGGGCGAGACGAAGTTCGACGGGTCAGCTAGTTGTTAATATTATTATTATTGGAAATATCATTGTTTTTATTATTATTACAAAATCAAGATCGTCGATACATATGAGAACAGGCCACTGCAATTGTCTATTACTAAAATTTCGGGAGGAATCAAATATTATCGTACTTAAAAATTTTCAAAAAAAAACTTCAAATTTATAGTATGTAACCTATATAAATAAATTTAAAAGGAGTTTAGAATATACATTTTTAGAATAGTAGCTGTTTAATCTAACTTATCTGTACCTTAGTGTAGGTGATCGTTTCAAATACTAATAGTGAAAAAGGGGAAAGCTCACAGGTAATATCACACAATCGATCAACTAACTGATATTACCCATCTTCCGTTTTTCTTATTGCGATATTTTCCTAACCAGAGATCATAGAAATTGAAAATGATGTAATGAAGTACAAAAGGTAGAGCAAGGAAGTGAATATATAGAACGGAAAGTTAAGACGTGACAGACGGCCATTTATGCAACTAGCCGTATAGAAATTAATAAAAAACATCCATGCAGTGAAGAACTCATTGTGTGTGAGAATGCCGTCGCAAGTAGAAAGTGATAACTTCTGGTAACTTTCCATTACACAATACAAGTAGGTTTAGAATTTTCCCTACACAAAAATCACAGAATTGCGAAAACAAATTATATCTTCATGGTAATAATCAAATCATGTATACATATAATAGGGCTGAAAAGTCACCACTTGTGGCTGAACACCCAATTTGAATCTTAATAATTCAATTTCAACTCATATTCCAATGTATAATTTATTAAGAAAATAATTAAAGAAAAAAAAACTTCTGGTAACTTTTCTTTTACCGGTTCGGATAGTAATTGGTAAAAGACCATTATCACTACTTTCCGACATACCAGAGACACCAGTGCATCAGTGTACAAAATCTTTTCCAACATATGACCGTACAAACCGGTATTGATAATACCGATCCCGGAAGTACCTTTAATAGTGGAACTCTCTTCATTATTTCAGAGACCTGATGCACAAACCAATTAATCAATTACTAAATTAATGTTTAATTATTCGCAACTGAGCAATTCCAGGAATGAGATGACGAAAAAGTGATAAAATTATAATCGACCTTCTCCGATTTGGATGAAACTTTGCACATGGCTTCAGTATGGCAAACCATAAGTTTTGAACTGATGGAGAGGTCAATCCGACTCACGACTGATTTTTAGAAAAAGACATGTATTTTTGTATTTCACAAAAATTGCCTTTTTCAAATCGTTGTAACTCGGAAATCGGTAATTGTGCAAAAATGGTGTTCAGGAAGAAGTTGTAGGGAGTCGATTGGGCACTCTAAAAAAGATATACACTGAAAAATTTTTGATATTTTTTCTCAATAATTACAAAATAATACGAAGAAATTAAATAAGAAAATATTACGGTTTTAATTTTTTTTTGATAATTTTTATTTTGTAGCTGTTGTTAAAACCTACAGATCGATGGCTATTCACTCCGTGCCTTTTGAAAAAGGAGCAAGTTACAGCTAAAACAGTTTACGGGTGCATGCAAAAGATCAAGTTCTTCTCGTTGTAATTCGGAAACCGTTAATCGTACAAAAATGACGACCAGGAAGAAGTTGTAGGGAATCAATAGGGCACTCTAAAAAATTATACACTAAAAAAATTGATTCTTTTTCTCAATAATTTCAAAATTAATCAAAAAAATTAAATTTAAAAAAATCAGTGTTTCGATTTTTTTTTTGATAATTTTTATTTTAAAGCTCTTATTAAAACCTACAGATTGATGGCTATCTCATCCGTGCCTTTTTAAAAATGAAGAAGTTACAGCTAAAACAATTTACAGATATATTCGAAATTTCAAGTTCTCGTTGAAAGATAATCATTTAAACAATAGAATATTATTCTACAGGTTAAAGGCAATAAATTTGTTCATGATGTCCTTTCTTCTAAAAGTAGCTGTTCTTGGGATGCTTGGATATTTAATTATAACATCATTATTTATATTTCCATGAATTGTTTATTCGTTTGCTATATCTACAATTATTACATGTACATGAATAATTCTTAATTATGTTTAAGGTTTTAAGTTTTTGAAAGTTGTATGAGTACTACATGCATCTTCTTTCGAATACAGTCTTGTGATGATTGTAGTTTCTGAAATCGGAACGGGAGAATGGTATTTCGGTGTGTCTGGAATCATTTTGGTATCCTTATAAACACTACTCCACTCGGTCACACCCCGTTCATATTCTTCTTGTGACACGTAACAAAAAGACATGGTCGTGAATGCATCTCGACGTCTCTGCTCTGCCCATTTATATAATTATTTGCAGTTGTGATTGGGTGTTCATGTAGTTTAGCCAAGCTTTCACGTCGTGCCATTCGCTTCAAATGCTTCAAATTACCCCCGAGTGCATCACATGGTCCTTTACCAAAAGAAGTTGCAAAAATGCATCAATGTTATACATTGATTTAAATTTACAGAGACTTCCAAATTTTTTTCTGTTTTTGTACTGCGAGGCAGCTCCGTCAGACATAAATATTGCTTTTTTAATTTGAATTTCGTCTTTTAAAAATGACATTAAGTGTGAAATGAACACTTGAACCGCGATGGTTCCGTGTTTAAGCACTTCTGAAATCACAATGAAACTAAAATGTTCAAGCTCTTCTGATTCTCTATAATAAATTTCAAACGAATGAATGGTTGCTTGATCATTGCTCCAATAATGGCTTTGAACAGAATCCTGAAGCACAAATGAAAAATTTTCTGAAAAATCACAAATAATTACAATTTCTCCTGTCTTTAAATTAGATTTTGCTTTTTGAAGAAAATCAGATTCCTGATTTTTAATAAAATCATGAGTCACAAGTTTTTCTAATTTTTCGCAAAAATATGCTGCAAATTCTTCTACTAGTTTGACAAATTTCTCTAGATCACATCTGTCAGTAGAAACCCATTGTTCAAATCTTATCTAAGTCAAATCACGTTCCTCGAAATAGTCTAAAACGCTTCTCTCCAGATCTTGTGTCGCTGAACAACTTTTGCATTCACGGAGGTAGCAGGATCTTTTTGATGAGTCACATAATAGCTTTTTTAAATAATAATTCTTATCATCATACATGAAATATTTTTCAACAGCATGAATCATTAATGAAACATTCTCATGGATTGTTCAAACACACATATTATGTGAACCAGAACTTCAAAGCAACTTGCAGTGTTTTGGTCTTAATGCTGCAAATGTACTAAATCCAATATTTCGATCTGGATATTCCTCCTTATAACCCAAATAAATTTCTTTCAATAATGAATAAAGGAATCGGTTTTGTTCGCGTTCACACTTACCATTCATTTTGACTGTGACGCAATCTCTTGATCCCGGCATTACTCGGCTGACGTCATCGCTGTTGAAATATTGAAGCGCCTCATTTTCTACCGTTTCGTTCCTGCTGCGTCCCGTTTGTTTCTTGGCTTTTTTTTGTCCCTTGATTCTCTTGCCTCCGACACAATGTATTTGTTCGCCTTGAATTGGGAGACTATTTTCTCCTTTGACCACGAGTTTGGCAAGACTGACAACAAACGCACTTTTTCATTCCTAGTGCAATCAGGCTTAGCAAACTGCTCTATCATTTTAATAATCACTTCATCCAACTCTGCTGTTTTCGTTTTGAGTAATTCTGGATCTTCTTAATCCGCCGGGAACCCGAACATTTGCTTTTCTATACCTCTTGAAATATCCAAATATTTTTCTCGAGGGTAATTAGCATTCCGAGTTTTCTTCGTTGATATTGGAGACACGTTGATTCCTGCGATGCCCTTGTTGAAGAGTTCAATGTTGTGTGCTCTTGAATACTTCGCCGCGACTGATGCTTCAGAAGATGCTGAGTTGATTGAAGCTGCAGAAGGTACTTCCTCTAAATCGTATTCCGATGTGGATGGTTGTGGTTCCGTTGTTGACTGCCCTTCTGTTTCCGACGTATGACTTTCCTCATAAGCCCGCCTACGACAGCGATCACAAATGCTAAACGTGGTATTCAATTTAACCTTGCACTTTTGAGCTTCTATTTTTCCAATTATGGTTTCTGTCAATTGGAAAAATTTTCCGGAACACACAAAACCAGGAAAAGGTTTACAACACTTTGGGAACAACATATTGTAGTATTGTAACTGTTTCGAAAGAGATTTGTTATAAACTGATATCTGTTCTACGATGCATAGCTATTTATATGTGAAACAGGTAGAATTTAGGTAAGCAATTCGCCGGTACGTACTTTGGTTGTAAACAGTAGGTGGTCAACTGCCTAACCTCTTTGATTCTACATGTGTTTATTCGATTTGCCGTAGTTACGTTAGTTCTACTGTTTACATGATTATCTTTAAACGAGAGCTTGAAATTCCGAATATATCTGTAATTTGTTTTAGCTGTAACTTCATTTTTCTAGAGGCACGGCTGGGATAGCCATCAATCTGTAGGTTTTAATAAGAGCTTTGAACAGAATTATAAAAAAATTGGAAACCCTGATTTTTTTAAATTTAATTTTAATTAATACAACGAGAAGAGCTTGATCATTCACATGCACCCGTAAACTGTTTTAGCTGTAACTTCTTCATTTTTCGAAAGGCACGGATGTGATAGCCATCAATCTGTAGGTTTTAATAACAGCTTTAAAATAAAAATTATCGAAAAAAAAATTAAAACCCAGTTTTTTTTTATTTTACTTTTTCGGGTTATTTTGTAATTATTGAGAAAAAAATCAAAAAATTTTATTCAGTGTATATTTTTGTTAGAGTACCCAATCGATTCCCTACAATTTCTCCCTGAACGCCATTTTTGTACGGTTTCCGAGTTACAACGATTTGAAAAAGGCCATTTTTGTGAAATGCAAAAATACATACGCCCTTTTTAAAAATCAGTCGTGAGTCGGATTGTCCTCTCCATCGGTTCAAAACTTATGGTTTGCCATACTGAAGCCATGTGCAAAGTTTCATCCAAATCAGAGAAGATCGAGTCTCATGATCTGCTAAGCATTTCTGGAATTGCTCAACTAGAACACTGGTTAGCTAAAATTAAAACGTTTTATATTTTTGCTTTTCAGTGCAAGGAACACCAGTCATCATTACGCTTTATTTCACGCTGCCTGTATTCCTATGGATCCCTTTTTTTTCAAGGTGGCAAGAGTATATGGAACTTATCAATAAAAAAATCTTGGTTCAAGCAGTCTTGTTTCTGATATGTGCTGAATTATGCGTAAGTAAAAATGAATGTAAATAGTTTTCACAAATGCAGTTATTTCTAACGATTACCAATTTGCAGAACTGAAGCTTAAATATTTTTTTAATACATTTTTGAATTTCACGTTGATGGTATTTAAATCTGATTCTAGAATTAATACGTTAATATATCAAACAATGCCGAAACTCAACAATATTGTTGGAATTGATTAAATTTCACTTGAATAGCTTTGGGCATACAAAACGCATTTCTCTTTATAATATAACATAACTGCATTCGCCAAATTTCTAAACAAAAGTAACCTCCGCTTACCTCCATGTAATAGTCAAAGCTAAGTCTTGGCATTACATTTCTTTTGTAAAAATAACGACCTGTCTGTTTCAACAGACTTAGCAGCCAATTCATAGCGTACAGAATAATTGCATGGCTTGTACTACGATCCTACTGGCACTAAGAATCCTTTCAGTTCGAGCATCGAACAAACGACCCTATGCAATGACCGCCATCAATAATTATGTAGCAGTTTCCATCACCTCTCCTAATTCGATCACATTTTACCTTTCTCTCTAGAAAGGTAATAGCATTGCTGGAAAACCCGACTTTCGAACGGAGCCTCGGAGACCATTCGACCTAGCTCGATGAGATTGGAAAATGTCTGTGTGTGTATATGTTTAAGTGTGTACGTGCAACTTTTATTGAATTTTTCTAACGCTTGAAAGTTTAGGGTTTGAAAGCTGCTGTTTGGTCATTGATCAATTTCGAAGGATCAAATGGCTGTGAGCCTGTGACTCATAAATGTTATTATGAGACTTTTTAAATAGTCAGAGAAAGGCATTATCACACCACTAGGTGGATTTAAAAAGGGTTTTTGAAATTCTTTTTGTGCAATGATGCTTTTCTTAAAAATGTTTACTCCATTAGGAACTCAAAACATTTTGTTTTTAAAGCAGTATACTTCAATTAATCTTTTCAATTTCAAAATGAGAAATTGCTTCGTTTAATTCTGTGTCGTTTCGGCATTAAAAATGCTCAACTCTTTACTATACGGGACCGGGTGCTAATTAATTAATGCTACACTAGCCTCTTAACATTTTTCTGTCATAATATTGAGCGCTTATAACACATAGCCGTTTTGATGGAATCATATCATCCATCTACCAATTGATTCCAAAAAATTTTAACCAAAACACGTATTTCAACGTCGATTTTTCAAAATTTCAAAAATACACCATGTGTTTTCACAAGCCATTCGCATAATGCTGTCATTCTCTTCGTTCCTCTAACACGGCTGACGAATTTGATAGTTGCTTCACACCTCGCATTTCATTCAGTAGTAGTTCTGTTTCGGTTGGTGTAGGGAGGATTCAGGCCATGCATGACAAAAATACCACATCCTTTTACACAGTACACCTTGTTACACAGAACTTAGCGATGAAGCCACGCGATTCACGTGCTGACGTCGAAGTTCCACGAGTCAACCGGCAACCCAGTACCGAACTCAGTTGCTGCCCCACTGACGATACAACAATTCATTGACCTGGGAAAATTACCAGATTTTATTCGAGATTTACAAAATTATGATAGCAAGCCAACAGAAATATTAGCATGGCTAACGGATGTTGAGGGCATTTTCTGTATGTACAGAGATGTTAGAGCCACGGAAACGCAACTATCCTTAATTCGAATAACATCGTGCATGATTGGCAACAAATCCACCATACTTGAAACCTGCTATCTATTTCGAAGGCACTGAAATTTTTAGTAGCGACGAAGTATCAGAGGCAATCGTGAACGTCCCTCTCCATTCTCATGTTGGAGCTCATCCTCCTATTATCTCGACCATGATAATTACGGCGTGCTCGAAACTAAAAAGCTCTACTAACGCAAGACTCGATGCCATTCCTTCGATAGTCCTAAACAATGCTTGAATTCACTCCTAACACCCCTGACTATATTGTTCAACGATTCCCTTAATGCGGGGACTTTCTCAGACCCCTGGAAGAAATCATATATTTTTCCGGTTTTTAAGAAAGGTAACAAATCTGATATTACTAACTACCGTGGAATAGCTTCACTATGAGCTGTGTCCAAGTTATTTGAAATAATTATTCTCGATTTCATAGCTCACAAATGCAAGGACTACATATCTGAAACTCAACACGGTTTCATGCCTAAGAGGTCAACATCTACAAACCTTGTAGCTTACACATCTTTTATCATCCGATCTCTACAATCGCATCTACAGGTTGATGCTATCTACACAGATTTCTCAGCGGCATTCGATAAAATAAATCATCAAATAACGAATGATAAACTCGACAGCCTGGGCTTTACTGGATTGGATGCGTTCATATCTTACTGGTCGCGAGATGTCGGTGAAAATAGGAAACTTCACAACAGTTCCTTTCACTGTTAGCTCTGGAGTACCTCAAGGAAGTAACTTAGGATCGTTCATATTTTTACTCTACCTCAATGATCTCAACTTCTCCGTGAAATGTTTGAAACTATCATTTGCTGATGACTTCAAACTATATCATCCTATAAAAGAACTAGAAGATGCACGTTTTCTGCAAGCTCAGTTTGACACTTTCGTCAAATGGTGCCACAATAACACGATGGTGCTGAACGCTTCCAAATGCTCCATTATATCTTTCTCCCGAAAACGCTCAATAATTACATACGACTATCATCTCTTGCAAAATGTCCTCAAACGGTAATCCTCGGTAAAGGACTTAGGTGTTATTCTCGATCACACATTGGATTTCAAGGATCATGTCGATTATGTAATTTCGAAAGCTTCTAAACTCTTAGGCTTCATATTTCGGATCACAAAGAACTTTACCAATATACACTGCCTGAAGACTCTTTATTGTGCGCTAGTTCGATCAACATTAGAATACGCAGCTATCGTTTGGTCACCTCATTATCAAATCGATATTGATCATGTCGAAAGCGCTCAACGCAAATTCGTTAGACTTGCACTCCGCAATCTACCATGGAGGGACCCGATCAACCTTCCTAGTTACAAAGATCGCTGTCGGCTTATTGTGCTAAATCCGCTGTCTGTACGTACGAACGTTTGCAAAGCTGTCCTCATTGCTGATCTAATTCAATCACGTGTTGACTGTCCTGATCTCTTACAATTGATCAATTTTGACATTCATCGTCGAAGTCTTCGTTCTCATCCATTTATATGAATTCCCCATGCTAGAACCAACTACGGATATACAGGGTCCGGCACTCGAAGTGTAACCAACTTCAGACCGCTCGCGCAGCTGACGCACGGGCATCAACTCTCTAGAAATTTACTAAATGACAGTTCGGAGTTGTATTGTTTACAAGCGCAAGAAAGCATTTTGCCAAAAGTGAATGCGAAAAAAAAATCTTGATTTGAGAGAGCGAAGGAGTTGCTTTGTTTGGCCGAAAGCGGTCAATTTCCGAACATTGTATTTTCTGACGAGAAAATTTTTCCAATTGAGCAATTCGTAAACTCTCAAAACGATAGGGTTTACTTGACCGACCGTTCATACGAGAATTTGAGTCATCGATTGGCCACCAGGAGGCAGCACCCGCAACAGATAATGGTTTGGGCCGCTTTAACCGCAGATGGGCGCTCTCCAATCGTTTTCATCGAGCCTGGCGTCAAGGTAAATGCGACATATTATCGGGAAAGTATTCTGGAGGTTGCTTTGAAGCCGTGGGCAGACAAACATTTCGGTGGCAGACCATGGACGTTTCAGCAGGACTCGGCACCGTCTCACAAAGCTCGAGTGAACCAAGAATGGCTGAAAAACAACGTTCCGAACTTCATCACGTCCACACAATGGCTCTCGAATTCACCAGATGCGAATCCAATGGATTATTCTCTTTGGGCCATTTTGGAGAGCAAAGTCCGATCTAAAAGATACACCAGTCTCGAGGCGCTGAAAAAAGTTATTGTCCGCGAGTGGGCCTAAATACCTGCAAGTCACATTCGGCAACTTGCGATTCGTTTTTTGACCGTCTCAAGACCATAGTCAAGGCAAAAGGTGGTCATATCGAGCAAAAGTGAATTGATTCTGAATTTTGCATTAATTTTACACATTTTGTACTTTGAATTAAGTAAAAGTAATTTTCCAAACTGAATTTATGGCCTTTTTAATTGGTTACACTTCGAGTGCCGGACCCTGTAATGAACCCTTCTCCAGTATGTGTCGTTTATTCAATAGCTGCTCACAGGAATTTGATTTTCATCTCTCTCGAAATGCGATACAACGATTACTAGTACTAATGTTAATTCTTTCCGCTCGACCACCCCTTCGTCTCTCCGCCATCTCCATTGAAAACCAATAAATTCGCACGTTGAAACTAATCTTATTGTATCTCTTCTCCTCTCTTCGTCGTTCTCTCCCATCTTTTTTTCTCCCACTTATTAGATCAGGGGTTCCCAAAGTGGTCGATATAGACCCCTTGTGGTCGAAATCCTTTTTGCGGGGGTCGACGTAAACGAAAACTGACTTTGGGGTCCACGAGGTCTAGAAATCGACCCCCTATTGTTTGATATAACAACTTGTTATTTGAAATATTTTCGCTAAAAAAGTTGTGTTTTTTTTACCATGCGCAGAAATTGGTAAGTATTTTACATCATTATTAAAAAAGCAAGAAATTAAATTTTCAAAGGAATTTGTTGATGGGGGTCTGAGGCCTAAGTTAATTTTAGTAAAGGGGTCTATGACCCAAAATAGTTTGGGAACTCCTGAATTAGATCTATACTTCGGTGCTAACCACGTTTGCTCGTCCTTTTCTTTTTATCCGTCTTCCACCATCTTTTTCGACCACTAATAAGATCTACATGCCGGACCTAACCCCGTTTCGTTCGTCAACTCTCATTCAACACTTCCTCTTCCACTCCCCCATCACCCTTTTTTAAAACATATTTCTTCTCTTCTCTAGTTTTAATGCAAAATCTATATAGTTTATCCGATGGGTTTAGTGTCATCTAATTACTGTAGTGTTAGTTAGCTTGGGTTAGTTTTAATTGATAGTATTAAGTACATACCACTTTGCTCTACATCAACTTGAAGACTACAAGGTAAGAGTTTCCCTTCTTGGTAGATACAGGAGCAAATTAACCCAAAACTTGCCTGGGCCTACAAGGATAGCAGGCCGTACGAATTTAATGCCAAAGGCATAACTAGTGCTAACGGTAAATTTAACGCAACCTCTGCGATAGATATAAACTTTTTCTACCCGAAAATTAATTGCATTACAAAATTTGTGTTACAAAAATTCCATTCATTTTTCTACGGGATCATAGGGACAGAAATACTGAATGACTTAAATGCAAACATTGATTTTTCTAATAACACTTTGAACTCGTATTCTGATAATCAGAAACTTGTCGTTCCTCTTTGCGTATATTCCCAGACAAACTGTGCTTCTAATAGTGTTTTTCGAGCTGCTCATCTTACTGAAGAGAGTCGTCTTTGACCACTCAAAAGAAGTTTTTCATGAAACCAATGCAAAATTAACATGCTCAACAAATGTTGAGTGCACAATTAATACCACTGATGATACTCCAGTTCATCAGAAGGTATATCCTTACCCCGTTGCCTATGCAGACGAGGTAAAGAAACAAATCAACAAACTCCTGGAAGATGCTAGAATCGGCCATCTCGTTCGGCGTGTACGGCACCAGTATGGGTTGTACCGAAGAAACCCGACGCTTCAGGAAAAAAAAGTTCCGAATGGTGATCGACTATCGGACGATGAACGAAAAGACAATTCTCGTTAAATACCCAATTCCGGAGATATGGTATGTTTAAGATATGCTCAAGGGTCAAACATATTTTACCACCAGATTAAAATGAAGGAGAAAGATATCGAGAAAACTGCTTTCGCCATTAACAACGGGAAGTACGAATTTACTCGAATACCATCCGGTTTGAAGAACGCTCCTGCGATCTTCCAGTGGGCAATTGACGACGTACTTAGAGATCACATAGGGAAAATATGCTATTTGTATATTGATGACGTTGTCGTGTTTGGAAAGACCTTAGATGAATATTTGGAAAATCTTAAATTTGTTCTAGAAACACTAAGTAATGCAAATCTCAAGATTCCGTTAGACAAATGTGAGTTTTTGCATTCTGATATTGAATTTTTAGGGTTTGTTGTTGGTGCGGAAGGAATCAAACCTAATATTAAATATAGAGAAAGGCAAAAAATCGATTTTATCAATAGGTAGCCAGAGCCTACGAATCTCAACGAGCTCCTTTCCTTCTTTGGAATGATGAGTTATTATCGAAGATTTGTAAAAGACTTTCTAAAATCGCACAACCTCTTACAAACCTTTTTCTGGGCAAAAGGAATTCCTCATCAAATAGGAAAATTTCGCTTTCATGTAATGAAAAACTATGCTTCGACAAGTTGAAGAACGTATTGAAATCGTCTAATGCAAGGACTACATATCTGAAACTCAACACAGTTTCATGCCTAAGAGGTCAACATCTACAAACCTTGTAGCTTACACATCTTTTATCATCCGATCTCTACAATCTCATCTACAGGTTGATGCTATCTACACAGATTTCTCATCGGCATTCGATAAAATAAATCATTAAACAACAAATGCTGAACTCGACAGCCTGGGCTTTACTGGATTGGATGCGTTCATATCTTACTGGTCGCGAGATGTCGGTGAAAATAGAAAACTTCACAACAGTTCCTTTCACTGTTAGCTCTGGAGTACCTCAAGGAAGTCACTTAGGACCGTTCATATTTTTACTCTACCTCAATGATCTCAACTTCTCCGTGAAATGTTTAAAACTATCATTTGCTGATGACTTCAAACTATATCATCCTATAAAGGAACTAGAAGATGCACGTTTTCTGCAAGCTCAGTTTGACACTTTCGTCAAATGGTGCCACAACAACACGATGGTACTGAACGCTTCCAAATGCTCTATTATATCTTTCTCCCGAAAACGCTCAATAATTACATACGACTATCATCTCTTGCAAAATGTCCTCAAACGGTAATCCTCGGTAAAGGACTTAGGTGTTATTCTCGATCACAAATTAGATTTCAAGGATCATGTCGATTATGTAATTTCGAAAGCTTCTAAACTCTTAGGCTTCACATGTATATGTTATTTGGTTTTAATTGCCGCATAATGTTGAGATGGTTAAAATGTAACGAAAAAAATTCGATCTCTATTGAGTGTCTGGCCGTGTCGTTTGATGCTATATGCCCTCCGTTGTGTGCGTAACGAAAGGCTACGAGTAGTTCAAACACAATAGGTATGGGATTGGCACTTCTTACTTAGTGCCTAAAAAGCATTGGACACGGCTGCGGTGTCAGTAGTAAAAGAATAATAATCGCGTGATCGGATCAAGGCGGGAAGATTTGAATTCTATTTTGCCGGTGTCAGTAGCACAGTGTGGTGAAGAACTATACTTGTTACACGACCATACTTGGGGACTCGAATTTAGTGTTCGACCTCCTCAAGTAGAAGGTAAAATAGAATTCATTTCTCTCTCCTGATCATGCCTATATGAGCCTGCCTAGGCTAGCTTTTCCGTTCTAAATTTATAACTGATTCAATCTAGAATACCTATCCGTCTTTTCATTTCATATCTTTCGCCTCTCTCAGTTATTGCTTGCCGAAAAGAACCAATCAAAATCGATATAGTATAGTTTTGATGTGTTAAAAGCGTTTTGGCATTCATTAGTCATGACTAATTGTTTGTTTTTCTTAAGGAGTTGATTGAGAGGGTGTGCTATTGTTGCGAAATTTGGTACGAATTTACGGTGATAATTGCAGAAAGCTACAAATCGTCTAGTGTCGTCGCTGTTTTTCGATATCGGATAGTTGCTGATGGCGTCATATTTTGTACGTCAGGTAATATTCCTTTATCTGTAATTTCATATCCTAGATATGTCACTTCGATATTAAAAAAATTACATTTGTTTGGGTTTAATTTTAGGTTGTATTTTCTAATTTTTTCAAAAACTTTTGTTAAATTTTGTAAATGGTGTTGTATGGAACATCCTATCACTGTTATATCGTCAATGTAAACGAATGCATGTTCTGGTATAAGTCCAGCCATGGCAATCGTCATCATTCTTTGGAAACTGTTTGGGCTAATATTTAGTCCGATTGGCAAACGTTAGAATTGGAAGTGTCCACTTTGCGTTGAAAAGGCTGTAAATATTCTTGAGTTATTTTCTAAAGGAATTTAGCGAAATCCTGATATTAAATCTAGTGTCGAAAAGTATTTTGCTCTACCAAGCTGATCCAAAATTGTATCAATTCTTGGTAAAGGGAATTTGTCTGCTAGTGTTTTTTTTGTTTAGTTGTCTAAAATCTACCACAAGTCTCCATTTTCTTGTTGCCTCGTTTGATTTTTTTTGGTACTAGAAGAAAGGGGCTATTATAGGGTGATATAGAAGGTTCTATAATTTTGTCGTTCAGCATATTATTAACTTGTGTTTCTATTTCGTCGTGTTGTGAATCAATCGTTTTGTAGTTAGAATGTAGACTGGAACGTTATCGTTTAGGTTGATATTTTGGTTATAGAAGTTATTAATCGTCAAAGGTTCTTCTGGAGTAGAGAATATATCTGTATATTTCAATATTAGATTTTTTAAATTCCTTTTTTGCGTACGTAGGTACGTTGTTCATGTCTATTTCGTTGAATAGTTTATGGTTTCTTGTATCGTTCAGAGGGTTATTGTTAAATTTCATTATATTGTAATTCGCTAAAGGTTCCATTTCAGGTTCAAATTCGAAGTTATATTTACAGGTGATTTTCTTGTGTTCATAATTTTTATGTAAGGGTTTTGTGGGGATATGATAGCGTTTCCACAGAAAACTCCTAGTTCAATTTCCTGCGAAAAGATTGCCATGTCTTCTGTTATAGATTGATTGCTTAATTTTCTAATCACTTCACTTCGTTGTGGAATAATAAAATTTTCATTAACTTTATCTTCTGTAGGTATAGATACATTTGTATTATTCATAGTAAAATTTAATAACCAATAATTTAATCGATCTGCATTTGTGAGAGATGAAAATGTCTCTTCCCAATATGCCGTCTGTTGGAATAAGAAAATTTGATTCAACTAAATGAAAGTGATGTCTAGTGGTTACATTATTTCCGAACATTAGTTCTGTTTCGGTTTTTGCGGTTCCAGTTAGTTTTGTTCCTACGTTTCTGTTCACAATTTGGTTAGATATTATTCTATTTGCTTTAAAGATTGAAATATCTGCTCCGGAATCTATCAGTAATGTACAAATTGAGTTGGTCATTCGTACTCCGACCTTAATGAAGTTAAAAGCGCTTAGATTTAAAGTCAACACATTTGCCCACAAAAATGATTTGCATCGGTTGGTTCTGCTGTTGCGGTTGTTGTCGCTCGCTCGGTGCATTGACCGGCACAGCTGTTTGCATTTGCATTGGATGTATATACGGTAATGACTCGGAGCCTGCTACAAAGACATTCTATCGATTGTGCTGAAATCGATTTGACCCATATCGAGTTTGTTGAGCTTGGTAATGTCCACGGAATCGATTATTATTGTTATAGTATGAGTAATTTGAGCTGATTGGGCGCTCAGATCTGCTAGGATGGAATTGATTATTGTTATTGTAACTACGGTGTGGTCCGTTATAGCATTGATTTGCGCTATAATTGCTTTGGGTTATGAAATTTCTCCCGTTTCCTCTAGAGTAACGGTTGTAGGTTTTGAAATTATTGAGATTTTGCCTAGCTCGCGTGGTTCAGACTTGCGCGGTGGTTGTGTTTTCGGTCAATTTTGTGTGTGTTTTGGATAGCTTCCTTTATTGTGCGGAAGTTTCCTGCTTTTAGTATTGTTTTTGTTTCAGGTTGGTTTATTCCTGATACAAGTGTATTTAGGCCCGCTTTGGTGGCCATTGTTTTTGCTACCTCAGCGGGTATTTTTTGTTTAATATAGATATGTACGAGTGAAGTAGTTAAGTTTTCTACTTCCTTGGGCCACTCTGTCGGGTGGCTTTCAGTTTTGTGCAATTCCAGGAATGAGTAGACGAAAAAGTGACAAAATCAGAATCGACCTTCTCCGATTTCTATGAAACTTTGCACATGGCTTCAGTATGGCAAATCATAAGTTTTGAACCGATGCAGAGGTCAATCCGACTCACAGCTGATGAGCTTGATGGCTATCACATCCGTGCCTTTTGAAAAATGAAGAAGTTACAGCTAAAACAGTTTACGGGTGCATGTGAATGATCAAGCTCTTCTCGTTGTAATTCGGAAACCGTTAATCGTACAAAAATGATGTCCAGAAATAAGTTGTAAGGAAACAATAGAGCACTCTAAAAAAATATACACTGAAAAAAAATTGATTTTTTTCTCAATAATTTCAAAATGAATTAAAAAAATTAAATTAAAGAAAACAGGGTTTCGATTTTTTTTGATAATTTTTATTTTAAAGCTCTTATTAAAACATACAGAATGATGGCTATCCCATCCGTGCCTTTTGAACAATAAAAATGTTACAGCTGAAACAATTTACAGATATATTCGAAATTTCAAGTTCTCGATGAAAGATGATCATTTAAACAGTAGAATATTATTCTACAGGTTAAAGGCAACAAATTTGTGCATGATATCCTTTCTTCTAAAAGTAGCTGTTCTTGGTATACTAGGATATTTAATTATAACACCATTTTTTATATTTCCATGAATTGTTTATTTGCTTGCTATATCTACAATTATTACATGTACATGAATAATTCCTATTTATTTTTAAGGTTCAAGGTTTTGAAGATTGTATGAGTACTACGTGCGTCGTCATTCGAATACAGTCTTGTGACGATTGTGGTTTCTGAAATCGGAACGAAAGAATGGTATTTCTGTGTGCCTGGAATCATTTTGGTATCCTTATAAACACTACTGCACTCGGTCACACCCCGTTCATATTCTTCTTGTGACACGTAACAAAAAGACATGGTCGTGAATGCATCTCGACGTCTCTGCTCTGCCCATTCATATAATTATTTTGCAGTTGTGATTGGGTGTTCATGTAGTTTAGACCCCCGAGTGCATCACATGGTCCTTTACCATGAGTTGCTAAAAATGCCACTCAGCATCAATGTTATACATTGATTTAAATTTACAGAGGCTTGCATTTTTTTTCTGTTTTTGTACTGCGAGGCAGTTCCGTCAGACATAAATATTGCTTTTTTAATTTGAATTTTGTCTTTCAAAAATGACATTAAGTGTGAAATAAACACTTGAACCGCGATGGTATCGTGTTTAAGTACTTCTGAAATCACAATGAAACTTAAATGTTTGAGCTCTTCTGATTCTCTATAATAAATTTCAAACGGATGAATGGTTGCTTGATCATTGCTCCTATAGTGGCTTTGAACAGCATCCTGAAGCACAAATGAAAAATTTTCTGAAAAATCACAAATAATTACAATTTCTCCTCTCTTTGAATTAGATTTTGCCTTTACAAGAAGATCAGATTACTGATTTTTAATAAAATCATGAGTCACAAGTTTTTCTAATTTTTCGTGCTGCAAATTCTTCTACTGGTTTGACAAATTTCTCTAGATCACAACTGTCAGTAGAAACCCATTGTTCTTGCGACTTGCAATGTTTTGTTCTTAATGCTGCAAATGTTCTAAATCCAATATTGCGATCTGGAAATTGCTCCCTATAACCCAAATAAATTTCTTTCAATGATGAATAAAGCAATCGTTTTTGATTGCGTTCACACTTACCATTTATTTTGACTGTGACGCAATCTCTTGATCCCGGCATTACTCTGCTGACGTCATCGCTGCTGAAATATTGAAGCACCTCGTTTTCTATCTTTTCGTTCCTGCTGCGTTCTGTTTGTTTCTTGGCTGTTTTTTCGTCCGTTCATTCTCTCACATCCGACACAATGGATTTGTTCGCCTTGAATTGGTTGGCTATTTTCTGCTTTGACCACGAGTTGTTCACGACGGATAACAAACGCACTTTTTCGTTCCTAGCACAATCAGGCTTAGCAAACTGCTTTATCATTTTAGTATTCACTTCATCCAATTCTGCTGCTTTCGTTTGAGTAATTCTGGTAGTAATTCTTCATCCGCCGGGAACCCGAATATTTGCTTTATTAATCTTCTTGAAATATCCAAATATTTTTTTCGAGGATAATTAACATTCCGGGTTTTCTTAGTATATATCGGAGACACGTTGATTCCTGCGATGCTCTTGTTGAAGAGTTCAATGTTGTGTGCTCTTGAATACTCCGCCGCGACTGATGCTCCAGAAGATGCTGAGTTGATTGAAGCTGCTTAAGGTACTTCCTCTAAGTCGTATTGCGATGTGTGAAATAATTTTTCTTCATTCTATATTTTTTTAGAGTGCCCAATTGATTCCATACAACTTCTTCCTGGAAGCCATTTTTGTACGATGAACGGTTTCCGAATTACAGTGAGAAGAACTTGATCTTTTGCATGCACCCGTAAACTGTTTTAGCTGTAATTTCTTCATTTTTAAAAAGATACGGATGGCATAGCCATCAAACTGTAGGTTTTAATAACAGCTTTAAATTAAAAAATTATCAAAAAAAAGTAGGGTGTGTAATGTCCGAGACATAACTGGATGTCGTGAATACACGGAACGACCGAAATTAGCTCTGCGCCTAATTCGTATTACTGTTTTTGAATTAGTTGATTTAACAACAAAATTTCCAAAATAACTATAAAATTAGTTAAAATTGAGAATTTATTTGCTGAAAAAAACTCTTATTTTTAGAGAATGTGTTTAGTTGGCGAATATTCTGGACACAAACCAGCAATATCTCAATCCAACACGAAATTCTCATTGACAACTAATTCTGTTTTTAAAATCAG
The DNA here is from genome assembly GCF_030247185.1 of Malaya genurostris. Taxonomy (NCBI): domain Eukaryota; kingdom Metazoa; phylum Arthropoda; class Insecta; order Diptera; family Culicidae; genus Malaya; species Malaya genurostris. The sequence goes on from NC_080571.1 coordinate 179,585,046, forward strand.
AAAATTTGTTTCTATTTATCTATCACCAGTTTATTAGCCACAAAATTCATGAAAAGTGTCAAAACAAAACAATCCAATAAAAAGCTAAAAGGGACAGTCTTGTTGAAACTGCTTGCAAATTGTTTAGATGTTTTACGCATGTGTTATGATATATCCATATATAAATTTCTAAACCGGTATGTAAAAATGACGTAAACTGTTAGTGGAAATTCAGAATTTGTTCAGAATTTGTGCGCATTTAAAGCGATTGTTTTTACGCGGAACAGTGAATTGAGTTTCGAATGTTGCACTCTAATTGTACATGTCAAATGATGTTTTTTGTATCTTCCAATCTTCCGGGCCACGCCGTTTGATGTACGACTTGTAATCGGTTTTTATTTTCCGAGTGCTCAAAGTTTTCAGTGAGAGAGTCGATTTCGCGAAGTCGAATGAAGAAAACAGCGATTTAGAAGAAAAATGTTCAAAAAGAAGTTTATGTTTCGCTTATGTCTTTTTCTCCAATACAACATCGTATTTATACCTGCCAATATAGAAAAGACAACCGCGACTGAAATTTTTTTCGGTAGTAGTGTGCCATCTAGTGGCTAGTAGTCAATACGGTGCGTTATTTCGGCGACAGAGCGCCATATAGCTGCAAATTGCAGAAACCAATTCAACCATTTATGTTGGTTGAAAACAACGTTTTATCTCTCTAATTCAACTAAAAAATTAGTTGAATCGATATGAAGTGTGCCTTAGCTAAGAAATGACAATTGGTGAATTCAACTAAAAAAATAGCCATTTCAATAAATATTTTATTATTATCAAGGAAATTAGAATTAAAAAATCTAAATTAGCAAAAGTAAGATTTTTTTAGTTGTCTCAAAAAATAACTAACTAAAATCAGAAAATCAACTAATTTTTTCGCCAAAATGCTGATATCGGTCTTTCCGTGTACGAACAAAATTGGCACTCTTTCTTTATACTTCCGAGTATCAATTAGTTGATCGATTGTGTGAGTTGTGCAAGCTTTCCCCTTTTTCACTACTAGAATTTTAAACGATACACCTAAACTAAAGTTCAGATTAGTTACATCAAACATTCAAACATACAATTCAATATTACTAAATAACTAGTATAGTTCTTTATGATAAAAACGATATTAAACACTGTTGCGAATTCTACAAACATTACAATTGAATTCAGAACAGAATTCTACAAACGATACAATTCACAACTACTTAATTTTTTAAATGACGCAATATTCAACTCGCATAAAATTTTACATGCTCCAAATGTAATTTGCACTCAGCTACAAAGTGCCACTGTTTGGATTTATATGTATCAATTGTTCAACGAACAGATATGAGCTCCGTGGTTCAGTCGAGTAACCGATGTGCTTGTAATCTAATGTTTCTCGGTTCAAGTCGCGATGCTGCTAACGAACTTTTGTTTTTTTATTTCGTTCGAATTCAAGCCATGTAATTTTCAAATCACATAATTTTACATGTTCTTGAATAAAATTTTGTGTGAAATATGACGCTCCGGTTATGTGCATCTTATAAGATGTAAAATTATAAAAAATTTTCGAGCTGTGTAATCAAATTATTCAAGATTTGCATTACACTGATGGTTTTGCTTTTTGATTTGCTAAGAAAAAGTCCTTATAGTTCTTTAAATAACATTTGGAGCCATTAGAACGGCTGACTTTGCATAATGTTCCCTATTGTTGTCCATTTGAGGCTTTATACCATGCAAAAGGTTTGCCGATGGCCCCTCCCGACGATCGAAGTCCAACCACGACCTGAGCGTTTCAAGCTTTATACTTGGTTTGTTTTTATTGATGGTGGGTGAACCTTACCTTGACATCCAGTTCAGTCTGAAGCACTAGAAGAAGTGAACGATTTTCAATCCAATTTTACCTTCTATACTCGTCTAGTAGATAATAGGAACTGATATGTGCTTGACTACCTCAAAACCGTCGTCCCGGTGTGAAAAAGGCAAGCAAGCATGATGAGTTATCCTCATTGTTTCTAAAAATTTTAGAAAATTATGCTTTTCACTTATTTATGGTTATCTCACGCTGTTGAAAATTTAATCACAAATTCCTGATCATATTTTCCATAGCTTGCAGAAAAATTTATTTTGTTGGGTTAATTAAATCCAGAGATATTTGCGATAAAGTTCTGCCCATTCGTGTACAGGATAAATTTTGAAGAGGCGCCCCATAGTAAAGTAAGTCGTATTCACGACAAAAAAATAAAACCCTGATTTTGTTTCATTTAACTTTTTCGAATTATTTTGTAATTATTGAGAAAAGAAATTAAAAATTTTTTTCAGTGTATCAATTCCTTACAACTTCTTCCTGAACGCCATTTTTGTACAATTAACGGTTTCGGAGTTACAACGATTGGAAAAAGGTAATTTTTGTGAAATGCAAAAATGCATACGCCTTTTTTAAAAATCATTCGTGAGTCGGATTGACCTCTTCATCGGTTCAAAACTTATGGTTTGCCATACTGAAGCCATGTGCAATGTTTCATCCAAATCGGAGAAGGTCGAGTCTGATGATCTGCTAAGCATTTCTGGAATTGCTTTTTTGCGATTATGTTTTCGGGTGTTGAAATATCCATATACCTTGATCTTACGTTTTCTATTAGTTCATTTATTTTATTTATATTATCAAGTAGGCCCAATCTTGCTTTACCTGATAAACGTGTTTTCATAAATTTTGTTGCCATTGGTAAGTGTTCTGCTGTAGTTATTTCTAATAATAGATTTACTGAGTCTATGAAGTCATTTTGTACTCCGTGTCTTTCTTCTCGTAGTTTCGACGTTACAGCACTACGAATGTCTGTAATTGCATTTCTTGCTGCTTTGACAAGAAATGTTATTTCTGTGTTTAATATTGAGTCTTCGTTCTTTAGTAGATTGCTTTATACTTGTGCATATAGCGCGTTGGCGTAGTTTAATTTTGTCGTTAGAGTTTCTGTTTTAATTTTTTTTTGCTAATTGATTTTCTTAAGTTGTTTTTTATAGTTTTATTTATTTTTATTTCTTCGTGTAGTTGCTCTATTGTCATAGGCATTTAGTTATGAGTAAACATCACATCAGTTAGTAAAGTGATAAAATTGTAATATTTATATATATATTTTTTATTTATATTATATTTGTGCGGTTTTAAGCGATTGAGTTTATGTTTTGTTCTGTTTCAAATCCTTTCTGAATCCATTTGTAATAAAATAAATTTGTAATAAAAAAAATTAATTACTTATTATCTCTTTTCATTGACTTCTGATTGTTCTTCATCTTCTTCTCCTTATACATAATTTATCCAGGTTAGTGGATCGTCCCCTGGCAGAGTTTTTATTCTTTTAATTAGATCGTTCCACTTAGGACACAAATTTTTCTCAAGGGGGGGGGGGGGGGAGGCAAAGTTCTTAGACCCTTTCCCTTTTTTATATCATCTAAAAATTCTAGGAATTTCTCTAATTCCTTTTTGTCCGTTATATCTCGATTATTTTATTAATTCTAATTAATAGGCTAACCCCTAAATGAATATTTTATTAAGTTTTAATAAGATTAAATTATTACTAACCTGTCAATACTAATTTACCTTTTATGGCAGCATCATTGTGGGTTGACGTCTGCGGTGTTCTTCTCGTTGCTCGCACTTCTAGTTTTTGCGATGTCTCCGCTGCCAGACGACGACGACGACTCTCGTCCAATCACAGGTGTTACTTCCGCGAAACACAATACTACGCCTCAAATTTAGGGTTCGCCTTCTTCTGAATTTCACAACGCCTTTGCCTTTGGCCTGCGGAGAGTAACATTTTCTTATTACCTCACTTCTAAATACCGAACATAACAAGTCAGAAACGAAAAACGATCCTTTTTCAAAAAATTCTGAGGCACAATACATAGTTTTCTGTTATGTCTTCGTTCTGATGCACAATATCCGTTGCGTGGTCACTTGAACAATAAAAAAGCTCTCACTTTCTTCTGCTTAGAACGGCTTAACACAAATCTGCCACAGGCGGTCATTGTCTATTACTTTGTCACTGTCGCCATGTTCTACCTTTACTGTTCTAAGTTTACTTTTGGTCATGTGATTTCCTTTCACACGTAATTAAAATAAAACTCTACAACCTTAAAGTTTGGTTGTTCATCTAGAATTGGTTTATTCAAACTTAAGCTAACCTACTGCATGTTCTATGATGTACATAAAGGTGGGAGGAGCCAGTTACAATTCGTTCGCTAAATAAATTGTTAGCTGGAGAGAGGAGAAAGAGGAAGAATATCGATTGGTGCATCAATGCAAAGAACTTGCTGTGGCAGCATATGTTGCAACACGGCTGGTTAGCATGGGAACTTAGTGTGAACCATATAGTTGACTCTTGGTAAATGTATCGATCGTCAAGTGTTTTACGACCTGTTACTAATTTGGATGCATGGGGCTTGAAGGATAAAAAATGTAAGGATCGGTGTTTGGGATTTTTTGTATGCTTGGTTTTAGTTTATGATCTGTGATCAGAGACGGATTGGTTTTTTGTTGGAAAGTTGTTAGGAATGTCAGGGTATACATTATGAAAAACATGTTAGTTGAGAACTTGTCCCCCAAATGGCGCTAGTGGGTTAACAATTTGACGATAGAAAACTCATAATGTGATATCTCTAAACCCTGATGATATAGAATGCTGCTTTTCTAAGAATGAATGTTCCGGAGTTCAAAACCGATAAAATAGTGTAAACAGTATCTGAAAATTCTCCAATTGGTGGCGCTAGTGTTCAATTTAAGATTGGAAATTTATGTTAACTCATTCAGATGGTTTCTTTGATTTACTAAACGGCTTGAATTGTATCCACAAAGTAGTCTTCGGTAACTGAAAATCAGAATTGTTCACGATCAGTCGGTGTTGAACAGTCGTTCGCACCGCACGCGTATAGCTCTTGGCTCCTGGAATTTTTTTTCTGGCTACCTAGAGTTTCATTGATTCAAGGCTTCAGTCTTTTTCAAGGCTACCTGAATCACTAACTAAGTGACTAAGTGATACAAAGAGTGATATTAGAGTGACTAAGTGATACAAAGAGTGATATTAGAGTGACTAAGAAATTAATCAGCCTTTTTTAAGGCTAGCTAGGAGTCTAATCGAAGACTAATTTAGCCTAGTTAATTTAATTTAAAATTTCATTAATTTCAAAAATGCCTGCGTCCAACCGGAAAGGCAACAAGCCTAAGGCTAAAAATAATTCAATACGGAATAAATCACAATCCGTTATTCAACATTTTTCTAATAGCATTCACGATCTTATAGAATCTGAATGTAAAAATAAAAGACAACGGACGGATTTCCCTTCCGTTGATCCTATGCCGTCTAACAATATTTACGAGATTCTTCCTGAATCCGATTGTAGCGACATAGAAGAAAATTCTTCAAAAATTCCCAAAATGGACGCTTGTCGTTCTGGGAAGAAACATCAATCTATGCCACCAGTGACGGTGATGATTTCCGACTTCAAAGCATTCCGTACTGAGCTTTCTACTTTTCTCCCGGAAGTAAAAGTCTCATTTCAAATCGGACGAAGAGGAGAATGTCGAGTCTTGGTGGATGGATTGGAAGATTATGAACGTCTTATTCGATATTTGTCCGAGAAACTTCATAAATTTTATTCATATGATATAAAATCAGACAGACCCTTCAAGGCTGTCTTGAAAGGATTATCAAATGATCAAAGTATTGATGAAATTAAAAATGAACTAAAAGAATTGCTTGGTTTTGCCCCTTCCCAAGTAATACTTATGAAAAAAAGAGCGAATGGTACTTCTAAACCACGCTCTGGAATTTCCCATGAACTTTACCTAATACACTTCAATCGAAGTGATGTAAACAATTTGAAAACTTTAGAAAAAGTACGTTTCATTTCCCACATTAAAATTCATTGGGAACATTATAAACGGCATAATCGTATTGCAAACTTAACGCAATGTCGTCGTTGCCAAGGCTTCGGTCATGGAACCAAAAATTGTCATATGGATATACGGTGTTTGAATTGTGGTAAATCGCATTCGAAAGACGCTTGTCCAATGAATGAAACCACTGATAAATTTTCATGTTCAAATTGCAATGGAAATCATAAATCCAATTATTTGAAATGTCCTGTCAGGGAAAAAATTTTAAACGCTCGTTCGCTTAGACAACAAGTCAAATCAACGACCTTAAATTTACAGAACATACCTGAAAATTCTTCTAAGGCACCTGCCAATTCGTCTTCTAACGAAAACAATTTATTGACAGGTAGATCGACCTCGTCATCATCTTCTTCTAATGTCAGTTATGCTGGTATATTAGGTAGAAATCTATCTCCTATTTCTTCTAATGTAAATAATCAAAACACAGGACCGCCTTGCAGTTCTTCTTCTAACGAAAACAATTTATTAATAGGTAGACCGGCCAAATCATCTTCTTCTAATGGCAGTCTACCCACAAATATTCCTTCAATGCCATTCGCTTCTTTAAATGAAGTCGATTTAGGCGATATAACTGAAAATAAAATGATCTACCTACAAGATCAACTTTTTCAAATGATCATCCAAATGAATTCGACTTCATCACTTTTTGAAGCATTTCAAATCGGATGGAAATTTGCAAATAATATTATAATGAATTTAAAATTTAACAGTGATGTTAAATAATTATTTGAATATTTTAAATTGGAATGCTCGATCTTTGAAATCGAGTGAAGATGAATTTTATAATTTTCTCAAAGTTCACAAAATTCATATTGCCATTGTGACAGAAACTTTTCTTAAACCAAATGTAAAATTGAAAAGTAATCCACATTATGTGGTTCATCGATTTGACAGGTTTACTGGAATTGGTGGTGGAGTTGCCATTTTTGTCCAACGGCAAATTAAACATCGAATTTTACCTTCTTTCAATACTAAAGTTATTGAAAGCTTGGGAATCGAAGTTGAAACCATTCATGGAATTTATTTCATCGCTGGAGCATATTTGCCATTCCAATGCACCGGCGAACAATTAAATTTCTTTAAAGGCGATTTGCAAAAACTTACAAGATATCGATCGAAATTTTTCGTAATAGGGGACTTAAATGCTAAGCATGTCCAGTGGAATTGTAGGCAAAATAACAGTAATGGTAAAATACTTCATAATCAACTCTCAGCTGGTTACTTTACAGTTCTTCATCCCAGTAATCCTACTTGTTTCTCTTCCGTGAAAAACCCGTCTACAATTGATCTGGTTCTAACAGATCAAAGTCACATTTGTAGTGAACCGATTACTCATGCTGATTTTGACTCAGATCATCTTCCTGTAACATTCAGACTTTCCAACGAAGCTATAATTAATCCAATTAGTTCTATTTTCAACTATCATAGAGCAAATTGGTTGGATTACAGATCTCACATTGAAAATCATGTGGATCATGAAACTATTTTAGAAAATTCTGCGGATATCGACACAGCAATTGATAATTTGAATCATTATATTATCGAAGCTAGAAATCTTTCAGTTCCCAAAGCTCAAACTAAATTAAATTCTCCTATCATCGATGACAATCTTCAACTGCTCATTCGGTTGAAGAATGTTCGTCGACGACAATATCAACGTTCTCGTGATCCTGCTATGAAAAACATAGTTAAGGATTTACAAAAAGAAATTAAACATAGATTTACTCTTTTGCGAAATGAAAATTTCGCTAAAGAAGTTGAACAAATTAAACCATATTCTAAACCTTTCTGGAAACTTTCTAAGGTTCTTAAGAAACCTCAGAAACCTATTCCTGCTCTCAAGGAAGGAAATCAAATACTTCTTACAAATGGCGAAAAAGCTCAAAAACTTGCTCAGCAGTTCGAGAGTGTCCACAATTTTAATTTGAACGTTGTGAGTCCTATTGAAAATGAAGTCTCACTGAAATATGATCATATTTCAACCCAAGTGTTATCACACGATGACATTATTGAGACGAATTTTGATGAAATTAAATCAATTATTAGAAAACTTAAAAACATGAAGGCTCCTGGTAATGATGGAATTTTTAATATTCTTATTAAAAATCTTCCCGATGTTGCCTTGAGACTCCTGGTTAAAATTTTCAACAAGTGTTTTTCATTAGCTTACTTCCCAAAAAGATGGAAAAACGCTAAAGTAATTCCTATCCTAAAACCTGATAAAAACCCAGCAGAAACATCAAGTTATCGCCCAATTAGCTTACTTTCTTCTATCAGTAAACTTTTTGAAAAAATTATCTTGTTAAGAATGATGACTCATATAAATGAGAATTCAATTTTTTTACCAGAGCAGTTTGGATTTCGTCATGAACATTCAACTACTCATCAACTTGTCAGAGTAACGAACATGATAAAATCAAATAAATCTTCTGGGTTATCCACTGGAGTTGCTCTTCTAGACATAGAAAAAGCATTCGACAGTGTTTGGCACAAAGGTTTAATAGCAAAAATGTCTGATTTCCAGTTTCCTATTTATTTGATCAAAATGATTCAAAATTATTTAACTGATCGTACTCTTCAGGTTAGCTATCAGAATTGTAAATCTGAATTGCTACCCGTACGTGCCGGTGTTCCGCAGGGTTCGAGTGTAGCTCCAATCTTGTATAATATTTTCACTTCTGATCTTCCAAATCTACCCGTTGGTTGTCAGAAATCGCTATTCTGTGACGACACAAGTCTGTTAGCCACAGGTAGAAATCTAAGAGTGATCTGCAGTCGCCTACAAAGAAGTTTAAATATTTTCAGTGATTATCTGTCAAAATGGAAAATTAAACCAAATGCAGCAAAAACGCAATTAATTATCTTTCCTCACAAGCCAAGAGCTTCTTTTCTTAAACCAAACAATAATCACATTCTCAAATTGAATGGCTTGGAATTGACATGGTCTGATCAAGCTAAATACTTAGGTTTAACGTATGACAAAAAACTCACTTTCAAGGATCACATTGAAGGAATCCAGGCAAAGTGTAATAAATATATTAAATGTTTATATCCTCTTATAAACAGAAATTCTAAGCTCTGTCTAAAAAACAAATTGTTAATTTATAAACAAATTTTCAGACCAGCCATGCTTTATGCGGTACCAATTTGGTCAAGCTGTTGTTCCACCAGGAAGAAAACGCTTCAAAGGATTCAGAATAAAATTCTGAAAATGATTCTGAAGCGTCCTCCCTGGTTTAGTACAAATGAGTTACACAGACTCACAAATATAGAACCATTAGATGTAATGTCACATAATATTATAAGCAAATTCCGACAAAAATCGATGCAATCTTCAATTGAATCGATTCGCTCTCTGTATTAGTTAGTAAGTTAGTATATAAGTTCCTTTTCCCCATTACACAATACAAGTAGGTTTAGAATTTTCCCTACACAAAAATCTCAGAATTGCGGAAGCAAATGATGTCTTCATGGTAATAACCAAATCATATATATATATATAACAGGGCTGAAAAGTCACCACTTGTGGCTGAACACCCAATTTAAATCTTAATAATTTAATTTTAACTCATATTCCAATAAATAGTTATTTTAAAAAAAAAAAAAAAAACAAAGAATTGTTCACGAGAGTGATGTTATCGATCAGTTTTTCAATAATTTGGTGGAGGATAGACAAATACTAGATATAATGATAGGCTACCTGATATGTATAGTTTTTTATCGTGAATACGACTTACTTTACTATGGGGTTCCTTTTCAAAATTAAACATATGAAGGAATGGGCAGAACTTTATCGTGAATATCTTGACTTGTATTAATGGCCGCAACATAATTCTTTCACTATTTCATCAAAAATATGGTCAGAAATTTAGGATAATATTTTGAACAGTGTGAGAAAATCACAAACAGCTCAAAAGTTTAGTTTTCTCAAAATTTGAAAACAACGCGGAAAACTCTTTTTTTCGTTTGGGTTGTACATAATCTCAAACGCTCAGGTCGCAGAGCCAGGATCCCTTCGAAGAAGATCGATTACATCATCCTGTTGGTGGTCGTTTGCATTGAAAAAAAATACAACGGAAAATGGACAACAATGGGGAACATTCTGCAAAATCAGCCCTTCTTATGGATCTAAATGTTACCTAAAGAATTATAAAGATTGCTTCTTTGTAAATCGAAAATTAAAATTATGAGTGTAGTGCAAATCTAAGATAATTTGATCAGTTTTTTTGCAATTGTCTCAGTTCTAAATTTGTCTAAAATCGTTTATATCCAATCAGTGTTTAATAGTTTGTAGTAAACTTTCTGCAGATTTGCTATATAAAATTCATAGCACCGACTCAGAAGCCAAAAGAGCGAAACTTGCACAATTCACACAATCGATCAACTAATTTATATTCGGAAGTATAAAGAAAGAGTGTCAGCTTTATTCGTATTCACGACATCCAGTTATGTCTCTGACGATAGAATCTGTACTCTTTTTTAAAATTTCGCCATTTCATCAACATTTCTTGAAAACTCTTATAAATTTAGTATAGTATAGAAACTGACTTCGGAGAGTTTGTTGTGTTTGTGGAGACTAAAAGTGATATTTTGATTAAAATTGAACAAAATTATTTTGCATTTAATACCATAAAGTTGGATTACGATTTTGATTATTTGTAGAGGCGGTGGTCCTGAACCAGTTTCTGAGCAAAACATAAATGTCTCTTAAGCCGTTTGCGTAGCCGATTTTGTTACAATCTCGAGCTGATTATCTTGACTTGTTAAATAAACTGAATTTAGACATTTACTCTCGTTATATTCAATCACATCCATTCCTGCAAAATCAATCAGCATCATCTGATTATGGCTTTTTGTATTTTTTTTTATTCAATAGTAACATATTTGAAGGCACACTGCTTAAGCTCTTAGATGCCAAGGGCATTTTCTAAATTTAATTAATGACTAACTTAAAACTAGGGTTATGTATGATGGTTGTAACGACTGGAAGATGAATTTATATAAGTATTGACGGCTTTCTCAGTCCCAAATCACTAGGCAAACGATTCAATCCTTAAATTGCCCGACGTTTCGGCTGTTGTTGATGGCCTTTTTCAAGGGAAACTGTAAAGTCGTGTTTTTATTATTGTCAAAAAGAAGGTACAAAAAAGTTACATGAATACAAATACTACAAACATATTTTAAACTAACTTTAGTCAATTCGTTTTTGTCGAGTACGTTGATTGCCAACGGTAAGAAGTTTAACAATTTTAAACGGCTTTAATTGCTTCGCGGATATTTGCATTTGGTAGTCGATAGCAGTCACAGACTCTCTGGGTGTACACTTGCTTGACAACGGTCAGTAGGAATTTGGTGAACAAACTGATGTTGCTTGTGTGCTTAGTGAGACACGTGATCCACAATCATTTTGCTCTCTGTTGTGACTCTTTTTCGGCGACTAGTGGTAGCTTTAATTGTGTGTAAAATGCCTGCGTAGATAGTGTTGAGTCCGTCTACATCGGTACGGTGGTTGATGGTATTGGCTGTGTTTGTAATATGGCACATCTCGAGTATGGGTAGAGATGACGATCGGTAGGTTCTGTCGATGATTTTGGCTTGTGCTGTATTAAACGTGTGATTGTGTTGGATCATATGTTGGATCAGGGCAGTTTTTCCCCAAGATTGTTCATCTGTTCATCGTTGCTGTTTTTACCAGCGTCTCTCAGTTTGTGGTACTGATTTATGTTGATGTTATGCCCATAGAGCCTTGTTTTTAGTTGATTTCTTGTCATGCCGATATAGCACATATTACAGTCTTCACATGATATACTGTAAATAACGTTTGATTGAAGCATGGGGTCTATTGGATATTTGGTGCTAGGAAGAATGCGGGCAATGGTTTTGATCGGTTTTTGCGTTATTTTGACTTGAGGATAATCTGCTTTGAGAATACTGGCTATTGTCGTACTTAGAGAAGGACTATGTGGTAGTGATCTGTAGGTAAAATCTATGTTGTTATTTATGCTGGAGCCGTTACTTGATGGAGTGTCAGTTATCCGTTTTATGTTGTTAGGGCTATTGTTGCGAGTCATAAGCCTGTTTATTAGTGATGTTGGATAGTTGTTGGTGCGAAGATGATGGAAGATTACATTGCGCTGGAAATTATGGTCTTGACTCGTGGAAAGACTGGTCACTCTTTTTATAAAGTTTACGGCGACGTTTATTTTCATTGATAGCGGATGAAACGATAGAAAATTAAGAAGTCGGTTCGATGAGATGGGTTTGGCATACCACATGGTTGACATTGTTTGATCTGATTGTCGCGTTACTATCGTGTCTAAAAATGGTAGTTTGTTGTTAGATTCTTCCTCCTTGGTGAATTGTAAATGTGGATTGTATGAGTTGAACATATCGAGTGTATATTGTACTTTGTCCTTGGGAATAGCCAAGAACAAATCGTCGACGTATTTACGTATCACGGGAATGTCAAACGGAAGTTGTCTGGTTGCTGTTTTCAGAAGCTTTTCCATGACGATATCGGCTAATATGGGTGATAGGGGGCTACCCATGGCAGTACCAAAAACTTGAATATAGTGTTTTTCTTGAAAGCGAAAATAGCTACTTTTTACACAAAACTCGACCAGTTCGAGAAAAAGGTCTAAGTTTATGTGTAGTTTTTAATATCATTCCAATTCATTATGATATCGTGTGTGATTTGTTCAATCGGTATATTTGTAAACAATGAGACTACATCGAAGGAGACCAGAATATAGTTTGGCGGTAAGGTAATTTGATTAATGTAGTTAACGAATTGGAAGCTGTCAGAGATATTGTACTCACTCTTCACTGATTTCTGTAGAATGTTGGCTAAGTATTTCGATAGTTGGTAGGTCGGCGCCGTGATGTTTGGAACTACCGGTCTGAGTGGCAGATTAGGTTTATGAGCTTTGGGCTGTCCATATATACGGGGGCATATCGATGTTGTTGATTGTAGCAGTTTTACTGTTCCAGTGTCTAATAATTTTAAGTTATGCAATCTGGTGATCAGCATATTATTCTGTCTCTGAATCGATGGTGTGGGGTCTTTTGGTACGAATTTGTATGTTGGGTCCTCCAGCAATGTGGTCATCTTCTGGTCGTATTCGTCTTGGTACATTATTACGGTACGGTTACCTTCATCAGCCTGGAGGATTAAGATGTTTTGGTTCTCAGTTAAGAACTTGGTAGTGGTGGTGGATGCGTGTTGACAAAAATTATAAAGCGGGGTTTGATGGTGGTTGTATTTTGATTTAGAAATATAGTTCTGAATTTGTGTTGCAATTTGACATCTGTTACGATCCTGGAGTGTACTATCTGGAGAAAGCCGTAGTATGGATTCGATATCAGCTAGCATATGGTAAGCATCCAATTTTGTAAAATGTGTGTTGAATTTCTACATTTAGAATGGCTTTCTTGAAACGATCTGTGATTCTTTGAAGTTTATTTGTATATGGACTGCGTTCCTCAAGCAGTGGATGAATGCACTTAAGTGAGTTCACTATATGAGCTGGGAAAATACCTGTTTTGCGACACTGTATTAGAAAATCTTTTCGTACTATCATGTTACACTCCTTTTTGTTGATCTGCGCATATGTTTTGAACAGTTGCACTGTATCGTGACCAAAATTGTTTTCAATCAGCATAAAGAAGCCGTTGTGTATGTAAGCCATATTGAGGTTATGTATGATGGTTGTAACGACTGGAAGATGAATTTATATAAGTATTGACGGCTTTCTCAGTCCCAAATCACTAGGCAAACGATTTAATCCTTAAATTGCCCGACGTTTCGGCCGTTTTTGATGGCCTTTTCAAGGGAAACTGTAAAGTTGTGTTTTTATTATTGTCAAAAAGAAGGTACAAAAAAGTTACATGAATACAAATACTACAAACATATTTTAAACTCACTTTAGTCAATTCGTTTTTGTCGAGTACGTTGATTGCCAACGGTAAGAAGTTTAACAATTTTAAACGGCTTTAATTGCTTCGCGGATATTTGCATTTGGTAGTCGATAGCAGTCACAGACTCTCTGGGTGTACACTTGCTTGACAACGGTCAGTAGAAATTTGGTGAACAAACTGATGTTGCTTGTGTGCTTAGTGAGACACGTGATCCACAATCATTTTGCTCTCTGTTGTGCCTCTTTTTCGGCGACTAGTGGTAGCTTTAATTGTGTGTAAAATGCCTGCGTAGATAGTGTTGAGTCCGTCTACATCGGTACGGTGGTTGATGGTATTGGTTGTGTTTGTAATATGGCACATCTCGAGTATGGGTAGAGATGACGATCGGTAGGTTCTGTCGATGATTTTGGCTTGTGCTGTATTAAACGTGTGATTGTGTTGGATCATATGTTGGATCAGGGCAGTTTTTTCCCCAAGATTGTGTTCATCGTTGCTGTTTTTACCAGCGTCTCTCAGTTTGTGGTACTGATTTATGTTGCTGTTATGCCCATAGAGCCTTGTTTTTAGTTGATTTCTTGTCATGCCGATATAGCACATATTACAGTCTTCACATGATATACTGTAAATAACGTTTGATTGAAGCATGGGGTCTATTGGATATTTGGTGCTAGGAAGAATGCGGGCAATGGTTTTGATCGGTTTTTGCGTTATTTTGACTTGAGGATAATCTGCTTTGAGAATACTGGCTATTGTCGTACTTAGAGAAGGAATATGTGGTAGTGATCTGTAGGTAAAATCTATGTTGTTGTTTATGCTGGAGCCGTTACTTGATGGAGTGTCAGTTATCCGTTTTATGTTGTTAGGGCTATTGTTGCGAGTCATAAGCCTGTTTATTAGTGATGTTGGATAGTTGTTGGTGCGAAGATGATGGAAGATTACATTGCGCTGGAAATTATGGTCTTGACTCGTGGAAAGACTGGTCACTCTTTTTATAAAGTTTACGGCGACGTTTATTTTCATTGATAGCGGATGAAACGATAGAAAATTAAGAAGTCGGTTCGATGAGATGGGTTTGGCATACCACATGGTTGACATTGTTTGATCTGATTGTCGCGTTACTATCGTGTCTAAAAATGGTAGTTTGTTGTTAGATTCTTCCTCCTTGGTGAATTGTAAATGTGGATTGTATGAGTTGAACATATCGAGTGTATATTGTACTTTGTCCTTGGGAATAGCCATAAACAAATCGTCGACGTATTTACGTATCACGGGAATGTCAAACGGAAGTTGTCTGGTTGCTGTTTTCAGAAGGTTTTCCATGACGATATCGGCTAATATGGGTGATAGGGGGCTACCCATGGCAGTACCAAAAACTTGAATATAGTGTTTTTCTTGAAAGCGAAAATAGCTACTTTTTACACAAAACTCGACCAGTTCGAGAAAAAGGTCTAAGTTTATGTTGGTGTAGTTTTTAATATCATTCCAATTCATTATGATATCGTGTGTGATTTGTTCAATCGGTATATTTGTAAACAATGAGACTACATCGAAGGAGACCAGAATATAGTTTGGCGGTAAGGTAATTTGATTAATGTAGTTAACGAATTGGAAGCTGTCAGAGATATTGTACTCACTCTTCACTGATTTCTGTAGAATGTTGGCTAAGTATTTCGATAGTAGGTAGGTCGGCGCCGTGATGTTTGGAACTACCGGTCTGAGTGGCAGATTAGGTTTATGAGCTTTGGGCTGTCCATATATACGGGGGCATATCGATGTTGTTGATTGTAGCAGTTTTACTGTTCCAGTGTCTATTAATTTTAAGTTATGCAATCTGGTGATCAGCATATTATTCTGTCTCTGAATCGATGGTGTGGGGTCTTTTGGTACGAATTTGTATGTTGGGTCCTCCAGCAATGTGGTCATCTTCTGGTCGTATTCGTCTTGGTACATTATTACGGTACGGTTACCTTCATCAGCCTGGAGGATTAAGATGTTTTGGTTCTCAGTTAAGAACTTGGTAGTGGTGGTGGATGCGTGTTGACAAAAATTATAAAGCGGGGTTTGATGGTGGTTGTATTTTGATTTAGAAATATAGTTCTGAATTTGTGTTGCAATTTGACATCTGTTACGATCCTGGAGTGTACTATCTGGAGAAAGCCGTAGTATGGATTCGATATCAGCTAGCATATGGTAAGCATCCAATTTTGTAAAATGTGTGTTGAATTTCTACATTTAGAATGGCTTTCTTGAAACGATCTGTGATTCTTTGAAGTTTATTTGTATATGGACTGCGTTCCTCAAGCAGTGGATGAATGCACTTAAGTGAGTTCACTATATGAGCTGGGAAAATACCTGTTTTGCGACACTGTATTAGAAAATCTTTTCGTACTATCATGTTACACTCCTTTTTGTTAATCTGCGCATATGTTTTGAACAGTTGCACTGTATCGTGACCAAAATTGTTTTCAATCAGCATAAAGAAGCCGTTGTGTATGTAAGCCATATTGAGGTTATGTATGATGGTTGTAACGACTGGAAGATGAATTTATATAAGTATTGACGGCTTTCTCAGTCCCAAATCACTAGGCAAACGATTTAATCCTTAAATTGCCCGACGTTTCGGCCGTTTTTGATGGCCTTTTCAAGGGAAACTGTAAAGTTGTGTTTTTATTATTGTCAAAAAGAAGGTATAAAAAAGTTACATGAATACAAATACTACAAACATATTTTAAACTCACTTTAGTCAATTCGTTTTTGTCGAGTACGTTGATTGCCAACGGTAAGAAGTTTAACAATTTTAAACGGCTTTAATTGCTTCGCGGATATTTGCATTTGGTAGTCGATAGCAGTCACAGACTCTCTGGGTGTACACTTGCTTGACAACGGTCAGTAGAAATTTGGTGAACAAACTGATGTTGCTTGTGTGCTTAGTGAGACACGTGATCCACAATCATTTTTCTCTCTGTTGTGCCTCTTTTTCGGCGACTAGTGGTAGCTTTAATTGTGTGTAAAATGCCTGCGTAGATAGTGTTGAGTCCGTCTACATCGGTACGGTGGTTGATGGTATTGGTTGTGTTTGTAATATGGCACATCTCGAGTATGGGTAGAGATGACGATCGGTAGGTTCTGTCGATGATTTTGGCTTGTGCTGTATTAAACGTGTGATTGTGTTGGATCATATGTTGGATCAGGGCAGTTTTTTCCCCAAGATTGTTCATCTGTTCATCGTTGCTGTTTTTACCAGCGTCTCTCAGTTTGTGGTACTGATTTATGTTGCTGTTATGCCCATAGAGCCTTGTTTTTAGTTGATTTCTTGTCATGCCGATATAGCACATATTACAGTCTTCACATGATATACTGTAAATAACGTTTGAACGAAGCATGGGGTCTATTGGATATTTGGTGCTAGGAAGAATGCGGGCAATGGTTTTGATCGGTTTTTGCGTTATTTTGACTTGAGGATAATCTGCTTTGAGAATGCTGGCTATTGTCGTACTTAGAGAAGGAATATGTGGTAGTGATCTGTAGGTAAAATCTATGTTGTTGTTTATGCTGGAGCCGTTACTTGATGGAGTGTCAGTTATCCGTTTTATGTTGTTAGGGCTATTGTTGCGAGTCATAAGCCTGTTTATTAGTGATGTTGGATAGTTGTTGGTGCGAAGATGATGGAAGATTACATTGCGCTGGAAATTATGGTCTTGACTCGTGGAAAGACTGGTCACTCTTTTTATAAAGTTTACGGCGACGTTTATTTTCATTGATAGCGGATGAAACGATAGAAAATTAAGAAGTCGGTTCGATGAGATGGGTTTGGCATACCACATGGTTGACATTGTTTGATCTGATTGTCGCGTTACTATCGTGTCTAAAAATGGTAGTTTGTTGTTAGATTCTTCCTCCTTGGTGAATTGTAAATGTGGATTGTATGAGTTGAACATATCGAGTGTATATTGTACTTTGTCCTTGGGAATAGCCATGAACAAATCGTCGACGTATTTACGTATCACGGGAATGTCAAACGGAAGTTGTCTGGTTGCTGTTTTCAGAAGGTTTTCCATGACGATATCGGCTAATATGGGTGATAGGGGGCTACCCATGGCAGTACCAAAAACTTGAATATAGTGTTTTTCTTGAAAGCGAAAATAGCTACTTTTTACACAAAACTCGACCAGTTCGAGAAAATGGTCTAAGTTTATGTTGGTGTGGTTTTTAATATCATTCCAATTCATTATGATATCGTGTGTGATTTGTTCAATCGGTATATTTGTAAACAATGAGACTACATCGAAGGAGACCAGAATATAGTTTGGCGGTAAGGTAATTTGATTAATGTAGTTAACGAATTGGAAGCTGTCAGAGATATTGTACTCACTCTTCACTGATTTCTGTAGAATGTTGGCTAAGTATTTCGATAGTTGGTAGGTCGGCGCCGTGATGTTTGGAACTACCGGTCTGAGTGGCAGATTAGGTTTATGAGCTTTGGGAATGCAGTCCATATACAAATAAACTTCAAAGAATCACAGATCGTTTCAAGAAAGCCATTCTAAATGTAGAAATTCAACACACATTTTACAAAAGTGGATGCTTAGAACGACAATTAAATCAAATACAGCAAAAACTTGTACATTCTACAAACAGCGACATTGCATCACGGTTTATAACAACGCAAAATGAGTCGTTCAAACATCGACAAGAAACACAGCAACGTAGAACCAACGGTAAACTTGCGAAATCGCTTGAAAAAACGCATTCACCTGACAATGGTGCGCCTACGTTCAATCATAAAGCAATACTCAATGCCACCACAGTAACAATTCCATCAGACACTATGACACTGTTCAGCCTCGGACCTAAATTCTCTCTACCAGTTACAAATATCACCGAAGTTTCATTATACCATATGCTAGCTGATATCGAATCCATACTACGGCTTTCTCCAGATAGTACACTCCAGGATCGTAACAGATGTCAAATTGCAACACAAATTCAGAACTATATTTCTAAATCAAAATACAACCACCATCAAACCCCGCTTTATAATTTTTGTCAACACGCATTCACCACCACTACCAAGTTCTTAACTGAGAACCAAAACATCTTAATCCTCCAGGCTGATAAAGGTAACCGTACCGTAATAATGTACAAAGACGAATATGACCAGAAGATGACCACATTGCTGGAGAACCCAACATACAAATTCGTACCAAAAGACGCCACACCATCGATTCAGAGACAGAATAATATGCTGATCACCAGATTGCATAACTTAAAATTAATAGACACTGGAACAGTAAAACTGCTAAAATCAACAACATCGATATGCCCCCGTATATATGGACAGCCCAAAGCTCATAAACCTAATCTGCCACTCAGACCGGTAGTTCCAAACATCACGGCGCCGACCTACCAACTATCGAAATACTTAGCCAACATTCTACAGAAATCAGTGAAGAGTGAGTACAATATCTCTGACAGCTTCCAATTCGTTAACTACATTAATCAAATTACCTTACCGCCAAACTATATTCTGGTCTCCTTCGATGTAGTCTCATTGTTTACAAATATACCGATTGAACAAATCACACACGATATCATAATGAATTGGAATGATATTAAAAACCACACCAACATAAACTTAGACCTTTTTCTCGAACTGGTCGAGTTTTGTGTAAAAAGTAGCTATTTTCGCTTTCAAGAAAAACACTATATTCAAGTTTTTGGTACTGCCATGGGTAGCCCCCTATCACCCATATTAGCCGATATCGTCATGGAAAACCTTCTGAAAACAGCAACCAGACAACTTCCGTTTGGCATTCCCGTGATACGTAAATACGTCGACGATTTGTTCATGGCTATTCCCAATGACAAAGTACAATATACACTCGATATGTTCAACTCATACAATCCACATTTACAATTCACCAAGGAGGAAGAATCTAACAACAAACTACCATTTTTAGACACGATAGTAACGCGACAATCAGATCAAACAATGTCAACCATGTGGTATGCCAAACCCATCTCATCGAACCGACTTCTTAATTTTCTATCGTTTCATCCGCTATCAATGAAAATAAACGTCGCCGTAAACTTTATAAAAAGAGTGACCAGTCTTTCCACGAGTCAAGACCATAATTTCCAGCGCAATGTAATCTTCCATCATCTTCGCACCAACAACTATCCAACATCACTAATAAACAGGCTTATGACTCGCAACAATAGCCCTAACAACATAAAACGGATAACTGACACTCCATCAAGTAACGGCTCCAGCATAAACAACAACATAGATTTTACCTACGGATCACTACCACATATTCCTTCTCTAAGTACGACAATAGCCAGCATTCTCAAAGCAGATTATCCTCAAGTCAAAATAACGCAAAAACCGATCAAAACCATTGCCCGCATTCTTCCTAGCACCAAATATCCAATAGACCCCATGCTTCAATCAAATGTTATTTACAGTATATCATGTGAAGACTGTAATATGTGCTATATCGGCATGACAAGAAATCAACTAAAAACAAGGCTCTATGGGCATAACAGCAACATAAATCAGTACCACAAACTGAGAGACGCTGGTAAAAACAGCAACGATGAACAGATGAACAATCTTGGGGAAAAAACTGCCCTGATCCAACATATGATCCAACACAATCACACGTTTAATACAGCACAAGCCAAAATCATCGACAGAACCTACCGATCGTCATCTCTACCCATACTCGAGATGTGCCATATTACAAACACAGCCAATACCATCAACCACCGTACCGATGTAGACGGACTCAACACTATCTACGCAGGCATTTTACACACAATTAAAGCTACCACTAGTCGCCGAAAAAGAGTCACAACAGAGAGCAAAATGATTGTGGATCACGTGTCTCACTAAGCACACAAGCAACATCAGTTTGTTCACCAAATTTCTACTGACCGTTGTCAAGCAAGTGTACACCCAGAGAGTCTGTGACTGCTATCGACTACCAAATGCAAATATCCGCGAAGCAATTAAAGCCGTTTAAAATTGTTAAACTTCTTACCGTTGGCAATCAACGTACTCGACAAAAACGAATTGACTAAAGTGAGTTTAAAATATGTTTGTAGTATTTGTATTCATGTAACTTTTTTGTACCTTCTTTTTGACAATAATAAAAACACAACTTTACAGTTTCCCTTGAAAAAGGCCATAAAAAACGGCCGAAACGTCGGGCAATTTAAGGATTAAATCGTTTGCCTAGTGATTTGGGACTGAGAAAGCCGTCAATACTTATATTAAAACTAGGGTATTATCCTTAGGGTAGTTGCGAATTCTGGTCACAATGGTCGATTCTGGCAGATTCAGTCTGCAGCTGGTGATCGGCAATGGTCGGTGGATTAAATATGACACTAGTGTCTTCCAGATGACGATTATACGTTTCAATGGGTCCGCGGGAAACACCCCCAGGTCACAGAGACCCAGAGGGTGGCCCGCATGTTGGTCATCGACTGAAGCAGTTTTCCCGTGGGCGATGATGTTGCCTAAGAGAATGAAAGAAGTATAGAGAAGTAATTTTGTGGAAAACGGGGTGAAAAAGGGGGTATGAGAACGAATGACTAAAAACGATAAAGATCTAATTAGTTGACATCAAGATGGTGGAGAAACGGAGGAATGGGGAACGAAAAAGTTAGTGACAGCAAAAAATCTTGTTATTTTCTGCAGAGATTGTGGACAGGCGAGGGATTTCGGAAATCGGGCGAATGTTAGTCTCGAACCTGTATATGAAGATTATTCTCCGCCTCGACAAAAGAGAGGATACTACGGATTACACTTGTATATTAATGTGTTTGAGGTAGTGGTTTATGAGAAGCATATATAAACTATCCCGACTCGCCAACACATCCCGAACCGGAACATTGGGTGGTCTACCTCGGACCCTAAGCAATTCCAGTAGCTCCGACCTGACGTCGCGATACTCTACGCACGACCACACGACATGCTCGATGTCCTGATAACCGTCGCCACAGGTGCAGAGACCGCTATCTTTGAGCCCAATACGCCGGAGATGTGCTTTGAAAGTGTAGTGATTTGACATGAGCCGCGACATAACACGAATGAAATCGCGACTCACGTTCATCCCCCTGAACCAAGGTTTCGTCGATACCTTAGGGATAATGGAGTGTAGCCATCGACCCAGCTCGCCATTGCTCCATGAAGTAGGCCAACTTTCGAGAGTTTTCTGACGAGAGATGCTGAAAAAATCATTGAAGCATATTGGTCATTCATAAATATCACCTTCTAATGCGCCCACCATAGCCAACGAGTCTGCCTTTTCATTGCCCGGAATGGAACAATGCGAAGGGACCCAAACTAACGATATCGAATAAGACCGTCCAGATAAAGCTCTCAAGTGTTCCCATATTTTCCCCAGAAAATAGAGGAGATACTTTCCTGGCTTCATTGCCCGGAGAGCTTCTATTGAACTTTGACTGTCCGTGACAATGAAGTAATGGTCTTTGGGCAAGGTGTCAATGATCTCAAGAGTGTACTGAATTTCAGCTAATTCTGCGACGTAAACTGAAGCTGGATCACTGCGGTGATGTTTTGATTGAAGATGCCGAAGCCTGTGACTCGTTGATGTTTGATCCGTCAGTGTAAAACATCTTTTCACAGTTGACTGTTCTAAATTTATTATAAAAAATATTGGGGGCCACTACAGTGGAATCAGAAGTATCCAAGAAATGAACACGGTTGGGAACAAATGAAGAAGGGTTAATATTCTGAGCCATGTAATCAAAATACAAGTACATAAAACGGGTCTGAGAATTGAGCTCGACAGGCCTTTCGAACTTTTCAATCACCATCGGATTCAAAACATCGCATTGGATTAGCAATCGATATGAGAGATCCCAAAATCGATTTTTCAACGGTAAGACGCCCGCCAACACGTCGAGACTCATCGTATGAGTTGACTGCATGCAACCTAAGGAAATACGCAAGCAACGATACTGGATTCTTTCCAGCTTGATGAAATGAGTGTTCGTCGCGGATCGGAAGCAAAAGCATCCGTATTCCATCACGGACAATATAGTTGTTTGGTACAACCTGATTAGGTCTTCTGGGAGGGCACCCCACCACGATCCGGTTATCGTACGAAGAAAGTTGATTCTCCGTTGGCATTTTTGTTTCAGATACCTAATGTGACATCCCCAGGTGCATTTGGATTCGAACCAGACCCCGAGATATTTAAATGTGAAGACCTGAGGTGTGGTTTTACTCCCTAGTTGAAGCTGTAATTGTGCTGGTTCTCGCTTCTTTGAAAATACAACTAGCTCAGTTTTCTCCGTAGATAACTCGATACCCTTTTGAAGAGCCCATGTCGACAAGTTGTCGAGGGTATCTTGTAATGGTCCTCAGCAGCTTTGGGTCCTATAACAGAAACAACGCTGTCGTCGGCAAGTTGTCTAAGCGTGCAGGATGTGTTGATACATTCATCAATGTTGTTTACGTAAAAATTGTATAAAAGGGGGCTTCGGCATGAGCCCTGAGGAAGACCCATGTAGCTGAATCGTATTGTAGACAAATCACCATGCGCGAAATACATGCGTTTCTTAGACAATAGATTATTCAAAAAGTTATTCAAAATTGGTGAAAGGCCAAGCTGATGCAGCTTCTCAGATAAGATATTTATTGAGACTGAATCAAAAGCTCCCTTGATGTCAAGGAAAATTGATGCCATTTGTTCTTTGCGAGCAAATGCCATTTGAATTTCTGTTGAGAGCAACGCAAGACAATCGTTCGTTCCTTTGCCCCTGCGGAAACCAAATTGTGTATCTGAAAGCAAGCCATTAGTCTCCACCCATTTGTCAAGACGAAAGAGAATCATTTTTTCGAACAATTTTCGGATGCAGGAAAGCATAGCAATCGGCCGATACGAATTGTGATCGGATGCTGGTTTTCCTAGTTCTTGGATGGCGATCACTCGCACTTGTCTCCAGTCGTGTGGGACAATATTACCCGTAAGAAACTTGTTGAATAAATTCAGCAAGCGCCTTTTGGCAAGGTCAGGGAGATTTTTCAACAAAATGAATTTAATTCTGTCTAGCCCCGGGGCTTTATTGTTACACGACAAAAGTGCGAGTGAGAGCTCTACCATCGAAAATGGTGTTTCGTTTGTATTTGATGTCGTGGCGCGGGTGATCTTCTGTTCCGGAACAGAGTCTGGGTATACTTTTTTAGCGAAATCGAATATCCAGCGGTTGGAATATTCCTCGCTTTCATTCGTGGCGTTTTGGTAGCGCATTCGTCGGGCTGCGTTCCAAAGAGTGCTCATCGATGTTTCTTTTGATAATCCGTCAACAAACCGTCGCCAATAACCAAGTTTCTTAGCTTTGACTAAGTTCTTCATTTGCTTGTCTAACGCCGCGTAATTCCGAAAATTATCGGGTGTTCCATTTTTTCTGAACTTTTTGAACGCTAAAGATCTTTTCGCTTTGAGTGATGAGCACTCTTTGTCCTACCACGGGTTAGGAGGACGGATGTTTGTTTTCGCGCCGGGTACACGTTTCGTCTGAGCTTGAATCGCAGTATCGAGAATCAAGCCAGCCATAAACAGGTACTCTGCCTCCGGAGGAAGTTCTTGTGATGTTGCTAGTTTTTCAGACAGCGAATTTGCGTAGTATTTCCAATCAATATTTCGTGTGAGGTCATACGAAACATTGATTGTCTACGATGGTCTTAATCCGCAGGCGATTGAAATTACGATAGGTAGATGGTCGCTACCGTGGGATCGGGGATCACCTTCCACGTGCAATCCAACCGTAGCGAGGTTGAGCATAATGTTAAATCCAGCGCGCTTGGTCCTGCTGGTGGTGCGGGAATCCGTGTCATTTTTCCGGTATTCAAAATAGTCATATTGAAGTTATCGCAAAGATCATAGATCGCGGTTGATCTGTTGTCATCATGAAGACAACCCCATCCCGTACCGTGAGAGTTAAAGTCTCCTAAAACTAACGTTGGCACGGGAAGAAGCTTCGTGATATCGCTAAGCCAGCGGTACCCAACCGTGGTTCTTGGTGGATTGTAGATGGAAGCAATGCAAAGGTCCTTGCCTTTCATTGTGACATGACATGCGACAACTTCAATACCTGGTATCGATTGGAAGTTAATTCGATAGAAGGAATAGCACTTTTTGATCCCCAAAAGTACTCCTCCGTAGGGATCGT
This sequence comes from Malaya genurostris, assembly GCF_030247185.1. NCBI lineage: Eukaryota > Metazoa > Arthropoda > Insecta > Diptera > Culicidae > Malaya > Malaya genurostris. The sequence goes on from NC_080571.1 coordinate 179,610,121, forward strand.
CTCGATCCTGGCGAATAATGTTAAAATCGTGGAAGTTTTGGGATACATCAAAAGTTAGCCAAGTTTCGCACAATGCAAATGCATTACACTTCAGGTTATTCACAAGAATTTTAAAAGAATTCATTTTTGGGATGATACTACTACAATTTCACTGTAAAACAGTGATTGAATCCGTAACCTCGGTGGATGAGTTAGCCATCGAAGGATACGATCGCTGAAAGAAGGGGCCATTTTGCAGTCAACTGCTTCAAAAAAGATCTAGCTGTAGTTATCAAAGTCATAAACAGGCTTTTAAGAGGAACAGAAATATTGAAGGTGTTAAATATCCAGTTCACAACATCAGAGAATTTTATGAGCCCAGCAACCAGCTGGTTCTCTGTTGGGTTTTCAGAGGCACTTGGTGATTTTGGTGTCCCGGGAAGTGGTGGGAATTCCTTCTCAGAATTGAGTTTTCCGAGACCAGGAGCTGTTTGCTTCGGAGCTTTGTCTCCACTACCTATAAACATTAATGTTGGAGGGACCGCCGAAGATGAACCTCCCAATGGGTCGTCAAACTCGCTCTCGTCAGTTGACAAGCATGTATAGATATTCGTTGATTGGTTAGGGGGGGGGGGGGGGGGGTGGCACTCTTGAGCATGTCAGCAAAGGAACGCTTGGAGTGTTCCTTAAGGGAACGTTTCAAACCATCCTTTCGCGCTTTGTACGCGGGACATGCCATTAGGTCATGCGAACCCTCCTTACAGTAAAGACACTTTGCAGTACCCTTACCGCAGGAGCCATCCGCATGAGCCTCCCCACAATTAACAAAACGGGGCTTATTGCTGCAATGGGACGCTGTGCGTCAGCTCTGGCGATATTTGGAGAATATTCAATTTTTTTCCATTCAATTTGGGCCGGAAATAAACCGTGTACGGTCCGGCCGGGAGCAAAGTCCGTCGGGATAGCTCTTAATGCGAGATTTGCTATCGACAGTTGTCTCCATTTTATCATCTGGTGGGTCAGGGTTTTGTTTCTCAGGATTTGTCATGGCACGGAATTGTATCCGCACGGGTTAGAAATCTGGGATACCACCAGATAATTTCAAGGACAGATAAAAAAGGGAAAGAGAATGATACTTAGCTTAAAAATGAATAGCCACCAATGCCTGGCCTTGGCTAATCGGTGTGCTACAAAACTCGGCCGCTGGGGCCACGCGTTGGTTGAATTGTTGTTGTATCTGTGTGCAAAAAACCTCTAAGAGGAAAAAAGCACACAGCACCGGGTCACGGCACTACTCCAAATGTTCACTATTCAATGTCTATCCACTGCACTATTGTATTATGTGTAAAAAACCTCTCAGAGGAACGAGCACAATTGTCTATTATACAATAACGGTACAATTTCGACTGTCCGATCGCTTTATCACACACGGCACTGGTTTTCAGCGTTTCGCAGTTAACAAAAGCACATCCGTTCACTCGGAAGGTTGAAACGGCAATGGCTTTTTTTAATGTATCGTATATTTATTCATTGTTTCCAATCCAATTTTTAATCATCCTTTCTAGTTCTTGTGGTAGGCTCAGTTATAGGAGCTACCGTAATCATTTATAGCTATTGTAATTCGTTGACATGAAAGATGAAGAGATTTGTTGCCTGATGATGAACGAGACTATGAAATTTTCGCTTCATTGGGTTTCACAGTTCAATAAAAAATAAAAATTTAAATAAAATAAGCAATACATGTCACGATTACTTATAAGTATATCTAACTATGTAAATAGTCTAAACCTCAGATTTCAGATGTCGATATTCATCCTAATACTCCAGTAGCTTACTAGTGTCTTCTAGTAAAACAGTATTCAGTTTGTCTATCCTTCACCAACTTATTGAAAAACTGATTGATAACATCACTCTCGCAAATAATTCTGATTTGTAGCTACAGAAAACTACCGTGTAGATATATAAAAACTAATTCATTTAATGGTTTATATGGTTTATTTTAATAAGTCAACAAGATTTTGAGCTGCATTAATTTTAAACCCTGGAAAATACACTAGTTACCAATGAAATATAATTCAACTACTATTCACACTATTTGATCTGTTTTGAACTCCGGATCATTCTTCCAGAAAACAAGAAACTTCTATCTAATCAATTTATAAAGATATAATAGAATCAATTTTCTTTAGCAAAATTGTGATTTCACTAGCGCTACTGGGTGGGTGAGTTTTTAACTAATATGATTTTCATAATGTAGACCGCTACATTCCGAACATTTTTGTAAAAGACAAAATCGCTCTAAATCTTTTAGTTTTCGCACTAGAGCATAGTTTTGATATTGAAATTTGCACACTATTTCCATCTGATGGAGTGAATCCGAAATATAATTTCAACTTGTTAATAAACTTTGAGTCTCTCGAAAAGTTGTTTGAAGATTCCAGATGATAAAATGTTCGCAATATATCATGTTCAAACTATTTTTGCCTTTCTCTATGGAAAGGTATTAGAATTGCTGGAAAAACCGACTTTCGAACGGAGCCTCGGAGACCCATAGTGTTATATACCATTCGATTCAGTTCGACGAGATCGGAAAATGTCTGTGTGTTTGTATGTATGTATGTGTGTGTATGTGTGTATGTGTGTGTGTGCACTTTTAGAAGATATTTGAATGCGCTCAATTTTCTCAGAGATGGCTGAACCGATTTTAACAAACTTAGGCTCGTTTGAAAGCTACTGTTGGGCCATTGATCAAGTTCAAAGATCAAATGACTGTGACTTTTTGTTCCGGAGATATAATGGTATAAGTGACGTAACCGACAAAACGCGTTGTATTTATACGCGCTCAATTTTCTCAGAGATGGCTGAACCGAAAAACAAACTTGGGTTCGTTTGAAAGCTACTGTCGGGCCATTGATCAAGTTCGAAGATCAAATGGCTGTGACTTTTGGTTCCAGAGATATGATGGTATAAGTGACGTAATCGACAAAACACTTTGATTTTTTACCGCTGTTATATAACATAAGGGTGCCAATATTTTGGGATCATCTCTAATTTCGTAAAGCGCTAGTGCTCAAAAGTTTAAGCACCTCGAACAATGTCCTCATGCAAAACTTGAGCTAAATCTGACATGCGTAAGAGGTGCTGCCCGACGGTTAAGGTTTGAAAATTTTCAATCTTGAAAAAGCACCATAGAGGGGAGTACATGAAATTTCAAAAATCGAAAATTTTTTTTGATGCCGAAACTCTTTAAACGAAATTTAAATGTTAAACGAATTTTTTTGGAAAAAACAGCTTTCTGGGACTTTTTTGATATTTGATGATTGATGATTTGATAGTCCCAAAAAGTCGATTTTTTCAAAAAAATATTTTTTCGAGATGACACTAAATCTCGACGTTTCATGCAATTCTAAGCCTTTTGGCATCAAAATTATTTTTTCGATTTCGAAAATTTCATGTACTCCCTCATATGGTGATTTTTCAAGATACATGAAAATTCCACTAAGTGGACTAAGAAAGGTTTTTGCCTTTCTCTATAGAAAGATATTAGAATTGCTGGAAAAACCGACTTTCGAACGGAGCCTCGGAGACCCATAGTGTTATATACCATTCGACTCAGTTCGACGAGATCGGGAAATGTCTGTGTGTGTATGTGTGTGTATGTATGTGTGTGTATGTGTGTGCACTTTTCGAAGATATTTGAACGCGCTCAATTTTCTCAGAGATGGCTGAACCGATCTTAACAAACTTGGATTCGTTTGAAAGCTACTGTCGGGCCATTGGTCATGTTCGAAGATCAAATGGCTGTGACTTTTGGTTCCGGAGATATGATTGTATAAGTGACGTAACCGACAAAAAGCGTCGTATTTGAACGCGCTCAATTTTCTCAGAGATGGCTGAACCGATTTGAACAAACTTGGGCTCGTTTGAAAGCTACTGTCGGACATTTGATCAAGTTCGAAGATCAAATGGCTGTGACTTTTGGTTCCGGAGATATGATTGTATAAGTGACGTAACTGACAAAAAGCGTTGTATTTGAACGCGCTCTATTTTCTCAGAGATGGCTGAACCGATTTTAACAAATTTGGACTCGTTTGAAAGCTACTGTCGGGCCATTGATCAAGTTCGAAGATCAAATGGCTGTGACTTTTGGTACCAGATATATGATGGTATATGTGACGTAACCGACAAAACACGTTGATTTTTACCGCTCTTATGTATATAAGGGTGCCAAAATTTTGGGATCACCTCTATTTTCGTTAAGCTCTAGTGCTCAAAAGTTCAAGCACCTCTAATAAAGCCTTCATGCAAAATTTGAGCTAAATCGGACATGCGTAAGGGGAGCTGCCCGGTGTTACAGTTTTGACAATTTTCGATCTTGAAAAAGCACCATGGGGGAGTACATAAAATTTCCAAAATCGAAAATTTTTTTTGATGCCAAAACTCTTAAGACTGCATAAAACATCGAAATTTAGTGTCATCTCAAAAAAAAAATTTGAAAAAATCAACTTTCTGGGACTTTGAAAAATTTCTTTCTTTCTTTGAAAAAAAAGTCCCAAAAAGTTGATTTTTTCAAAAAAAAATTTTCTCGAGATGACACTAAATCTCGACGTTTCATGTAATTCTAAGCCTTTTGACATCAAATTCGATTTCGAAAATTTCATGTACTCCTGGTGATATTTCAAGATATATGAAAATTCCACTAAGTGGACTGAGAAGGCTTTTTGCCTTTCTCTATAGAAAGGTATTAGAATTGCTGGAATAACCGACTTTCGAACGGAGCCTCGGAGACCCATAGTGTTATATACCATTCGACTCAGTTCGTCGAGATCGGAAAATGTCTGTGTGTGTGTGTATGTATGTGTGTGTGTGTATGTATGTATGTGCACTTTTCGAAGATATTTGAACGCGCTCAATTTTCTCAGAGATGGCTGAACTGATTTGAACAAACTTGGGCTCGTTTGAAAGCTACTGTCGGGCCATTGATCTAGTTCGAAGATCAAATGGCTGTGACTTTTGGTTCCGGAGATATGATTGTATAAGTGACGTAAGCGACAAAAAGCGTTGTATTTGAACGCGCTCAATTTTCTCAGAAATGGCTGAACCGATTTTAACAAACTTGGGCTCGTTTGAAAGCTACTGTCGGGCCATTGATCAAGTTCAAAGATCAAATGGCTGTGACTTTTGGTTCCGGAGATATGATTGTATAAGTGACGTAACCGACAAAAAGCGTTGTATTTGAACGCGCTCAAATTTCTCAGAGATGCCTGAACCGATTTTAACAAACTCGGGTCGGGCTCGGTTGAAAGCTACTGTCGGACCATTGATCAAGTTCGAAGATCAAATGGCTGTGAGTTTTGGTTCCGAAGATATGATTGTATAAGTGACGTAACCGACAAAAAGCGTTGTATTTGAACGCGCTCAATTTTCTCAGAGATGGCTGATCCGATTTTAACAAACTTGGGCTCGTTCGAAAGCTACTGTCGGTCCGTTGATCAAGTTCGAAGATCAAATGGTTGTGACTTTTGGTTCCAGATATATGATGGTGTAAGTGACGTAACCGACAAAACACGTTGATTTTTACCGCTCTTATATATATGTGCCAAAATTTTGGGATCAACTCTATTTTCGTTAAGTTCTAGTGCTCAAAAGTTTAAGCACCTCGAAAAAATCCTTCATGCAAAATTTGACCTAAATCGGACATGCTTAAGGGGTGCTGCCCGGTGGTAAAGGTTTGACAATTTTCGATCTTGAAAAAGCACCATAGGGGGGAGTACATGAAATTTCCAAAATCGAAAATTTTTTTTGATGCCAAAACTCTTAGAACTGCATAAAACATCGAAATTTAGTGTCATCTCAAAAAAATTTTTTTTTGAAAAAATCAACTTTCTGGGACTAAGTCTAAGACTAATTCACAAAAAGTCGATTTTTTCAAAAAAATTTTTTTTCGAGATGACACTAAATCTCGACGTTTCATGCAATTCTAAGCCTTTTGGCATCAAAAATTTTTTTTCGATTTCGAAAATTTCATGTACTCCCCCCTATGGTGATTTTTTAAGATATATGAAAATTTCACTAAGTGGACTAAGAAGGCTTTTTGCCTTTCTCTATAGAAAGGTATTAGAATTGCTGGAAAAACCGACTTTCGAACGGAGCCTCGGAGACCCATAGTGTTATATACCATTCGACTCAGTTCGTCGAGATCGGAAAATGTCTGTGTGTGTGTGTGTGTGTGTGTGTATGTGTGTGTGTGTGTGTATGTATGTGCACTTTTCGAAGATATTTGAACGCGCTCAATTTTCTCAGAGATGGCTGAACCGATTTGAACAAACTTGGGCTCGTTTGAAAGCTACTGTCGGGCCATTGATCAAGTTCGAAGATCAAATGGCTGTGACTTTTGGTTCCGGAGATATGATTGTATAAGTGACGTAACCGACAAAAATCGTGCTATTTGAACGCGCTCAATTTTCTCAGAGATGGCTGAACCGATTTTAACAAACTTGGGCTCGTTTGAAAGCTACTGTCGGGCTATTGATCAAGTTCGAAGATCAAATGGCTGTGAGTTTTGGTTCCGGAGATATGATCGTATAAGTGACGTAACCGACAAAAAGCGTTGTATTTGAACGCGCTCAATTTTCTCAGAGATGGCTGATCCGATTTTAACAAACTTGGGCTCGTTTGAAAGCTACTGTCGGGCCGTTGATCAAGTTCGAAGATCAAATGGTTGTGACTTTTGGTTCCAGATATATGATGGTATAAGTGACGTAACCGACAAAACACGTTGATTTTTACCGGTCTTATATATATAAGGGTGCCAAAATTTTGGGATCAACTCTATTTTCGTAAAGTTCTAGTGCTCAAAAGTTTAAGCACCTCGAAAAAAGTCTTCATGCAAAATTTGACCTAAATCGGACATGCTTAAGGGGTGCTGCCCGGTGGTAAAGGTTTGGCAATTTTCGATCTTGAAAAAGCACCACAGGGGGGAGTACATGAAATTTCCAAAATCGAAAATTTTTTTTGATGCCAAAACTCTTAAAACTGCATAAAACATCGAAATTTAGTGTCATCTCAAAAAAATTTTTTTTTGAAAAAATCAACTTTCTGGGACTTAGAAAAATTTTCATATTTTTTCTAAGTCCCAAAAAGTCGATTTTTTCAAAAAAATTTTTTTTCGAGATGACACTAAATCTCGACGTTTCATGCAATTCTAAGCCTTTTGGCATCAAAAATTTTTTTTCGATTTCGAAAATTTCATGTACTCCCCCCTATGGTGATTTTTCAAGATATATGAAAATTTCACTAAGTGGACTAAGAAGGCTTTTTGCCTTTCTCTATAGAAAGGTATTAGAATTGCTGGAAAAACCGACTTTCGAACGGAGCCTCGGAGACCCATAGTGTTATATACCATTCGACTCAGTTCGTCGAGATCGGAAAATGTCTGTGTGTGTGTGTGTGTGTGTGTGTGTGTGTGTGTGTGTGTATGTGTGTGTGTGTGTGTGTGTGTGTGTGTGTGTGTGTGTGTGTGTGTGTATGTATGTGCACTTTTCGAAGATATTTGAACGCGCTCAATTTTCTCAGAGATGGCTCAACCGATTTTAACAAACATGGGCTCGTTTGAAAGCTACTGTCGGCCCATTGATCAAGTTCGAAGATCAAATGGCTGTGACTTTTGGTTCCGGAGATATGATTGTATAAGTGACGTAACCGACAAAAATCGTGCTATTTGAACGCGCTCAATTTTCTCAGAGATGGCTGAACCGATTTTAACAAACTTGGGCTCGTTTGAAAGCTACTGTCGGGCTATTGATCAAGTTCGAAGATCAAATGGTTGTGAGTTTTGGTTCCGGAGATATGATCGTATAAGTGACGTAACCGACAAAAAGCGTTGTATTTGAACGCGCTCAATTTTCTCAGAGATGGCTGATCCGATTTTAACAAACTTGGGCTCGTTTGAAAGCTACTGTCGGGCCGTTGATCAAGTTCGAAGATCAAATGGTTGTGACTTTTGGTTCCAGATATATGATGGTATAAGTGACGTAACCGACAAAACACGTTGATTTTTACCGCTCTTATATATATAAGGGTGCCAAAATTTTGGGATCAACTCTATTTTCGTAAAGTTCTAGTGCTCAAAAGTTTAAGCACCTCGAAAAAAGCCTTTATGCAAAATTTGACCTAAATCGGACATGCTTAAGGGGTGCTGCCCGGTGGTAAAGGTTTGGCAATTTTCGATCTTGAAAAAGCACCATAGGGGGGAGTACATGAAATTTCCAAAATCGAAAATTTTTTTTGATGCCAAAACTCTTAAAACTGCATAAAACATCGAAATTTAGTGCCATCTCAAAAAAATTTTTTTTTTTAAAAATCAACTTTCTGGGAATTAGAAAAAGTTTCATATTTTTTCTAAGTTCCAAAAAGTCGATTTTTTCAAAAAATTTTTTTTTCGAGATGACACTAAATCTCGACGTTTCATGTAATTCTAAGCCTTTTGGCATCAAAAATTTTTTTTCGATTTCGAAAATTTCATGTACTCCCCCCTATGGTGATTTTTCAAAATATATGAAAACATCACTAAGTGGACTAAGAAGGCTTTTTTTAGATAAGCATCACTGTTCTCATACAAATAGGCAACGCAAATGTCAAGCACTAGTTTGGGAAAAATGATGCTGACTGTGTGACATAAACACTGAAGCATGCTTTTGTGAACTACTCGAATCAATCCAAATCAATTGGTGTCTAAAATTATTTAATAAATGTATGAAACATATTTTCATGAGACTGTTATGAAAGAAGAGAAAGGCATTATCACACCACTAGGTGGATTAAGAAGGGTCTTTAGATTAGCATCACTGTTCTCATACAAATAGGCAACGCAAATGTCAAGCACTAGTTTGGAAAAATGATGCTGACTGTGTGACATAAACACTGAAGCATGCTTTTGTGAACTACTCGAATCAATCTGAATCAATTGGTGTCAAAATTAGTATCCAAAATTATGTAATAAAAGTATGAAACATATTTTCATGAGTACTGCTTCTCAAGCGCGCATTTTAAATGCCGCAACATTATCGGGAATGCAATAAGACGTATCCGGGAAACTTCGTACTTTTGTTCATCGGAATGCTCGGCCTCTTATCAGCGTATAATAGATACGAGTAAAAACAACTCATCTATGATTACGGCCATTGCATTGGAACTGAAGAAAACAGTATCTACTGCAGTTGCCAATGAAATGAATAGTATGAAAAATGTGGTGGAAAAAACTGTTTCGACTGCGGTTGCTAATGAAATGGATATTGTTAGGACAGAGGTGAAGCATATTACGAATGCTATAGAAAAATCACAAGAGTTTCTATCCTCAAAATTTGATGACATCGTCGCCGATTTTAAGGACTTGAAAACTAAGAACGAAGAACTAAAGCATGAAATATCAATCCTTAAACAATCTCATACCACTCTTACCGAGATCGTACATAAGCTGGAATCCAGTGTTGATAAAACAAATAAGCAGGCAACCTGCAATAATGCAATGCTCTTTGGAATTCCTACGTTACCCAATGAAAATGTGTCAGATCTCGTCTCCAAAACATTTGTGTCTATTGGTGTGTGTCTTAGTCCCGATTCAGTTATTTCCTCGTCAAGAATATTTAACACTAACAAACCTGGTAGTTCATTAATTCCCATTAAAATAATTTTCAAAAATGAAGAATCCAAGGATGAAGTTCTGAACAAAAAAAAACTTTTTAAGAATATGTTGTCCACGTCTATAAATGAATCACTATTGCTTAACGGAAAACCGACCAACGTATCAATTCGTGATGAGCTGACCCCACTCTCCTTGGAACTTATGAAGGAATTAAGAGAAGCACAGGAAGTTCTCAATCTAAAATACATTTGGTCTGGCAGAGGAGGAGTTATTCTTGTAAAGAAGAATGAACACTCTAAGCCAGAATCTATTAAGAGCAGAGAAGACCTGAGTAAATTATTTTCTCGCTTTTTAAACAAATCAACTGCAGTCTCTTCTCTTTCTCCCAAACGTAAAAAGAATAACTGATTGTTTTATTAATGTTAATATGTTTATTTTCTTACAAGAACTATGAATAGAGTTGTAAACGAATCTCATGAAAATTTATTTGATTTTAATTCTAAATATACAGCAAAATCATCGAAATGTCTCAGAATAGCTCAATGGAACATACGAGGTATGAACGATTTAGATAAATTCGACAGCATAAAATATTTTTTGAATCATTGTGAAGCAGCTATTGATGTAATTGTAATTGGCGAAACATGGATAAAACAGGGCCGTACATCTATCTATAATATTCCTGGATATAATGCAACTTTTTCATGCAGAGAAAGCTCTCATGGAGGATTAGCTGTTTATATCAGCGATAAACTAGGGCAAAGAATAGTAAAAAATGAACAAATAGATGGACTTCATACTATTCATGTCGAGCTAAACGTTGATGCGCGTTTATATGATGTCATATGTGTGTATAGACCGCCTTCCTTTGATTTTTCAAAGTTTCATGATATTCTAGAATCATGGATATCCAGCTCTAAAAAAAACAAACCGTGCTACATAGTCGGAGATGTTAATGTGCCAATTAATCTCTCTAACAATAATGTTGTTCTAAGATATCGTAATCTTCTAGAATCATATGGATTTGCGTGCACAAATACTTTCCCCACACGTCCCTCTAGTAATAACATAATTGATCATTTCATATGTAAACTGAGCGAGGCGCCCTGCATAAGAAACGATACAATCTACACTGACATAAGCGATCACCTTCAAATTGTATCTACCATATGGCTAAAGAAAGAGAGACATAAACATGTTCTTACTAAAAAAGTTATTGACCACAACAAACTAAAGAGAATATTTAATCCTTATATTAATAGCATAATCAATGTTAATGATGTCGATGAATGTTTTTCCAACATTATATCTAAATATAACGAAACTCTTTCACAGTGTACCACAACCTATACGAAACAAGTGACAGTCAAAAACGAATACTGTCCCTGGATGTCTTTTGATCTTTGGAAATTTATGCAAATTAAAGCCAATTATCTTAAAAAAGTGAAAAACAGGCCGGATGACTCTCACGCGCGAGAACTGCTCAAACATGTCTCGAAAAAGGTTGAAAACATGAAAAAATTTCTTAAAAAATCTTACTACGCTAATCTACTCTCTACCACCTGCCATTCTAAACTGTGGAGGAATATCAACTCCATTATGGGACGAACAAAAGAAAAGGGACAAATTAACCTTACAGTCGATGGAGTTCAAACATCCAATGATCTAGAAGTTTGTGAAGCTTTTAATAATTATTTTTCTGGTATTGGTAACACACTAGCTAACAGTATTCCAACTAGTGGTAACATTGATCCTGTGAATACTACAACTTGTATTTCAAACTCAATTTATCTACGTCCAGCTTGCTTGAATGAAGTAATTCTGGCAATAAACGACTTAGACAGCAATAAAAGTAGTGGCCCAGATAATATACCTGCAACATTATTGAAAAGCAATGCCCGATCGTTTGCATCAATCATTTATCAAGCATTCAATAAAATTATAACTTCAGGAATTTTCCCCGCCTGTCTGAAAGTAGCTCGAGTCGTTCCAGTATTCAAATCTGGAAATCCTTATGATCCCAGTAACTATCGTCCAATTTCAACGTTGTCTGTGTTTAGCAAAGTAATAGAAAAGCTTCTTGTTGCGAGATTACTATGTTTTTTCAAATCCAACAGAATTTTGTACGATTTTCAGTATGGTTTTCGGGAAGGATGCAGTACTACGACTGCTGTTGTAGAGTTGATGGACTGTCTTATTAAAGATATTGACTCTAAGAAACTTGTTGGATCGTTATTTCTTGATTTGCGAAAAGCGTTTGACACCTTGAATCACAATATTCTCCTACGAAAACTGGATAGATGTGGCATAAGAGGAATTGCCAATGATTTACTAGCCAGCTACTTAAAAATAGAACACAATACGTGGCGGTCGGGGGAGTACATAGCTCGTATCGACCAATCAACATAGGAGTGCCACAAGGTAGTAATATTGGTCCACTTCTGTTTCTAATATTTATCAATGATATTGGAAACTTGAAGTTAAAAGGAATACCTCGACTCTTCGCGGACGATACTGCTCTGTTTTATCCATGTATAGATGCAAGGACGATTGTAGCTTCAATAGAACAGGATATAAGTGTCCTAATGAATTATTTCAATTCAAGTTTTTTTGTCATTGAATCTTCCCAAAACAAAGTATATGATATTCCATTCTACGAGGAAAAAAATACAAGACCATCCAAATCCCATGTATAATCAGTCAGTCATCGAAAAAGTAAATAATTTCAAATACCTTGGTATTCACCTTGATTCTTTATTATTATGGGATAGTCATATCAAAAGTATGGAAAATAAACTTTCGTCACTCTCTGGAGCACTGCGGAAAGTAAGTTATTTCATGCCACGGAAAGCTCTACTTAAATTTTATTTTGCTTGTATACACTCTCACATCCAGTATCTTCTAATTGTTTGGGGTCTGGCGGCAAAGTCCAAGCTGAAAAGAATACAGACTTTACAAAATAGATGTCTGAAAACCATCTTCAAGCTACCCTGCTTGCACCCTACTTTACAACTTTACTCTGATACTTCCCATGGTATATTACCACTGTTAGCACTTCGCGATATGCAGACAACTTACGTTCATTCACAATGTTCTTCATCAACCAGATTTTCATCATAACCTTTCAATATCCACTGGTCTTCGGCAACAAAATACACGGCAGTCGAACTCATTATTGCGAGTCAGAGCATACTCCAACTTAGGTAAAAGCCGCATCATGTTCAACGGCCCAACAATTTACAACGCTCTTCCAAACGAATTGAAACAAATTACGAATATGAATCTATTCAAAACAAAATTAAAGTATTACCTGAAAACACGAATAGTAACTTATATATTGTAATGTGTATCAACCGTATGTAGCTCTCGATTAGAACTCAACTTCAGTTTCATTAACTCGTTCACTTATTCCATTATTCAATCCACTCATTTATTCATGCACTCATTCATAACACCATTCACAAACTCATTTTATTTATTTTAAGTTTTTGCTATTAATTATGATATTAGAAGGAGGAGGTTTTTTGTGCCCTCTTGAGCGAGAACTTGTGGCACAGTCAGCTCAAGAGGGCTTTTTTTCCTTCTCCGATAGATAATTTATTAGATTTTGCTTTAAAAAATTTTGTTAATTGTTAATTGTTAATTGATTAATTTTAGTTTATTAAGAGCCCCTTAAAAGGAATCTTACATTCCACTGGGTGCTCTCTCATATTGTAAATAGTATGTTCCCTTCTTTGTTAGTATATAATCGTTAAATGTAAATACCTCAGCTGTCAACGTCGCGATTTTTTGTTTATCTTTCCTGATTGAACTTTTTTTTTCTGAGCCGAGGTATGTATGTGTCCGTGACCAGGAAGCTCCGATTGAGTGAGCTTTTTGGTGCGGGGGAGTGTGGTGGGCATTTTCTAAAAAAAAAAAAAAAAAAAAAAATAGGCAACGCAAATGTCAAGCACTAGTTTGGAAAAATGATGCTGACTGTGTGACATAAGCATGCTTTTGTGAACTACTCGAATCAATCTGAATCAATTGGTGTCAAAATTGGTATCCGAAATTATTTAATATAAGTTAGAGCTGTGCGCCGATCAAAATTGTCAACATCGGCGGCTGAAACGTCTTTTTGACCAGCGGCGGCGGCGAATCGGCGTGACGCTATTCCCTGAAAACATCGGCGGCGGAGGCGGCGCGATTCGGCGTAATCAATTATAAACATATTAAAAATTTTAATATTGATTCACACAGGACTATTTCTCTATCTTATTGTTTTGTCGACCTACAATCAAAGATCCTAATGTTTATGTGATCCATTAAAGCCAACGTAGTGAATAGAGATGGTAAATGGTTTCGAATGCATCGAATTAGAGGAGAAATTGAGATGAATATAAGTGCGATTATTTGGAGATGGTTGACTATTGTTTAAATAAATATTTCATTCATATACAAAGGGTTTTTTTATTATGAGAAAGAAATATGAAGTTTTATTCGGAACTATTTTTCAAATCGCTTTTTACATAGTTGATAATTATCATGTATAAAAATCGTTTTATGAACTCAAAAAATTAGCATATCTTTTTCGTACGTATGTAATTAACATAAAATCGATTTGGCGCTCAAATTCATTCAGATATATAAAATAATATCAAATTTACAAATTCAAATTTTAATTACTTCATATTTGTAACGATTTCTTATAAAAAGGGGTAAATTCATTTGAAAAGTCATAGTAGAAGTAGAAAAACATGTTTTTACTTTGAGTTGGTAACATTGATCTTAATTTATTGTGCGAAAACTAACGTTTATTTAGAATGGAGCATGAAACTTTCTTCAATACCATTTAACAAATAACAAAAAACAAATAAAGTATCCAAAATAAATGGTACTCGATCACTAAACATTCTAGTACCTGAGAAATCAACACTACACTGGTTTCTAAAAAAACGTGCTTAATCCACCTAGCAGTGAGATGATACCTTTTTTTATCAATCCGCATGTGTTTTATGCATGAATATTTTTCGGTGTTTCAGTTTTCATGACATTATTCTAATGTCAGTCGTTTTAAGTGGTAATTTGAGATTTTAATCACTCATTACTCTGTAATGTCGAAACTGCAAATCGGATCGAATTTGAATCTAAAAGTGTAACAATCGATTAAACATGCCGATATTCAGGAACCAGCATAACCCAAACCGATTCGTTTGGCCATATGACGAATAAATTGCAATAATTTTGAGTCCAACTTTGAAACTTTTCGGGATTGTCATCTTCTATATCGTTTTGAATTTTAAAAATTCATCATCCTATAATTCGAGAATCGGAAGCCAGAATTGGAATAAATTGGATTTATTTTAATTTCAACTTTTGTTTCTGAAATTCGATTAGGCTTTTTTTGAGAAAACCACTGAGCTTTAAGAAACGGAATTCTAAAATCGGTATGGCCGAAGTCACATAAATTCACCTGAGTAGCTGTAGTTTACATATGTTTCAAAATGTTTGAAAATCTATGTAGACATCTTCGAGGAATCGTAGTGCGAATTAAATTTTTGAGTTCCTCCCGAATCGAAAACTGAATACAACCAAAAATGAAATAGGTTTATTAGGTTATCGACTATCCAAATCTGCTAACCCGATAAACCTGATTAATTTATGTGAAATAGACATTTTTATACTAATCACCCTGTATCTCCAAAACCGGAAGTTGGATTTGACTGAAAAACAAGATGTTTTATAGAATCTTAGAACTTTTCATTTGAATGCAGGATGATATATATCTTAGATGATTCTTAGATTTCATTTGAATCTTAGATCGGTTCAGCCATCTACGAGAAAAATGAGTTACACAGTTTTAATTTCGTTCCACATACCATCCTGTAGTTCCGGTACCAGAGGTCGGAACCAAACATAATTCAGGAACCTTGTTTGGGAGTATACGACTTTTCATATGAATCTGAGCTTGTAGAAAACGGTTGAGAGTCATCCCCGAAAAAAATTGAGTGAAATTATTTGTCACACACGCATTTACTGATCTCGACGAACTGATTCGAATGGTATATGGCTGTTATGTTTTTCCATCATTTATTGCTGTAAATAGTTTAAATCAATATAATTATGGAATTCCTTCAACTCGAAAATTCTGCCATCATCTGGTTTTCATATGTCATATTCGATCGATTATGTTGCCAAAAACGAACCGTGCTAAAATCGGTCCGAGGCAAAATATCATGCTGTACACAGTCTTTTGGGTACTTAGAAACAAATGTATGTAACAGTATAAAAAATCTTGTTTTTATGTTGCTCCCAAGCATTTCTTTGCCAGACAGCGCTCAAAACCTTTCAAATAAAGACAGAAAATAGACTTTGAATCAAATGACATTGGCTTCGGTTGACATCGGTAGTACTGATTTTCAGTATAAGTAGGAGGAAAGTAACTGTACTGTAATTTTCAATGAATTTTCATGAAAACTGTAAACAATTTTCCACATTGATAAAATCATTTTTTCGGCTTATGCGGGTGATTAAAATGTGATAACCGGCGCGCTGATCATCTTTTTCTTAAATTGGCGGCGTGTCGAAATTATCGGCGGCGGCGGCGTGGCGCACAGCTCTAAATAAGTATGAAATATATTTTCATGAGACTTTTATGAAAAAAGAGAAAGGCATTATCACATCACTAGGTGGATTAAGAAGGGTTTTTTAGATAAGCATCACTGTTCTCATACAAATAGGCAACGCAAATGTCAAGCACTAGTTTGGGAAAAATGATGCTGACTGTGTGACATAAACACTGAAGCATGCTTTTGTGAACTACTCGAATCAATCCAAATCAATTGGTGTCTAAAATTATTTAATAAATGTATGAAACATATTTTCATGAGACTGTTATGATAGAAGAGAAAGGCATTATCACACCACTAGGTGGATTAAGAAGGGTTTTTAGATTAGCATCACTGTTCTCATACAAATAGGCAACGCAAATGTCAAGCACTAGTTTGGAAAAATGATGCTGACTGTGTGACATAAACACTGAAGCATGCTTTTGTGAACTACTCGAATCAATCTGAATCAATTGGTGTCAAAATTAGTATCCAAAATTATGTAATAAAAGTATGAAACATATTTTCATGAGTACTGCTTCTCAAGCGCGCGTTTTAAATGCCGCAACATTATCGGGAATGCAATAAGACGTATCCGGGAAACTTCGTACTTTTGTTCATCGGAATGCTCGGCCTCTTATCAGCGTATAATAGATACGAGTAAAAACAACTCATCTATGATTACGGCCATTGCATTGGAACTGAAGAAAACAGTATCTACTGCAGTTGCCAATGAAATGAATAGTATGAAAAATGTGGTGGAAAAAACTGTTTCGACTGCGGTTGCTAATGAAATGGATATTGTTAGGACAGAGGTGAAGCATATTACGAATGCTATAGAAAAATCACAAGAGTTTCTATCCTCAAAATTTGATGACATCGTCGCCGATTTTAAGGACTTGAAAACTGAGAACGAAGAACTAAAGCATGAAATATCAATCCTTAAACAATCTCATACCACTCTTACCGAGATCGTACATAAGCTGGAATCCAGTGTTGATAAAACAAATAAGCAGGCAACCTGCAATAATGCAATGCTCTTTGGAATTCCTACGTTACCCAATGAAAATGTGTCAGATCTCGTCTCCAAAACATTTGTGTCTATTGGTGTGTGTCTTAGTCCCGATTCAGTTATTTCCTCGTCAAGAATATTTAACACTAACAAACCTGGTAGTTCATTAATTCCCATTAAAATAATTTTCAAAAATGAAGAATCCAAGGATGAAGTTCTGAACAAAAAAAAAACTTTTTAAGAATATGTTGTCCACGTCTATAAATGAATCACTATTGCTTAACGGAAAACCGACCAACGTATCAATTCGTGATGAGCTGACCCCACTCTCCTTGGAACTTATGAAGGAATTAAGAGAAGCACAGGAAGTTCTCAATCTAAAATACATTTGGTCTGGCAGAGGAGGAGTTATTCTTGTAAAGAAGAATGAACACTCTAAGCCAGAATCTATTAAGAGCAGAGAAGACCTGAGTAAATTATTTTCTCGCTTTTTAAACAACTCAACTGCAGTCTCTTCTCTTTCTCCCAAACGTAAAAAGAATAACTGATTGTTTTATTAATGTTAATATGTTTATTTTCTTACAAGAACTATGAATAGAGTTGTAAACGAATCTCATGAAAATTTATTTGATTTTAATTCTAAATATACAGCAAAATCATCGAAATGTCTCAGAATAGCTCAATGGAACATACGAGGTATGAACGATTTAGATAAATTCGACAGCATAAAATATTTTTTGAATCATTGTGAAGCAGCTATTGATGTAATTGTAATTGGCGAAACATGGATAAAACAGGGCCGTACATCTATCTATAATATTCCTGGATATAATGCAACTTTTTCATGCAGAGAAAGCTCTCATGGAGGATTAGCTGTTTATATCAGCGATAAACTAGGGCAAAGAATAGTAAAAAATGAACAAATAGATGGACTTCATACTATTCATGTCGAGCTAAACGTTGATGCGCGTTTATATGATGTCATATGTGTGTATAGACCGCCTTCCTTTGATTTTTCAAAGTTTCATGATATTCTAGAATCATGGATATCCAGCTCTAAAAAAAAACAAACCGTGCTACATAGTCGGAGATGTTAATGTGCCAATTAATCTCTCTAACAATAATGTTGTTCTAAGATATCGTAATCTTCTAGAATCATATGGATTTGCGTGCACAAATACTTTCCCCACACGTCCCTCTAGTAATAACATAATTGATCATTTCATATGTAAACTGAGCGAGGCGCCCTGCATAAGAAACGATACAATCTACACTGACATAAGCGATCACCTTCAAATTGTATCTACCATATGGCTAAAGAAAGAGAGACATAAACATGTTCTTACTAAAAAAGTTATTGACCACAACAAACTAAAGAGAATATTTAATCCTTATATTAATAGCATAATCAATGTTAATGATGTCGATGAATGTTTTTCCAACATTATATCTAAATATAACGAAACTCTTTCACAGTGTACCACAACCTATACGAAACAAGTGACAGTCAAAAACGAATACTGTCCCTGGATGTCTTTTGATCTTTGGAAATTTATGCAAATTAAAGCCAATTATCTTAAAAAAGTGAAAAACATGCCGGATGACTCTCACGCGCGAGAACTGCTCAAACATGTCTCGAAAAAGGTTGAAAACATGAAAAAATTTCTTAAAAAATCTTACTACGCTAATCTACTCTCTACCACCTGCCATTCTAAACTGTGGAGGAATATCAACTCCATTATGGGACGAACAAAAGAAAAGGGACAAATTAACCTTACAGTCGATGGAGTTCAAACATCCAATGATCTAGAAGTTTGTGAAGCTTTTAATAATTATTTTTCTGGTATTGGTAACACACTAGCTAACAGTATTCCAACTAGTGGTAACATTGATCCTGTGAATACTACAACTTGTATTTCAAACTCAATTTATCTACGTCCAGCTTGCTTGAATGAAGTAATTCTGGCAATAAACGACTTAGACAGCAATAAAAGTAGTGGCCCAGATAATATACCTGCAACATTATTGAAAAGCAATGCCCGATCGTTTGCATCAATCATTTATCAAGCATTCAATAAAATTATAACTTCAGGAATTTTCCCCGCCTGTCTGAAAGTAGCTCGAGTCGTTCCAGTATTCAAATCTGGAAATCCTTATGATCCCAGTAACTATCGTCCAATTTCAACGTTGTCTGTGTTTAGCAAAGTAATAGAAAAGCTTCTTGTTGCGAGATTACTATGTTTTTTCAAATCCAACAGAATTTTGTACGATTTTCAGTATGGTTTTCGGGAAGGATGCAGTACTACGACTGCTGTTGTAGAGTTGATGGACTGTCTTATTAACCCTTATGCACTCGAATGGGTACCCGGGTATCTTTTCGAATTTCAAAATAAGAAATTTCTGAGTTAGGTTTAAACTAAGATTCTGCAATTCGGTCAATTCCAAGAACTAGTTGGACCATAACTTCTCATGCTTTGACTTTTCATTTTACAGTAAGGGGGGTCGAATGGGGGGGCTCAAATTTTTTTTATTACGTAAACACCCGAATGGGTACCCGGGTACCCACAAATAAAAATGCTTGTAACTAAGGCAAATTCCATCCGATTTGAATTTTTTCAGTACGGGTAAATTCAGAAATTTATCCACTTTTCGATGGCCGTGTATATTGCTGTAGTAGGTTCTTCTGGTTCCCGTTAATCCGGATTTCCGTAGAATGTTCCGACACTTGTGTTTTCCACCATAAATGTCATTTACTAATTTGAAACTTTTCCAAACCAGCTATTTGAGAAAGGCCGTACCAAAATGAACCTTTTGTAGAAAAATGACGTCATCTAAAGGGTAGTTGGCACATACATCCCATAGGGTAGTTGGACAATACATGGTGAAAAGATTGAGAAATGCTCGACAAAGGGGGAAAGGAGTGGTAGAAAAATTCAAAATTTTATGTTACGTACATAACGGATGCCCCCTGAAATATATAAACATAACAACTCAGCATAGCACTTGATTTCATATAGCAATTCTTAGATAAGATTACAAAAATACGTGAAATCCGTGTATAAATGCCTCGATGTCGGAACTCATTTAGGATATCCGGGTTCCTGGGAACCAGGAGCACCATGTCCATCTTTATGGGTACCAATCCCAAAGAGCTTAAGTTCCTGAATCCAACAGTGCTAAAATTACTTCAATCGGTTGAAAAATGCTCAACTTACAGCGATTTAAAAAAATGGGTACCCGGGTACCCATTCGGGTGGTTAAAGGTGTTTTTTTTTCGAGTGCACAACGGTTAAAGATATTGACTCTAAGAAACTTGTTGGATCGTTATTTCTTGATTTGCGAAAAGCGTTTGACACCTTGAATCACAATATTCTCCTACGAAAACTGGATAGATGTGGCATAAGAGGAATTGCCAATGATTTACTAGCCAGCTACTTAAAAAATAGAACACAATACGTGGCGGTCGGGGGAGTACATAGCTCGTATCGACCAATCAACATAGGAGTGCCACAAGGTAGTAATATTGGTCCACTTCTGTTTCTAATATTTATCAATGATATTGGAAACTTGAAGTTAAAAGGAATACCTCGACTCTTCGCGGACGATACTGCTCTGTTTTATCCATGTATAGATGCAAGGACGATTGTAGCTTCAATAGAACAGGATATAAGTGTCCTAATGAATTATTTCAATTCAAGTTTTTTTGTCATTGAATCTTTCCAAAACAAAGTATATGATATTCCATTCTACGAGGAAAAAAATACAAGACCATCCAAATCCCATGTATAATCAGTCAGTCATCGAAAAAGTAAATAATTTCAAATACCTTGGTATTCACCTTGATTCTTTATTATTATGGGATAGTCATATCAAAAGTATGGAAAATAAACTTTCGTCACTCTCTGGAGCACTGCGGAAAGTAAGTTATTTCATGCCACGGAAAGCTCTACTTAAATTTTATTTTGCTTGTATACACTCTCACATCCAGTATCTTCTAATTGTTTGGGGTCTGGCGGCAAAGTCCAAGCTGAAAAGAATACAGACTTTACAAAATAGATGTCTGAAAACCATCTTCAAGCTACCCTGCTTGCACCCTACTTTACAACTTTACTCTGATACTTCCCATGGTATATTACCACTGTTAGCACTTCGCGATATCCAGACAACTTACGTTCATTCACAATGTTCTTCATCAACCAGATTTTCATCATAACCTTTCAATATCCACTGGTCTTCGGCAACAAAATACACGGCAGTCGAACTCATTATTGCGAGTCAGAGCATACTCCAACTTAGGTAAAAGCCGCATCATGTTCAACGGCCCAACAATTTACAACGCTCTTCCAAACGAATTGAAACAAATTACGAATATGAATCTATTCAAAACAAAATTAAAGTATTACCTGAAAACACGAATAGTAACTTATATATTGTAATGTGTATCAACCGTATGTAGCTCTCGATTAGAACTCAACTTCAGTTTCATTAACTCGTTCACTTATTCCATTATTCAATCCACTCATTTATTCATGCACTCATTCATAACACCATTCACAAACTCATTTTATTTATTTTAAGTTTTTGCTATTAATTATGATATTAGAAGGAGGAGGTTTTTTGTGCCCTCTTGAGCGAGAACTGGTGGCACAGTCAGCTCAAGAGGGCTTTTTTTCCTTCTCCGATAGATAATTTATTAGATTTTGCTTTAAAAATTTTTGTTAATTGTTAATTGTTAATTGATTAATTTTAGTTTATTAAGAGCCCCTTAAAAGGAATCTTACATTCCACTGGGTGCTCTCTCATATTGTAAATAGTATGTTCCCTTCTTTGTTAGTATATAATCGTTAAATGTAAATACCTCAGCTGTCAACGTCGCGATTTTTTGTTTATCTTTCCTGATTGAACTTTTTTTTCTGAGCCGAGGTATGTATGTGTCCGTGACCAGGAAGCTCCGATTGAGTGAGCTTTTTGGTGCGGGGGAGTGTGGTGGGCATTTTCTAAAAAAAAAAAAAAAAAATAGGCAACGCAAATGTCAAGCACTAGTTTGGAAAAATGATGCTGACTGTGTGACATAAGCATGCTTTTGTGAACTACTCGAATCAATCTGAATCAATTGGTGTCAAAATTGGTATCCGAAATTATTTAATATAAGTTAGAGCTGTGCGCCGATCAAAATTGTCAACATCGGCGGCTGAAACGTCTTTTTGACCAGCGGCGGCGGCGAATCGGCGTGACGCTATTCCCTGAAAACATCGGCGGCGGAGGCGGCGCGATTCGGCGTAATCAATTATAAACATATTAAAAATTTTAATATTGATTCACACAGGACTATTTCTCTATCTTATTGTTTTGTCGACCTACAATCAAAGATCCTAATGTTTATGTGATCCATTAAAGCCAACGTAGTGAATAGAGATGGTAAATGGTTTCGAATGCATCGAATTAGAGGAGAAATTGAGATGAATATAAGTGCGATTATTTGGAGATGGTTGACTATTGTTTAAATAAATATTTCATTCATATACAAAGGGTTTTTTTATTATGAGAAAGAAATATGAAGTTTTATTCGGAACTATTTTTCAAATCGCTTTTTACATAGTTGATAATTATCATGTATAAAAATCGTTTTATGAACTCAAAAAATTAGCATATCTTTTTCGTACGTATGTAATTAACATAAAATCGATTTGGCGCTCAAATTCATTCAGATATATAAAATAATATCAAATTTACAAATTCAAATTTTAATTACTTCATATTTGTAACGATTTCTTATAAAAAGGGGTAAATTCATTTGAAAAGTCATAGTAGAAGTAGAAAAACATGTTTTTACTTTGAGTTGGTAACATTGATCTTAATTTATTGTGCGAAAACTAACGTTTATTTAGAATGGAGCATGAAACTTTCTTCAATACCATTTTTCAAATGCCCGGAAATAACAAATAAAGTATCCAAAATAAATGGTACTCGATCACTAAACATTCTAGTACCTGAGAAATCAACACTACACTGGTTTCTAAAAAAACGTGCTTAATCCACCTAGCAGTGAGATGATACCTTTTTTTATCAATCCGCATGTGTTTTATGCATGAATATTTTTCGGTGTTTCAGTTTTCATGACATTATTCTAATGTCAGTCGTTTTAAGTGGTAATTTGAGATTTTAATCACTCATTACTCTGTAATGTCGAAACTGCAAATCGGATCGAATTTGAATCTAAAAGTGTAACAATCGATTAAACATGCCGATATTCAGGAACCAGCATAACCCAAACCGATTCGTTTGGCCATATGACGAATAAATTGCAATAATTTTGAGTCCAACTTTGAAACTTTTCGGGATTGTCATCTTCTATATCGTTTTGAATTTTAAAAATTCATCATCCTATAATTCGAGAATCGGAAGCCAGAATTGGATAAAATTGGATTTATTTTAATTTCAACTTTTGTTTCTGAAATTCGATTAGGCTTTTTTTGAGAAAACCACTGAGCTTTAAGAAACGGAATTCTAAAATCGGTATGGCCGAAGTCACATAAATTCACCTGAGTAGCTGTAGTTTACATATGTTTCAAAATGTTTGAAAATCTATGTAGACATCTTCGAGGAATCGTAGTGCGAATTAAATTTTTGAGTTCCTCCCGAATCGAAAACTGAATACAACCAAAAATGAAATAAGTTTATTAGGTTATCGACTATCCAAATCTGCTAACCCGATAAACCTGATTAATTTATGTGAAATAGACATTTTTATACTAATCACCCTGTATCTCCAAAACCGGAAGTTGGATTTGACTGAAAAACAAGATGTTTTATAGAATCTTAGAACTTTTCATTTGAATGCAGGATGATATATATCTTAGATGATTCTTAGATTTCATTTGAATCTTAGATCGGTTCAGCCATCTACGAGAAAAATGAGTTACACAGTTTTAATTTCGTTCCACATACCATCCTGTAGTTCCGGTACCAGAGGTCGGAACCAAACATAATTCAGGAACCTTGTTTGGGAGTATACGACTTTTCATATGAATCTGAGCTTGTAGAAAACGGTTGAGAGTCATCCCCGAAAAAAATTGAGTGAAATTATTTGTCACACACGCATTTACTGATCTCGACGAACTGATTCGAATGGTATATGGCTGTTATGTTTTTCCATCATTTATTGCTGTAAATAGTTTAAATCAATATAATTATGGAATTCCTTCAACTCGAAAATTCTGCCATCATCTGGTTTTCATATGTCATATTCGATCGATTATGTTGCCAAAAACGAACCGTGCTAAAATCGGTCCGAGGCAAAATATCATGCTGTACACAGTCTTTTGGGTACTTAGAAACAAATGTATGTAACAGTATAAAAAATCTTGTTTTTATGTTGCTCCCAAGCATTTCTTTGCCAGACAGCGCTCAAAACCTTTCAAATAAAGACAGAAAATAGACTTTGAATCAAATGACATTGGCTTCGGTTGACATCGGTAGTACTGATTTTCAGTATAAGTAGGAGGAAAGTAACTGTACTGTAATTTTCAATGAATTTTCATGAAAACTGTAAACAATTTTCCACATTGATAAAATCATTTTTTCGGCTTATGCGGGTGATTAAAATGTGATAACCGGCGCGCTGATCATCTTTTTCTTAAATTGGCGGCGTGTCGAAATTATCGGCGGCGGCGGCGTGGCGCACAGCTCTAAATAAGTATGAAATATATTTTCATGAGACTTTTATGAAAAAAGAGAAAGGCATTATCACACCACTAGGTGGATTAAGAAGGGTTTTTTAGATTAGCATCACTCGTCTCAAACAAATGGACAACGCAAATGTCAAGCACTAGTTTGGAAAAATGATGCTGACTGTGTGACATAAACACTGAAGCATGCTTTTGTGAACTACTCGAATCAATCTGAATCAATTGGTGTCAAAATATATTTTCATGAGACTGTTATGAAAGAAGAGAAAGGCATTATCACACCACTAGGTGGATTAAAAAGGGTTTTTTTTCTTTTGTAATTCATATATATTATTTCATAGCCTTTTCAAAGCGCCCCTGGCGGAGCAGTTCTCAACTAATTGTCTGTCAAACTGCACTAAATTGTTGGTCTAAATATCTCCAACAAGTTTGCCGAAGATTGTATAGCTCTATCTGTCGACTGAAGCGAGGTAACCGTTCACAGCCCAATCACTCTAAATCCCATATGCTCTGGGTGCCGTTTATCGAGGATTCGCTTTTCACGCCCCCGGTGAACCGCGTTATACACGACCCCTCTGTACAGGGTCCGGCACTCGAAGTGTAACCAATTAAAAAGGCCATAAATTCAGTTTGGAAAATTACTTTTACTTAATTCAAAGTACAAAATGTGTAAAAATAATGCAAAATTCAGAATCAATTCACTTTTGCTCGATATGACCACCTTTTGCCTTGACTATGGTCTTGAGACGGTCAAAAAACGAATCGCAAGTTGCCGAATGTGACTTGCAGGTATTTAGGCCCACTCGCGGACAATAACTTTTTTCAGCGCCTCGAGACTGGTGTATCTTTTAGTTCGGACTTTGCTCTCCAAAATGGCCCAAAGAGAATAATCCATTGGATTCGCATCTGGTGAATTCGAGAGCCATTGTGTGGACGTGATGAAGTTCGGAACGTTGTTTTTCAGCCATTCTTGGTTCACTCGAGCTTTGTGAGACGGTGCCGAGTCCTGCTGAAACGTCCATGGTCTGCCACCGAAATGTTTGTCTGCCCACGGCTTCAAAGCAACCTCCAGAATACTTTCCCGATAATATGTCGCATTTACCTTGACGCCAGGCTCGATGAAAACGATTGGAGAGCGCCCATCTGCGGTTACAGCGGCCCAAACCATTATCTGTTGCGGGTGCTGCCTCCTGGTGGCCAATCGATGACTCAAATTCTCGTATGAACGGTCGGTCAAGTAAACCCTATCGTTTTGAGAGTTTACGAATTGCTCAATTGGAAAAATTTTCTCGTCAGAAAATACAATGTTCGGAAATTGACCGCTTTCGGCCAAACAAAGCAACTCCTTCGCTCTCTTAAATCAAGATTTTTTTTTCGCGTTCACTTTTGGCAAAATGCTTTCTTGCGCTTGTAAACAATACAACTCCGAACTGTCATTTAGCAAATTTCTAGAGAGCTGATGCCCGTGCGTCAGCTGCGCGAGCGGTCTGAAGTTGGTTACACTTCGAGTGCCGGACCCTGTATATGGAATATGTCAAAGGCATCACCATCTAGCACCATCTAAGCACGTAAATTTGACTCTTCAATAAAAGATATAAATACTGCAATAAATGGTTTGCTCCTTGCATACTACAATGAAAGTTTCAGAACCTAAAAGCCTTTGTTTAAATGTTATGAATGACTTAAATTGTATTTGACTTGTAACAATGCAAAAAAGCAACAATAATTGTTGGGGAAGCGAAAGCCTATTCGCACACCCTTGGTAGTGATGATAACGTTCCTGCTGAAATCAGTAATACCAACGATTCATCTACTGTACTTCAGTGACAGTTAAGACACAAGTAAAAACCTAGTGGCCTTTCTCATATCAATCATACTATCATATATAAAGGGGTGTATTGAAAAGTAGGTAGCAACATTGATTATTGAATAAAAAAGCGAAAAAAAAACATATTTTGACATCAATTTTCGATATATTGTAGAAAAAATACATTTTTATGCATTTCACTGATTATATTGAAGGAAATCCTAGTTTCTGTGAAACGCTCGCACTTTGGACTTGACATTCTTCATTAAATTCTGCACAGTTACTTTTGTGACTTTCCTGGAGGCAGCTGTCCAGTTTTTTTGAACTCCTGCATGTTTTGGGACACTGTACCTTCCTTCCGAAAGTGCCGCTTGACATTTGCCCAATACCTTTCAATTCGCCGAAGATCCGGGCAGCTCGGTGGGTTGATGTCCTTTTCCACGAATTGTACATTATTTTTTGACAACCACTGTAGAACGAAGTTGGCGTAGTGAGCTGAAGCCAAATCCGGCCAGAAGAGAGGAGGAGCTTTATGCTTTCTGTACAGTGGCAGCATTCTCTTCTTCAAACATTCTTCCTCGTACACTTTGGCGTTATTTGTGCCCTTCGTGAAGAAAATCGATGACCGCAAACCACAGGTACAAATTGCTTGCCAGACCAACACCTTCTGCCCAATCTTTTCCATCGCCACCGTGGTGTCAGCGTCGTCCAGGTCCTGGTACACCGATTTCGTATAATATTGCAGTCCGGGCAGCGCTCGAGAGTCTTCCTTGGCGTAGGTTTCGTCGTCGATCAGGATGCATCCGTCTTTATTCTGTAGAATTCGGTTATACAGTTTTCGCGCTCTTGTTTTGGCCTGAACTTGCTGTACCAGTGACTTTTTCGGCACCTTCTGTTTCTTGTACGTTTTCAGGGAGCTCCGAACTTTAATCCGTTGAATCATCCCGATGCTGGTGTTGAACTGTTTGGCCAAATGTCGCGTCGACGCCGATGGGTTTTTCCTGATATACTCAACCACTTTTAAGTCCCGGCCGGGCTGGCTGGGACCCGTTTTCCTACCGGATCGAGGCAAATCCTGCATGGAAAGGGTCTTACCGAACATCTCGATAATATTTTTGACACTGGCGTGGTGCACTTTCACCCGTTTTGCAATTTCGTTGTACGCGACACCACTTTCTGAGCACCAAGTGTGCAGAATTTTTATTCGCGTTTCCGGATCAATTCGACTCATCATTGAAACGATAAACCGTACCGAAACCAATCGATTGCGCAATTGTTATTGACATGTAAACAAACATGTCACCGCAAAACACGCTGCAAAAAATTAAGCCATTTCAGAGTAATAACTGTTTGAATGTTGCTAACTACTTGTCGATACACTCCTTACTGTGTACATTCTTAAAAATAATTTTCTTCGGTTCTTAAAAGAATAACCGAAATCGGTTTGCTTGACCGTCTACTGATAAAAACTATCAAACGGATAAGATTTGAGGTAGATTTAGAAAATTAAAATCGGTTTTTCGCCGTTTTCAGTGATAGTAAATTTTTTACACACTTTACCCTATATTTCCGGGTTCGGATGAAATTCAGGAATTACGTATGGGACCAGAGGACCTTTCATTTGAACATAAGTTTGTGAAAATCGGTCGCGTAAATTGGTAAATTCGCAGCACGGTGTAAACGAATAGAAAATAAGAATATGAAAACGCTAATTTATGGTTGCGGTTTGTTTAAAGATCCGGACGATGATGATATGGTGGCTTGCGATCGATGCCAGCAATGGTATCATTAACTGTGTGTGGGAGTATGAGACTCGGAGGTAGAGCGCGAATGAAATTGTCTCATGGGTGACAAAATATCTCAGGGAAATACTTAACAAGACGAACTCAGTTTCAAAGCTAGTACGACTATGTATAACAGAGCTGCTTGGGAGCTACAACAGTTAAATGAGCGACAACGACTGGAGATTCAACGTATTCATATTTTAAAGGAGCAACGAGAACGCGAAACTGTCCTTGAAGAGAAACACCAATTGCAATTGAAGGTTTTAATGGAAAAAAGCAGAATTTGAACGCAGATGCTTGAGCGACGCCGTGAAGAAGCAGAGTCTGACTGGCCATGAATCAGTTGATGTAGGAGAAACTGCGAGAAGAGGCTCTAAAAAGGCTTCTCTACCAAGCAGAATGCCCTCTCGTAATCGGCACTCGTCAGCGTTACTTAATTTGACAAACCGAAGTCGTGTTTCAAATAGATTTGATCAACCTTCGCTAAATAGCGTTCAGAACCCATCGAATTTGTCATGTAAATCGGACTGTTAATCGGTTCGCTCTACTCCCCACAAACCAGGAGTATGTTCTCTCACAAAAGCGCAATTGGCAGCGCGCCAAGTCATACTAAAGGATTCACCAGTATTTTCTGGTAGTCCGGAAGAATTGCCAGTATTTGTAAATTGTTTGGAAAACTCTAGAAGAGAGTGTGGATATTCGCATGCGGAAAAAATGATTCGCCTTCAACGGTGTTTGAAGGGGATGCAATGGAAGCGGTGCGCAGTAGGCTACTGCTACCAGCAGCAGTCCAACGTGTGATTGAAACTTTACGAATGCTGTTTTGTAGGCCAGAGATTTTTAGCACGACATTGTTGAACCAAATTCGCAATACTCCTGCTCCGAACGAGGGGAGATTAGACATACTTATCTCGTACGTATTGGTGGTCTAAAATTATTGCGATCATCTAGTTGCGGCACACCAAGAAGCACATTTGTCTAATCCATCAGTTTTGCAAGAATTTGTCAAAAAGTTACCGTGTGATATAAAGCTTAAGTGGGTAGACTATAAAGATGCAGTTTCAGTCGTTACCCTCGAGATTTTTGAACAACTCATGACAGAAATTAAGCGGAAAGCGAATGAAGTTACAACACATTATTTAACAATGATTAGAAGTGTAAAATGTGAAGAATGCCTGGCGAAAGGTGGTAATGTTCGATCAAAAGGTTTTGTAAATCACCACAGCGATGTACGTATAGCAAAAAATCAGCAGTAGACTGAAAATGCCTGTTCTATATGTGGTAGATTTGGACAAGCGGTGGATATTTGCAGTAAGTTCAAGACACTCAGTTCCAAAGAAAAATGTTTGAAAAGTCACTCTCCGAGTCTCAAATACACTTAGCAGTTCGCAAAATCGCCATAGCTCTGATCATACGGTTTTGTATGGAGTAATACCGGTAACATTGTATAGTGGTTTGAAAAAGATAAGTACTTTCGCGTTACTAGATGAAGGTTCTGAAGTAATCTTGATTGAAAATCAACAAGTCGATATATTTGGCTTGTAAGATACACATGACCCCTTGCACCTTCGGAGGACTGGGAATGTTTCTCGAATCGAAAACAATTCTCGTGAAGTGAAGCTTCAGATATCCGGGATGGGTAAACACAGAAAACATAGTTGAACGATGATGCACGTACCGTTGAGAATCTTGATCTGCCTATGATATCTATTAATCCATCCGATCTGAATGAACACTATCCATATCTACTTGGCCTTCCGATTGAAAAGCACGAGGTATCGCGACCTAAATTGTTTATCGGCTTAGAAAATGTTTATCTTGAGGCTTTTTTGAAAATACGAGAAGGTCCTCGTGGATACCCCATTGCTACCAATACTAGACTAGGGTGGTGCGTATATGGTGGAACATCATTCATACAAAACCGAAACATTCATCGTGTGTACCACGTAAGTAAACCTCAAATTGCTGAAGACGACCGAGAAATACACGATTTGGTGAAACGATATTTCGAGACAGAGAATTTTAACGAGCTGTTGCTGTGTGTGCACACATTCAAGGAATGTTTCACCAGATCAGAATACGTAAAGAAGACTACCAATCACAACGATTCTTGTGGGGAGATAATCCAACCAAGAAACCACTAGTTTATATGATGGATGTAGCAATATATGGGTCGGCCTGTTCACCATGCTCGGCTCAATACATTAAAAATCTTAATGCGAGCGAGTATGCAGGAGAATTTCCTGATGCAGCAGAGGCCATGATAAACGGTCACTATGTCGATGACTTTCTTTATAGCAGAGACATTGAAACAGAAGTCATTCGTGTAGCAGATGAAGTGCGCTTTGTACATCTTCAAGCGGGATTTAAAATAAGGAAGTTTATGTCAAACTGTACTTATGTTCTATAGCAAATGAGTGAAGCTAGCGTCGACCTCCAAAGCACTGAGTTTGCAGAGAGAAAATGATGCTGAGTCTGTACTCGGTATCCGGCACAATTTTCTACTTCCGTTGGCCAACTTTTGGATAAAATCGTTCTCCCAACTAAACGTCAAGTTTTTCGCTAGGCTTACTAGCGTCAATTTTGATACACGGAAGAGTGATTATTCAAGACATCTGGCGTAAGAACTGCGACTGGGACGATCAAATCGAGGATAGCGTTTATGCCGACTGGAAAAGATGGATTGGTTTTTTCCTTGTTTAAAGGAAGTACAGATTCCTCGAGCATATTTCGGTAAAAGTATTCCAGAGTGTTTCCATCCTATTCAACTACACCTTTTCGTCGATGCGAGCTCTACAGCGTTCTCGTGTGTAATCTATGTCCGTTTTATCTAAGATCGAGAGCCACGATGTACACTCATCGGGGCCAAAGCCAAAGAGGTACCATTAAAACTTTTGTCTATACCCCAACTGGAACTGCAGGAGGCCTTATTGGGCACTAGAATGCTGCAACACATGATCAAACATCATAAGCCACCGATTTCACAACGATATTTGTGGTCGGACTCATCTACAGTCCTTCACTGGATCCATTCAGATCATCGTAAGTATTATCAATACGTTGGTTGCCGTATAGGCGAGATTATCATCACAACGAGCCCTAGTGAATGGATGTGGGTTCCTACGAATCTTTACGTGACCGATGCACCAAATGGGCACAAGGTCCTTGTTTCAATCCGGAGAGCAGATGGTTTCGGGGGCCTCTATTTCTCTGGAAACCTGAATATTCATGGCCGTCACAGAAATGGGAAGCATTTTCGATTACTGAATTACCTGAAAATGAACAAGGATAGTGAATATCCATCGGAAGAAGTTAACTAGGACAATAATAAAAGTTTCGAGATTTTCGAAATTGGAAAGGTTGCTACGGACTGTAGCCTACGTCTTTCGATTTGCTAGCAGAAGAAATCTTGTTAACAATATTAACAATACCACTTGAACTGCAAAATCAGCAATTTTAACGAAAGGCGGAAACACCTTTGTGGACAAATTGATTCCTTTCCAGAAGTAGTAGCGGAATGAAAAACCGACAAAAACAATTAACCTTCGGGGGTATTTTACCCGGAACCCGATCCGTACCCGTACCCGACGGGTTTTTGTCGGGTACGGGTGAAAATTTTTATTTTCAGTCGGGTACGGGTAAAAAATTTTACTGCGCACTCGGGTACGGGTAAAAAAATTTATTGCTCACTCGGGTACGGGTCGGTTACGGGTAAACATTAATGTGGAACACGTCTTTATTTTCTATAAAGGGGTGCAAATCAGAAACTCAAGGAAAAATACACGTAGACATGTGGCAAGGTTTTAAACACTTAAAGCTTAGTATATTCTGTATCAATTATTAATATTATCTTAGTATTTAATTGGAAATATTTCTACGATTCGATTTGAATGTATCAAGCGATGTGTATTCAATTATAAATGATTGAAATTTTGATTAGTAGCGAGCAGTGTCCTATTTTGTTTAAAAAAACCCTCCGTCATACCGGATTTCTCTGCCATAGTCGACGGTTTTGAAGGAGAGAGCGATATGTCAAAGGGGAAGCAGCAGGCCCATACCCAAGATTTCATTTCGGGAGGGCCCAAAGTTTAAAAAATAATGTTACTGAAGATTGCTTATGCAGGGGAAGGTGTTCGGTTGCCGGCACCCTACCGTATCTTTTGACAGAAATCAGATAACGTCATTCCGACAAATGTCATGTGTGTGTAATAGCAGCACGTTCTTTTTGTGCCGAATACCAAAGCAAACAGACGCTTGTACTTTTTGCTGCGTTCAAAGCAAATTTTATTTTGGAGAAAATCAACACAAAAGTTTTTTCTGACTTTTTTTAGTATCATAAATTGAAGTGCATTAAGGCCATCGTCCAAGTACCATGCGGGAGGGTGATTTTAGGAAATTTTCGATGGAAATTTTGAAAAATTTGACGAAACCAAAAACATACAGACCTTTGAAATACTTTTATCTATCTACAGGGTGAAAATGGCTGGAAAATTCGGAGTATTTTCCGAGTCTTATCAAAAATAGCGCTGAAAAAATGAGCTTTTTTCGTAATTTTTCACAATTTTTTGAAAAAATAATTCGATGGAATGAAATTTTTTTTTTCAAAAAAACCTTATGCTGACAACAAGGATCGCATTCGGAAACATTTTAGGAAAAGCTTTTCACGCTTTTCATGGAAAATCAACGAATTTCATATAACCGATTTCGTGGAAATTTTTGAAATTCGTGGATTTTCTATGAAAAGCGTGAAAAGGTTTTCCAAAAATGTGTCCGAATGTAATCTTTGTATCCATCATAAGGTTTATTTGAAAAAAAAATTTATGTCATCGCATTATTTTTCCAGATAATTGTGAAAGATCACAAAAACACTCATTTTTCAGAGCTATTTTTGATAAGACTCGGAAAATCCTCCGAATTTTCCAGCCATTTTCACCCTGTAGATAGATAAAAGTATTTCAAAGGTCTGTATGTTTTTGGTTTTTTCAAATTTTTCGAAATTTCCATCGAAAATTTCCTAAAACCACCCGCGCGCATGGTACTTGGACGATGGCCTTAATCGAAAAGGTGAGTGGATTGAATATATATATATATGAGGTGAAATCGATCTATTTCGTGATTTAATACCGAATGCTATCAAAATTTTTGCAACCAAAGATGTGTTTTGTCATTTTCAAAATGTTTACCAATCTCGGCTACCGGCACTTCATTTTTTTCGACAAGTGTTGAAAAATTGTTAGTGATATGCAGGCTCCTGTCGAGACAAAGGAAGCCAAAATTTTGGCCAAACATCTAGCTGCTCATACAGCAGATACTCCGGCTAAGAAAAAAACGTGGAAGACCGGCCAAATCAACGCCACCATCCAAATATTCGACCTAGAGAGCCAATGCGAATTCACTATCACACAATAAAGGCTTTTGTCCAAAAAGCTCCCGAAGAGAATAAATTCCATTTTTTCTTTGGATAACTGCAGTCTTTACTTATATTTTTCCATTTTTAGTGAAATTCCTTGAGGTGCCGGTAACCGAACACCTTTTTTGAAATGGTCAAAATTTATCGCTTTACCAAATTGATAATAATTTTGTTTCAATCAAATGAATCAACTTAGTTTCTTAATCAGTTGTTAGCTAGGGACTTTAGCTTTCCATTGATGTATAGATGTCCGCATAATGTGCACTAAGTCAGAAGTTATGAGCTTAAAATAAAAGGGTGCCGCTAATCGAGCACTCTCTCCTACCTAATTCTCGGTGTGTCTTTTATAGCTACACTTAAACACTTGAAACTTTTCCACTGGAACTGATATTGTATTACATTCCATTACGTTTACTGTGTTGTTATTTCTGGAACACATGTCTGAGACATTCTAAAAAATTATACGTTTTTGATTTCGGGAGGGGCCAGGGCCCTCTCTGAGTACGTGACTGGAAAGCAGAGCTCTGATTGCGATGCAAAAGCGAAGCTATAAATATAAGCAAAATTATAGCTATCGTTTCAGTCCTACGCGTAGCTTGCTAGAGGTAGGTTGTAACTAGACAGCAAGACAAAAAGTGCCATAAAACGATTTGAAGCTTTAATTGCTATGCTGAAGGGTTGCCACATTTAAATCTGCATTTTTACCTATTTTTATATATATATAAAAAATAGGTATAGAATTCGCTCAAACTTTCGAAAATTTTTCCGAGGCCCGGAGGGCCGAATGACATATACCAATCGATTCAGCTCGACGAACTGAGCAAATGTCTGTGTGTGTGTGTGTGTATGTGTGTGTGTCCGTATGTGTGTTGTCAACTAAGAGGTCGAGATCTCAGAGATGGCTGGACCGATTTTCATCAAATTAGTCGCAAATGAAAGGTCTCCCCGTCACCCAAAACGCTATTGAATGGTTTTGAGATCAGATGTTTACTTTTTGAGTTATACAAAGTTTTATGTCAAAATTTTCAGTTTTTTGACAGTATCTGTCACAATTGACCTTGAAAACAGAATATGTTTTCAGACTTAGATTCCGCACGGTAATACCTATCCAACAAGCCATAGATTGTTAAAATCCGTCCATTTTTAACGGAGATATCGAAATTTTTCTGTAAGCGACTTTTCCCCCTATTCCAGCAGTAGGAGTTTTGAGCGCTGTATGACAAAGAAATGCTTGGGAGCAACGGAAAACACGATTTTTTATACTGTTACATACAATTGTTTCTAAGAACCAAAAGGATTGTGTACAGCATTCTTTTTCATGACATTTAGCCTCGGACCGATTTTGGCACGGCTCGTTTTTGGCAACATAATCGTTCGAATATGACATATATAAACCAGATGATGACAGAATTTCTTTTAATTATTTTGTTTTAAACTACTTACAGCAATAAATGCTGGAACAACATAACATCCATATACCATTCGAATCAGTTCGTCGAGATCAGCAAATGCGTGTGTGACAAATAACTTCAATTAATTTTCTCGGAAAATTTCTTTTCTACAAATTCAGATTCATACGAAAAGTCGTATGCTCCCAAACAAAGTTCCTGCATTATGTTTGGTTCCGACCTCTGGTTTCGGAACTACAGGATGATATGTGAAACGAAATCAAAATTGTGTAACTCATTTTTCTTGAAGATGGCTGAACCGATCTAAGATGCAAATGAAATCTAAGAATCATCTAAGATTCAAATGAAAAGTTTCAAAGTTCTATAAAACATCTTGCTTTTCAGTCAGATCCAACTTCCGGTTTCGGGGATTGTATAAAAATGTCTATTCCACATAATTTAATCAGGTTTATCGGGTTAGCAGATTTGGATAGTCGATAAAAAAAATTAACTTTTTCAGTTTTAGTGGTATTCAGTTGTCGATCAGAAGGCACCTAAAAATTTAATTCGTGCTATGATCTCTCAAAGATGTCTTAACTGATTTTCAAATGTTTTGAAACAAATGTAAAGTGTACAGCTACTCAGGTGAATTTATCTGACTTCGGCCATACCGCTTTTAGAATTCCGGTTCCAGTATAAAATCGTTTCTCAAAGCTCAATCGTTTTCTCAAAAAAAGCCTAATCAAATTTCAGAAACAAAAATTTTAATTAAAACAAACTTATATACAAAAATTAATTATTTTATCCAATTATGACTTCCGGTTCTCGAATTACATGATGATGAATTTTTAAAATTCAAACCGATATAGAAGATGACAATCCCGAAAAGCTTCAAAGTTGAACTCAAAACTGTTGTAATTTATTCGTCATATGGCCATACGAATCGGTTTGGGTTATGCTGGTTCCTGAATACCGGCTCTGGAAGTACCTTAAATTACCGTAAACTCTAGAGTGGAACTTACATATCATGGCATGTTTAATCGATTATCACACTTCTAGATTCAAATTCGATCCGATTTGCAGTTTCGACATTACAGAGTAATGAGTGATTAAAATCTCAAATTGTCGCTTAAAACGAGGGTCATTAAAATAATGTCATGAAAACTTAAACACCGAAGAATATTCATGCAAAAAACACATGCGGATTGATAAAAATAGGTATCATCTCACTGCTAGGTGGATTAAACACGTTTTTAGAAGAAAAATCTGTACATCTGTATCAGGAGATCAAAAACCTGTATTGAAAATCTGTATGTGGAATGTGGTGAGAAATCGAAGCAGAACGGAGTGAAAAAGTCTTTCTTAGTTTGAATTTTATGATGTTGTAGTTTGAAAATGGCTGGAAGTTATTTTTGAGTTTGAGCCTTTTGAAATGATGAAGTGAGCATAGAAAAATCCTTATTAGCAGATAGGACATCTGTGTTTACTGTTTTTGAAGTTCTTATTTATGTAAGTTTTACTTTGAAGAATTAACACAAAATCAGGATAATGGTTTTACTTCGAGAAACAATAGTACCATGATTCAATATGTTTTAACTCGATCATTATTCAATTTTTAATCCACACTCTCAAAAATCTGTAGAAATCTGTATTTCTTGCCAAAAATCTGTAATCGGTATATACAGAATCTTGGTCACAAATTTATCTGAAAAATCTGTAAAATACAGATTAATCTGTATATGTGACAATCCTGCTATGCTCTGATCTTGTGTCATACAAGATTGGATGAAATCCCATGTTATGTCGTTTCGCCTGAGAAATTGACAGGGTAAATTTTGAGTGCATAAGATTAATTTTTAATTTATATAAGATGAACTCAATTGATAATGAGAAAAAGTTTATCGCTTCAATCGAAATCGCAGAATGCTAGTACTGGTAGAGAAACGCTATAAAAATAACTCGAACACAAGCTTGGCGAAGAAAAGCTTAAATATCGATATCTGTATCGCAAGCATGTACAAACTTATAATTGCATACATTTGAGCTATTGATGTAATTTCGTCGGCTACAAAACAAATACAAATCACGACAAATATAGTCTATATTCTGGGTTCGCGTGTGTTGATTCCTAATAAGGATCAATCTAAGCAGACTCTTGTGCATTTGCGGATTCAAAAGTGTGACGATTAATTGAAAATGTCGATCATTTGAAATTTTGGTTGCGTGGTTCTACATCAATTGCTCGAACAACCCCATGGGGCTGGTCCTTGTAGTTTTTCTTTTTATCGGGTACGGGTGATTTTTTTAAAATTTTAATCGGGTACGGGTCGGGTGCGGGTAATTTTTTAAATTTTTAATCGGTTACGGGTCGGGTACGGGTAAAAATTTTTACTGCTTACTCGGGTACGGGTCAGGTTCGAGTATAAGAATCTCTATACCCGACCATCTCTAGAGCCGATATACAACCCGCAATCAAAACAACAATTTTCATTAATGATAACGGAGTGATTAAATTGGATGGTCGTATCGGCGTCGCCCCCAACTTGCCGATCGAAGCTAAGTATCCTTTCCTAACATTTCTTTTCGTAGATTACTACCACCGCCGTTTCAACAATCGAAATCGTGAGACAGTCAAGTCGTTTACATTTCCGGATTACGTAATTTTATTAGAAAGGTTACTGCACGATGTTAGTGGTGTAAAGTTTACACCCTAAAATGGCACCGTTACCACAAGCCAGATTGGTAGCCTTCCAGCGACCATTCACATACATTGAACTGGACTACTTTAAGCCGTTACTCGTCAAGGTTGGGCGCAGCCACGTAAAACGATGGGTGGCATTAACATGCTTACCACACGAGCTGTTCACATGAAGGTGGCCCATACGTTTTCAACGAATTCCTGTAAGATGTGCATTCGTAGGTTCATAGCTCGAAGAGGTGCCCCGTGTGAGATTTATTCGGATAATGGAATAAATTTCCGTGGTGCAGCGAATGAACTATCGAAGCAGATTATCAGTATCAACCAAAGCTGTGCAGAATACACTAAGGTCTCTTTTTACACGGTTTTTTTCGCACGGTTCTTTTATACACGGATTTTTTTACACGGATTTTTTTACACGGATTCCGGAATTAACACGGTTTTTATTTACACGGTTTTCGCAGCTAACACGATTTCTGATGAGAGTTTAAAAAGCACTGTCATTTGTTTTTTGAGAAAAAATTTAAAAAAAGGAACAGGTTGTCTGTAAGAAAACGATTATAAGAGCTAATTTAAAGTTTGAAAGTTAACTAAAATCATTAATTCAACAATTCACGGGATCATTGACTGTCGTTTCATGAAATGATTAATCAGTCTTTAGATCTTGAATCCCTGTTGTAAATTACACGACAACGTCTCTTCCGCTCAGTTGTGGTGTATGATGTCAGCATCATCATTGATATCATCGAGAATTTCGTAGCGTTGAAGATCTAGTCGGATTTACTAATCTCGTCAACTCTTCGTCATATCAAACAGTACAGTATTTTATACCCATTTGAATAATATAGCTCTAGTAGTATTAATGTGGAACACATTTTTGTTTTCTATATAGCGGTGCAAACTAGAAACTCAAGAAAAATACACGTAGAAATGTGGTCAGGTTTTGAACAATTACAGCTCAATTATTAATATTATGTCACCATTTGATTGGAAATATTTCTACGTATTGATTTGAATGTTCATAGCTATGTATTTTTAATTTTATATCATTGAAATGTTGATTAATAGCTATTGGAAGTACGCGAATCTACAAATAGAAGCGAAATTATAGCTAACGTTTCAGTCTTATGCGTAGCTTGCTAGAGGTAGGTTGTTGCTACACAGCAAGACAAAAAGTGCCATAAACGATTTGAAGCTCTTATTGGTATGTTCTGATTTTGTGTCATGCAAGATTGGATGAAATCCCATTTTATGTCGTTTCGCCTGAGAAATTGACAACTACCCCAGTGTAAATTTTGAGTGCATAAGACTAATTTCTAATTTATATAAGATGAACTCGATTGATAATGAGTATTATTTTATCGCTTCAATCGAAATCGCAAAATGGTAGTAATGGTAGAGATACGCTATAAAAATAACTGATTGCATACAAAACTTGAACACAAGCTTGGTGAAGAGAAGCTTAAATATCGATATCCGTATCGCAAGCATGTACAAACATTTAATTGTATACATTTGGGCTATTGATGTAATTTCGTCGGCTACGAAACAAATACAAATCACAATAAGGTCTATATTCTGGGTTCGCGTGTTCGGTGTTGACTCCTAATAAGGATCAATCTAAGCAGACTCTTGTGCATTTGCGGATTCAAAAGTGTGACGATTAATTGAAAATGTCAATCATTGGAAATTTTGGTTGCCTTGTTCCACATCAACGGCTCGAACAACCCCATGGGGCTGATCCTTGTAGTTTTATGATTTACGCCGATGAAATGAGTTTCTTCAGCATGACACATAGTAATACCTTTTCTAATTAGATCCATATTCATCTCTATGAAATCTTCCCCTTTGATTCTGTCTCTGCGTGCATCGATCTTCACCCAATACCCATGTCTTCCCACTCAGTTTAGTTGAGGATTACTGTTAGGATCGTTAGTGTTTACTACACATCGCACCTTTGGAATTGAAAATGAACTTATTCTCAAACATTTTTTGTAGTGAAAGTGTTTATGGGTTCTAATTGTACGTATTATCGTTCTTTTGAAAACTGAATGCGATATACAGAAGGCATAAGCCATTTAGAATAATTTGCTTATCGTGCAACGCGTTTCCTGAGTGTTCTAATTCTAATTTGTCATCCAATGTATTTTATCAAGTATGACAGGACCCTTCTCGTAACCTCAGGCTGTTTTTTAGATTTCCGTTTTTATTGGGAAATAACAGTTACATTTTCACAGTTATGTGCACCTTGCATAAATTTGTGTAATTTGTGTGATATAATGGTATGTAAAGAAATGACAATAAGGTAGCTTTGAATGTAACAAGGATATAGTAATGAGATAATGTTTTGGAGTTAATAATTGTATAGTTGTATAATCGTATTTTTATATAATTTGATTATGCTATAGTAATGATATATGTATATGTATAATTATATGGTATATAATATGATATAAAATATAGTAATTAAAATTTGTTCTTAAGTAAAATTCGTTTTTTTTTCATAAAGATTTAATAAAAAAATTTTTTTGTTGTAATATGTGATAATATTGTTGTATTTGATTACAATTTAACAATTTGATTTTTGTGAACTGTATGAGCTT
Source organism: Malaya genurostris (assembly GCF_030247185.1). Lineage (NCBI taxonomy): Eukaryota > Metazoa > Arthropoda > Insecta > Diptera > Culicidae > Malaya > Malaya genurostris. The sequence continues at coordinate 179,650,720 of NC_080571.1, forward strand.
GCTTTGTTTCTAGGTTTTCTATAGTTGCATTTGGGTGATCTATGCTTTTTACAATATAAGGACCTTTGTAAATTTTGTTCTATTGTGATTTTCTAACATTACTTTATCATTTATTTGAATGGAAGAGGGTTTTGATTTATTTATTTTTATCTGAGTTTCGTTTAGTTTTGCTTTTATCTATAAGGTCTTTTACTTTCAACGCTGCAGTTTTTAATTTGTACTCTAATTCTGAATAGTATTCATCGTAATTATATATCGGTTCTATGAATTCTGGGGTTTTCAATTCGTTTGGTACTCATGCTGTTTTCCCAAAGATCAGTTCAAAAGGTGTGTATGGAAAGTCAGTGTGAGGAGTTGTGTTGTAGCAAAACGTGTAGTAAGGCAACCAGTCGTCCCAGTTGTGATTCGTTGACGAACTGTCTTACGCACTCATTCAGACATCTATGATTTCTCTCTAGACTTCCGATAGTTCGTGGGTGATACGGTGTCGGAAATTTTTGAGTGAATTTGAGTAATTCGCTAATTTTGCGAAAAACTTCATTTTTATATTCGGTTCCCTGGTCTGTTCGTATAATAGATGGGGTTCCGTAAATTAGAATGCAGTCTTCGACAAAAGCTTTGGCTATTGTTTCTTCTTGTTTGTCTGGAATTGGTTTTACTATGAAATATTTTGATAAATCGCATGGAATTGTTAATGCGTATCTATTTCCTGAATTTGATTTTGTAAATGGTCCTATTGTGTCCATAGATATTGAAAAAAATGATTTTTGTGGTGTTGGTGTTTGAATTAAATTTTCTGTTGTTCTAAAGGTATGTTTATTTCTTTATGCAATTATGGATGTAATCTGCAATCGATTTTTTCATATTTGGTCATATATAATGACATTTAAGTTTTCGATAAAGCCTGTTAATTCCGACGTGTCCGCCAATTGCAGAGTCGTGGTTTTCTTGGATAATACTGTTAATTAGGTTTTTATCATCTATCTCGCGTTGCGGTTGATAGAGTATGATTTGAAGTGATTTCAGATGTTTATTACATGCTGACTTAAAATTATTAATACTAATAAAATTGAAAATTGTATTCGAAAGCGCTAGAGCAATTTTTCCAGTATTCAATTTATTAGCTTTTTCTTCAATAATATTTAAAATCCTCTCGAGAGATTCATTCATATTTGTGATTATACATCGGGTAAATGTTGCTTGAGTCAAATCCTTTTAGTAATTTTTATTTTGAATTGAAATTTTAAGACCATTTATATTATTTGTCGACGATTTTTCAATGCTTAATTTTTGCATGTTGTGTACTTCATTTATATTGATTGGTTCAAATACTTTGAGTTGATCAAGCTGAGTATCTAACGAATCATTAAGGTTTTTCTCTTTCTGAATAATATTTTCGTCATTTTGTTTCCTTTTGTCGACTCTAGTTTGAACCTTTAAAATAGGCGTATTACTTAACATATCTGTGTTTATTTTAATCCTAGAGAGCGCGTCCGCTCCTACATTTAATTTACCTCGTATGTATTCTACTTCGAAGTCAAATTCTTCGAGGTCTAAACGCATTCTTGTTAATTTTGAAAAAGGATTTTTCATCGAAAACAGATATACCAATGGTCTGTGATCTGTTTTGACAAGAAACTTTCTTCCATATAAATAAGGTCTAAAGTGTGTGATGGCCCAATGGATTGCTGTCAGTTCCTGTTCAATAGTCGACTTATTTGATTCACCTTTGGTTAACGATCTACTTGCGTACGCTATCGGCAAATCAATGTTATCGTGCTTTTGGGCTAGAACTGCACCGCAGCCCATTTTGGAAGCATCTGTGATTACTATAAATTGCTTGTTAAAGTCGGGGAATTGTAAAATTGTTGGCGTTAGAAGTTTGTTTTTAAGTGATTGAAAGGATTGTTCGTATTCAGGCGACCATTCAAATTTTGTATTTTTTCTAAGTAGTTTGTTTAGTGGGTGTGCTATTTTCGCAAAATTTTCTATGAAGCGACGATAGTAGTTACAAAATGCTTCGAATCGTCTGACTTCATCTGCATTAGTAGGAGTGGGATAATTTTTTATTGCTGAGAATTTGGATGGATCTGGTAGAATACCTTTTTCCGAAATGTGATGACCCAAATATGTGACGTCACTTCCGAAGAAATTACATTTTGTTGGGTTTAGTTTTGCTGTGTATTTTTTTGAGTTTAGTAATGCTATGTATTTTTTTGAGTTTTCTTGTAATTCAATCTGATGAAAGCCTGACATCAGGTCAATTGTCGTAAAATACTTTGCTCGACCTAGATTATCAAGTATTTCATCGATTCTTGGTAAGAGAAATTTATCTGCAATAATTTTTTTGTTTAGTTGGCGAAAATCAATGACTAATCGCCATTTTTTGTCTTCAGTGTTTGATTTTTTCGGTACTAGTTAAAGAGGTGAGTTATTCGGGGATACGGAAGGTTGAATAATACCTCCATCAAGCATTTTATCGATTTGGTTATTATTTATTTCTTTTTTGTGAACTTCAGGTGTTCAATATTTTTTTATGTGAACTGGTGATTTATTTTCTAAATTAATTTCCTGTTTGTAGAAATTGTTTGCACTTAATGGATCATCCTTGAGTGCGAAAATGTCGTTGTATCTTTTGCTAGGTCTATCATTTTATCTCGAGCATTTATTGGTATATTTTTAATATCGATCTGATTTTGCAAATTTTGCAATCGTTTCTTAATTTTTTGTTTATAATTTTGATTTTCGTTTCCGGCTGCTTCATAGTTGCTAGCTGGGATTACTTCAATTTTTTCTAGTAAGTCGTTTAGAGATATCTGTGCAAAACTATCACTAGTATTCATAATATTTACATATTGGGCACCAGGACTGATTAGAGCGTTTGAATAATTCACTCCTGGCTTTATTTCACCGGATAGGATAACGCTATCCTCAGTGATATTTCTTAATTTAATTTCCTTAATTATTTGGCATCGTGGAGGTATAATGAATTTTTTCTTGAATTTATCTCTAATAGGTATTTCGAAAATTTCATTATTTATTTCGAAAGTAATTAGCCATGTTTTTAGGCATATATTGCATTCATAGTTTATTAGGAAATCTCTACCCAGGATTCCGTCTGTAGAAATAGGTAGATTATCATTAACTATTTGGAATTTATGTGGTAATAAATTATTATTTAGTCTAATATTAGCATATGTGCTGCTTTCGGTTTCTATTTTACCTTCGGTAACACTATTTATGATACAGTTCTCATTCATATGAATAAGCATGCTAGATTTTAGTGCGCTTTCTTTTAATATAGAAATGTCTGCACCTGTGTCTACAATTAATTTAACCGGTTTGTCGCAAACATCTAGTTTTAGAATTACGAAGTTTGTATAATTTATATCGAAGTTATATATTTTCATTGCTGGTTTGCTTGGTTCATTGACCGAGCCTCGATGTGACCTACATTTTGGTTCACGTTTGTTCTGGTGCTCTGATTCGCTTTGGTTGTTCCATCTGGCTGGCGGCCGACATCTTGAGCACCCGATGTTGCCGCTGAAACGTTTTCCGCATACATCACATTTCTGTTTGGATTTGCGTTGCTAAAATTTGTATTGGAGTTATTTCTCCAGTTGTTTTGGTATTGATGTTGGTTCTGTGAATAGAATCGCTGATTCGGAGCAAAAGGAAATTGTCCGTAACCGCACGTTTGTTGGGGCATGTTATGCCACTGGTTAAAATTTGGTCGCATTTGACGACCTTGACTTTGATTTGCCTGGTAAGGCATTTGCATTTGTTGGTTGTTTTGATTATTCCAAATACGCTGATTTGGAGAGCGTGGCTGAAAAGGGAAATTGAAGAACGGTATTTGTTGTTTAAATTGCCGCCCCTCGCCGTTATTTCTTTGCTGTGTGGCGGTTTTGTTTGTTTGCATTTTTGTGAGCAATACTTTTTCTTCGCAGGCCGGGTTCACTTCCAGCACTTTATTTATTGCTGAAGCTAGGTCCGTGTATGTTCCTGCTCGTATTCTTGGGTAGCCATTTCTTTTGCTACCTCTGCATGAATTTTTTTTTGCTACGTACGCAGCTTCAAGCTGCGTAGAGAGAGTTTCGATTTCATTTGTAAAAGTAATTATGTCAGACTTTTGTTTGCATAATTTTAGTTTAGATTGCACTGCTCCTCCGGAGGCGGGTGCAATTGTTTTTAATTTGTCCACTATGGACTCGACGTTTTCGGGCTTGGCCGCAAATGCGTTTCGCGCTTTGCCTCTTAGTTTTGGTAATATGATGCTGATAACTAATTGTTTGTTATCATTTGTAACTATTGTCTTAATAATATCCAGTGCATCAATGACACTGGTGAGGTTTGTTGGATTTATATCAAATTCCGGCATTAAAGCCGTCACTGTTTTTATTGTATTTTCCAGATTAGTCATTTTTGTTTTTGCCTCACGATTTAGCTTAATTAATTTCTTTGTCGCCCGTTTAAATTTAGGCAATAACGACGGTTTGGCGTATGGGAGTTTAGTGTCTATGATATTGTATATTTTTCCCGAGAGCAATTTTGCTTCTCGGTTGATTAAATTGAAAAGGTCTGAGTCTAGATTGTTTTCTAGCTCGGTAAGTTTTTCGTTAATTAAGTTTTGAGCGAAGCTCGCTTCGCTTCTTTTCAATTGTAAAATTTGACTCGAATAGGTTCTATTCGGAGCTTTCCTAAAATTACTTTCGATTGCCTTTAATTTATTCAGGCTTTCTTCATTTTCGTCCACTCATATTCAATAGTTAGTTTGTTGTTAGTAAAACCGTAGAATTTACATCAAATAATATGGGTGTTTAAAAAAAAATTTTTTTTATTTTTTTTAGAGATTATATTGTGCAGGATCATAGTAAATTCCTTTCCGTGCAAAATAAACCTTGTTTTTTCGAGTTGCTTCTTTTTTGTCGAAGTACAGCCCCTTCGATACTTCTATTTTCACTATTTCGGTTTTCTCAGTCTGTTCAGGAAAAATTTTAATTTCTAAATTTAATGTGTGATTTTCTGCTTCGGCAAAGGCTTTTATGTTTTCCTTAGCTTTAAAAATTTTTGCCGCTTGCCGGTCGATTTCATAAAAATATTCGGCGGCTGCCTCTATTTCTTCAAAAAATTCTTTGATATTTTCCATATTTAACTGTGTATTTTATAAAAATATATTTATAATATTTTTTTTAATTGATACTCGAATAAAATTTTAATACATTAATTTTCCACTTAGCTTTTACACCGTTGCTATTGCTCTCTTGGCCGCTCGCTCTGCTGCACGTTCAGTGACCATTCTGTTTAACTTGTAGAGTCCTTTGCCTACAATATAGGTTCCTGCGATAGCTGCCAAAATCACCGCCGCGTAAGTTTGCGCGTCGTTTCCTACGTAGAGGATGTTCGTCGCCGTCGACTCTTCAGATGAAACCAAACCAAAAAAACCATTTTTTTTTTTATTTTTTTTTTTTTTCAAATAAAATTTTTATTAGGCTCATTTGCTTTAGCTTAACGTGGCCGATTGTCTTGTTGTTAGGGAGAGAGAAAGGGATGCCGTATTACGGGGCGGCATACTCCCCAGTTAGTAAGGGGACATAGGGAGGGTGGGACCTACACAGTATTGAATTGAAATTTGAATACATCATTGGTTTGTGGCATACATCTTTTAGACACATTTTGCGTTCGATGAATCTTCATGTTTTTCAGCTTGTAGCAATGAAGAGATTATTCTGGATTGGAATGCTTCGTTGGTGTGTTCTGACGTTGATGTGACGTTTTTGGGTAGCTTCCAGCAACTCAGTCAGTTCAAGGCAGGTGCATGCTCCGAAGCATCGTTTACACAGGCCATACTTCCAGCAACGTAAAGAAGAGTGCGGTAGAGCTGTAGACGAGAAAGAGATAGGGAGAGCACTAAATTTGAGCATTGATAGTTTTCAAGAAGTTATAGATGAGAGTCATATAAGAAAGATTTCGAGTTGCCAAGACGTCGCGGACTGGTACGAAGGGTGGTATACCTCGGGCCCGAAGGGAACCTATGAGTTGGGACCTGGCATCACTATACTCGACACACATCCAAACAACATGCTCGATGTCATGATAACCCTCACCGCAAACGCAGACATCACTCTCAGCGAGCCCCACACGACGGAGATGCGCGCTGAACATATAATGATTAGACATGAGCCTTGACATTACACGAATAAAGTCTCGGCTCACGTCTAACCCCCGGAACCAAGCTTTCGTCGATACCTGTGGGATTATTGAGTGTAACCATCGTCCCAGAGTTCCACTATTCCATTTATTCTGCCAGCTAGCTAGAGTTTTCTGACGACAGCAACTGAAAAATTCATTGAAGCAGATTGGTCTTTCATAGATATCACCTTCTAGTGCGCCCACCTTGGCTAACGAGTCCGCCCTCTCATTGCCCCGTATGGAACAATGTGAGGGGACCCAAACCAAGGTAATCTGGTATGATTTTGCAGATAAAGCACTCAATTGTTCCCGTATTTTCCCCAGGAAATACGGTGAGTGCTTTCCAGGCTTCACTGAACGGAGAGCCTCAATGGAACTGAGACTGTCCGATACAATGAAGTAGTGATCTGTGGGCAGAGTGTCAATGATCTCAAGGGTATACTGAATTGCAGCTAGTTCTGCGACGTAAACTGAAGCTGGATCACTGAGTTTATAGGAAGCGGTGAAATTTACATTGAACATACCGAAGCCAGTGGACCCGTCTAGATATGATCCGTCAGTGTAAAACATTTTATTACAGTCGACTTCTTTAAATTTATTATTAAAAATTTTTGGGATCTCTTGAGGGCGTACAGGATCCGGGATTCCACGAATTTCTTCTTTCATGGATGTGTCGAAAAACACAGTAGAATTAGAAGTATCCACAAAATAAACACGATTGGGAACAAACGAAGAAGGATTTATATTCTGAGCCATGTAGTCAAAATACAAGGACATAAAACGGGTTTGTGAATTAAGCTCGACGAGCTTTTCAAAGTTTTCTATCACCATCGGATTCAAAATGTCGCATCGGATTAGCAGTCGATATGAGAGATCCCAGAACCTGTTTTTCAACGGTAAGACGCCCGCCAGCACTTCAAGACTCATCGTATGGGTTGATTGCATGCAACCCAAGGCAATACGTAAACAACGATACTGAATTCTTTCCAGTTTAATGAAATGAATATTCGTAGCGGAGCGGAAACAGAAACATCCATATTCCATTACTGACAATATCGTCGTTTTGTACAACCTGATCAGGTCTCCTGGGTGAGAGCCCCACCAAGTTCCGGTTATTGTACGAAGGAAATTGATTCTCTGTAGGCATTTTCGTTTCAAATACCTAATGTGACATCCCCAGGTACCTTTGGAATCGAACCAGACCCCGAGATATTTAAATGTGAAAACCTGAGCTATGGTTTCACCCCCTAGTTGAAGCTGTAATTGCGCAGGTTCTCGCTTCCTTGAAAATACAACCAGCTCAGTTTTCTCCGTAGAGAACTCGATACCCATTTGAAAAGCCCATGTCGACAAGTTGTCGAGGGTATCTTGCAATGGTCCTTGGAGATCGGCAGCTTTGGGTCCTGTAATAGACACAACACTGTCGTCGGCAAGTTGTCTTAGCGTGCAAGATGCGTTGATACATTCATCAATGTTATTTACGTAAAAGTTGTATAAAAGGGGGCTTAAGCATGAGCCCTGAGGAAGACCCATGTAACTGAATCGCTTTGTCGTCAAATCTCCATGCTCAAAATGCATGTGTTTCTCGGACAATAGATTATATAAAAAGTTGTTCAAAACTGGTGAAAGACCATGCTGATGCAACTTCTCAGATAGAACGTTAATGGAAACTGAATCGAATGCCCCCTTGATGTCGAGGAAAACTGATGCCATTTGTTCTTTACGAGTAAATGCCATTTGAATTTCTGTTGAGAGCAACGCTAGACAATCGTTCGTTCCTTTGCCCCTGCGGAACCCAAATTGTGTACCTGAAAGCAATCCATTTGTTTCGACCCAATTGTCTAGACGGAAGAGAATCATTTTCTCCAACAATTTCCGAATACAGGAAAGCATAGAAATCGGCCGATACGAATTGTGATCGGAGGCTGGTTTTCCAGGTTTTTGAATAGTAATAACTCTCACTTCCCTCCATTCGTGTGGGACAATATTACCCTCGAGGAACTTGTTGAATAAATTCAACAAGCGCCTTTTGGCAGAGTCGGGCAGATTTTTCAACAAGTTGAATTTAATTCTGTCTAACCCCGGGGCTCTATTGTTACACGACAAGAGCGCAAGTGAGAACTCTACCATCGAAAACGGTGTTTCGTTTGTATTCAATGTCGCGACGCGGGATATCTTCTGTTCCGGAACAGAATCAGGACATACTTTCTTAGCGAAATCAAATATCCAGCGGTTAGAATATTCTTCGCTTTCGTTCGCGTGATTTCGATTGCGCATGCGACGGGCCGTATTCCAAAGAGTGCTCATTGCTGTTTCTCTCGTTAATCCGTCAACAAACCTTCGCCAGTAACCGCGTTTCTTAGCTTTAATCAGACTTTTCATTTGAAATTCTAACGCCGCGTATTTCCGATAATTATCTGGAGTTCCGTTCCTTCTAAACGAGATGAAGGCTGAAGCTTTTTTCGTTTTCAGCTCTGAGCACTCTTTGTCCCACCATGGGTTGGGAGAACGCATACTAGTTTGCGCGCTAGGTACTCGTTTCGTCTGAGCTTGAATTGCGGTGTCAAGAATCAAGCCAGCCAAAAATGTATACTCTTCCTTCGGAGGAAGCTCCTGTGATGTTTCTAGTTTCTCAGATATCGAGCTCGCGTAACGTTTCCAATCAATGTTTCGTGTGAAATCGTACGAAACATTGATTGTTTCCGATGGTCTTCCACGGTTGGTGATAGAAACTATGATCGGCAAGTGATCGCTGCCGTGAGGATCACAGATTACCTTCCACTTGCAATCTAACTGTAGCGAAGTCGAGCAAAGGGATAAATCCAGCGCACTTGGTTGTGCTGGCGGTCTAGGGTTCCGTGTCATTTCTCCCGTGTTTAGAATTGTCAAATTGAAGTTGTCGCACAGATCTTGGATTAACGAAGAACGATTATCATCATATAAGCAGCCCCATCCTGTAGCATGCGAGTTAAAGTCCCCTAAAACCAGCCGCGGTGAAGGAAGAAGTTCTATGATGTCTGCAAGCCGACGATGCCCTATCGAGACTCTGGGAGGAATGTAGATAGAAGCTATACATAGATCTTTGCCTTTAATATTAATTTGGCAAGCAACAACTTCAATTCCCGGTGTCGAGGGGAGGTTAATACGATAAAATGAATAGCACTTTTTAATCCCTAAAAGTACCCCTCCATAAGAGTCTTCTCGGTCCAGGCGGATTATGTTAAAATTATGGAAGTCCTAGGTTGATGTTAGAAGTAAGCCAAGTTTCACTCAAGGAGAATACATCGCAATTATGAGTATGTATTAAGTGTTTGAAAGAATCAAGTTTTGGGATGATACTTCTGCAATTCCACTGAAGCACAATGATCATATCTTCGATTCTCAGTGGTAAATTATCCATCAAAAGATACGATCGCTGCAAGGAGGGGCCATTGTTCTGTCAACTGTTTTAAAAATGTCCTTACTGTTGGCAGTAGAGCAGTTAGGAAGCTTTTCAGAGGATCAGTAATATTGAAGGCTGTTAATATCCAGTCCACGATATCAGAAAATTTCAATAATCCAGCGTTTGTTGGATTTTCTGGTTGTGCTTTGGGGTCATTCGGGTTTTTTGATGCCCCAGGAAGTGCTGGGTACTCCTTATCATCCCTAAGTTTTTTGAACCCAGGAGGTGTTTGCTTCGGTTTTGAGTCAGCACTTTTTGTTTCCGTTTGGTTCTTTTGTGACGAAGAGGACAGTCTGAGGCCTTTACGAGGAAGCTTGGGAGAAGCCAGATTTTGTCTTTTCCTGCTTCCTTCAACCTGTGTGTAGGAAGGTCCTTCGCCTGGGTCGTCAGAGGTATCCTCTTCAACTGGCAAGATTGCAAACGGGTTCTCAGGGGTCGATGGAGTGGTTCTTTTTAAGATTTCCGCATAAGAACGTTTGGAACGTTCTTTCACGGATCGCTTCAATTTCTCCGCACGCTGTATGTACGTAGGGCACACCGAAAGATCATGAGGATTCTCCCCGCAGTAGCAACACTTTTCCACTGCTCTTCTGCAGAGATCGTCCTCATGGGCCTCTCCGCATTTGCCGCATCGCAGTTTGTTGCAACAATAGGTTGCCGTATGACCTAGCTGTTTGCAGCTTGTACAATGCATTACCCGCGGTACATACAGCCGAACAGGTAGACGAACTCCACTCACTACCAAATAATTTGGAAGTGCAGATCCGGCAAAAGTCACGCGAAATGAGTCCGATTGGTAAAATTTACCATCTATCGATTTGGAGTGCAATTGCTTGCACTGCAAAATTTTCACTGGTTGAAGGTCGGGGTTTTTGAAACGGCCTACCCCGTCCTTCATCAGATCTTCGATTGTCAGACTTTCGTCACGGACCACACCGTCGATCTCCACCACATGAGACGGGACGTACACGCGGTACTCCTTCGTGAACAACTCGTTGGTAGCAATCCCGTTTGCTTGCTTCAGGTCGGACACAACAACGCGTAACTTGTTTGGCGAAACCTTATCTATTGTTTTTATTGCCGAGTAATGTTTTTCCAGGTCCCGAGCAATATTTAAAACTCTGAGAGACTTTAATTTGGGCCGGAAGTATACCACCCACGGACCCCCCGAGCCATCGTCTTGGTAAACTTTTTGGCGAGCAGGCAATATCTTAGAGGGAGATGGAGGCATCGGAGAGGGAGATGGCATCGGAGAGGGAGATGGTATCGGAGGGGGAGATGGTGTCGGAGGGGGAGATGGTATAGGAGGGGTAGATGGCATCTCGGAAGCAAACTCAGCCTCTAAATGTTCTTCGTTCATTCGTTCAGCTTCGCCCTCCTCTGAGACACCCCCACTGTCATCAATATTCATATTTAAAGTGCGGGAGTAAAGAAGTCTCCCGCACTTGAAATGAGAAAGAAAGAAATAAAATGAAAAGAAAATATATGAATAGTAAAAGTTGAAAGAAAAAGTTTGAGAAAATACTTAACAGTATGTCCCGGTAAGCTGTTAGGTGAGTTGCTCCTTCACTCCTTCGTTGTGCTTCAGCGTGACCTTGACTCAGGATTTGGCTGCTGCAATGCGGGTAGCAAACAATAGAAATAACTGCTGCCCGAGGATAGCACAATAGCGTCTACTGTCGATACCGATACAAAACCGGTGCACAGACAGAACTCACTTGCGGGGATGCTACTTTTTATCACTTTTATTTAATGCCTATACTACAGCCTCTGCTGTGATAGACACCTTCGTCTTACCGATGTCGATTGTTAAAAAAACGCGTGTGCTCACTTCGAACATTCGGTTACGAATGACCATTTTGTCGTGAATACGACTTACTTTACTATGGGGCGCCTTTTCAAAATTAGCCATATGGAAGAATGGGCAGAACTTAATCGTGAATATCTTGACTTGTATTAATGGCAGCAACATAATTCTTTCACTATTTCAACAATAATATGATCAGGAATTTAGGATAATATTTTAAACAGTGTGAGATAATCACAAACAGCTCAAAAATTAAGTTTTTTGACAATTTTAAAACAACGCGGAAAACTCTTTACTTTTGTTTGGGGTTTTCCCGCAAGGACGACGATTTTGAGGTAGTCAGGCACATATCTTCAGCTGAACGTTATAAAAGGGGAACCGTGGTCGAAAATCGATTATTTCTTCTTGTGCGTTGGATGGAGCAGACGTTCGTTCTCATTTGCCTTCCGGTCGTCGAGGCGAGAAGACGCATTAAACCAGTTTCGCATCATTTGGCACTGCGAGCGAATGTGTCGGTTTGTACGCAAAGCTAGTTTCAAATCAAGCAAGAACGATTGCATCATCTGCTGGTCGTTTGCATTGGAGAGAAAGAAAACAAGAAACGAAAAGTGAACAACATTATATAAAATTAGCCGTTCTAATGGCTCTAATTGTTATCGAAAGAAATATTAAGATTACTTCTTTTCAAATCGAAGGTAGAAATCATACGTTTAGTGAAAATCCAAAATAATTTGATTTGCTTCGTGCACTTTTCGCTGTGCGAAAATCGTTCGAGCAAAATGTTTCGAATTGTGCTAAATATCGTAGAGAATTCCTTCTAAAAGGCAGAAATGAATCCTGATAATTTCTTTCAATGAAATATACAAATCCGAAATGAGATAATCGACGTTAAAAATCGTTTGAAATTTTAGTTGTGAAAAGGAGGAAAGTTTCGCAATTCACACAATCGATCAACTTTCAATTCGAATTCGAAAGTGTAAAGAAATCGTGTCAGATTTATTCGTATTCACGACATCCAGTTATGTCTCTGACATTACACACCCGTACTATTTTGTTTAATGACTTCTTCAGTGGAATCAAAGTTCATTTCTAGCATAGTATCTTTGTATGCTCTTTGGCGTTCAAATTTGTTTTTATACAACGGATTTCGAAAATCCCATAAACATTCACACGATCGATATAATTCTATTAACTGTCCGAAGTCGTCAATACTTTTTTTATATTGTCTCTAAAAGTTTTTTATGTTGTCGGAGGTTCAAGACACTCTTTTTTTTTCAATTGACTTTAGCACTTTCTTTATTTTTTTTTAATATCTTCTTCTATACTGTTCACTTTTTAAAACCCCTTTTTTTGGGTGTAGCACTTAAAAAAAAAAAATCTTCAGTCCATACTGTTCACTTTTTTAAAACCTTTACTTTTACCGTTCGAATTGCGCTAAGTCCTTTTTAACACTGGACTTAGCATTTTTCACTTGTACTTTTGCCGTTCGAATTGCGCTAAATCCTTTTTAACACTGGACTTAGTATTTTTCTTTTTTTTTCTTCACTTGTTCCCTATTTTTGTGCTAAGTCCCTTCTTAACTGGGACTTAGTTTGTCGCGCGGTTAACATTGTCACGGTCTGCCATGTGGCAGGTTCTTTCTAAAAAAATGAGTCTGATTCTCGTCTTGGTTACCGAATGAATGTTTATTTATTTTCCGCATTTTGGTTTTTATAAAATGTATAAATTTTCGCTGTGTACGTGTAGGTTTGACGAGAAGTCTTGAGACTTGACAATTACATATATCGAAAACGTTTTGGTAACGATTATGTGGAGAAGGCTAATGTTTAATAAACATCGCTCGACCCGTAGCGATGGCAAGAACAATTGAAGTTATGTATTTTCCTTCGCGCGAGGCGGAAAATCCACGCCAGCGGCGCGCATGGTTTAAAGTGTTTATATTCATTGCGTTACTTTGCTTGTGCGCTGTAAGCAGTTCAAGTGTTTAAGATAGGAGGACCATAATTTCGGTCATATCGGTCCAACTCATAAAATATTTAAAGTTTATGATTTGTAAAGTGCCGATGCATCAAATCATAAAACTGTATGTGCTACGATGTATGGCTGGTTTCTGTACAAAGTATTCTCAAGAAGACGTTTACAATGTAACTACATTGTGTCGAAATGAAATGAAATGAAATGTAATATTGAAATTGTTCTGAGGGTTTAACGTGGAAAACGTGGTGGTTTTGTAATTCCGCCACATTTTTTTGCACGGTTTCCGCAATTAACACGGTTTCCGCAATTAACACGGTTTCCGCAATTAACACGGTTTTCTTTTACACGGATTTTTTCAACACGGTACGTAACCCCCGTGTAAAAAGAGACCTTAGTGTATTCCACTAATTCAACCACTAATTGGTTCTTTAATCCTTCGGCGGCTCTTCACATGGGAGACGTGTGGTGTGCGGTAGAGATGGTCGGGTATCGGGTATTTTACCCGAAACCCGACCCGTACCCGTACCCGACGGGTTTTTGGTCGGGTACGGGTAAAAATTTTTATTTTCAATCGGGTACGGGTCGGGTACGGGTAAAAAAAATTTACTGCTTACTCGGGTACGGGTCGGGTCGGGTAAAAAAATTTACTGCTCACTCGGGTACGGGTCGGGTACGGGTAAATTTTTTTTTCTGATCGATTACCCGACCATTTGTACTGCACATAAATATGTTTACACGTTGACGAGAATTTTTTATTGCAAAACAGTTGTTCCGACAAATAAACAATTTGATTCAAGGGGTTTTGACATTCGCGCCTAGGACCAGACCTGAAAACTGGCATCTTTTTCCAGAAAAAAACATTTCTTTTCTTCATTTAAAAAAACGATCAATCATAGTTACGTGAAAAGTTATGTGAATATTTTCCACCCTATTTTTTATAACATGTTTAATAAGACACACTGCCTTAGCTCTAAGATGTTGCGGTCAGACCCTACTTTTCACGTAGGTTTTAATGGACTGCCATTTTAAAGCTGTTTAATGCACAATCCAGTAAAAATTATTTGATTAATATATAAAATGTAGTGTAGTACTCATATCACATTCAGATACCAGAAAACTGTTATTTTAAATATTGGTTGGAGATTTTCAAAATTTACATATAAATCATTATTATTCTAACCATAAAAACATGAACATTTATTTCAGAAAATCTGCATAGAAGTTCTTCTTATTCTTCACTTCTGGGTGGTGTCACCTCACTTGAAATGACACCGATTGATGGCACAGCAAGTTGAGCTATATTGCCAGTTCGATGTCAACATTTCATAAGGGCACATAAACTAATGAGAGTTTCTCTTTGTTCACTTTCTATTTTGTGAATATCTCCTTAATTTTCACGTGTACCTACAAAGTATTCGTGTAGAATTAAAGACCATTATCCCCATGTTTCCAACATTACCAAATATGTAACGAACGTTTGTATAATAACGCAGATATAGTCGAAAGAGAAAGTAAACAAAGAAAATCTGTCAATTGTTTTTAGGCCCTTTTGAAATGTTGACGTCGAGTTAATTTACGTTTCTTTTCACTGAAAATCTCAATGCGTGACAGTCGCAAAAGCACGGGTGAAGATCTTTTCACGCGAAATGCTCAAATTTTCACCGTGTTCACTCGTTGAGGGTTCCAAGGGAGGTGGAACAGAAGTTCAATGACTGTAAAAACCACCAGCTCCCGTTAAGGTAGCGCTTCGCCGTGGTCACGGGAGTTCGCTGTCTATCCCGGGGTTTCACGCACTTTACCCAAAATTGTGAGAAAACGGTAAAGAAAACGGAAATTCCAAGAACATACGATTCTAGATAATTAATTTTTCTATCGATTCGTATATAAACTGTGCCTGATAAACGTTTTTATCGAAAGATTTCGTGCGAGTTTTAAAAATAAATGAGTTTTTCCTTACTCTTTCGCACGCACACAATGTCAACGCATGCAAAATCGCACGAAATCTCGCGAAAGAAAAGCTTTCTAACTAATATTTTTCGCCAAATGCATAGTAAAATCATTTACCTACAATCGTATGTTTTTGATTTTTCGTGAATCGGGTTAGTATTGGAGAAATTTGCAATTTAGAGTGAAATTTTGGCGACAAAGCAAGAGGAAGCAGTGAGTTGTCTCGCTTCGACTTGACCACGGCGAAGCGCTACCTTAACATCGTTGGTGTGGGTTTGTGAGGCTTACAAAACGGGCATATTTGACAGATTTATTGAAAGATGGCTTTTGGTCAAGTGTTGCTTTACAAAATATTTATTTTGCGTTAAAAACCGACGTTTCGAAGAAATATCCCTTCATCTTCAGGGCAACTATAAGGTTAACATACATGATTAGTCACAGTTTTCACATTATACAATTTCATAACAAATTGTTTACTGACAAACGACAACAAATATTTTTCGTCAAGTGGATTGAAACATTGAAAATGATCAAAAACGGGAACGGCTATTCTACACTAAAAGCACAAACGGTGTGAAAACATATGCATCGGAAGGTGTTCTGTATGTGTGCTGGATAGAGGCCGAGTTTTCTACATTTTTGAAGGAAATCCTTTCGGCTAAGCTGTACGCACAGTTTGTCGACAGTATGTGCATAGCTTTTGTATAATCTACGTTGTGATAAAGGAAGGCTGTTGTAGAAGGTAACGTTGCTCAGGGTTTCACTTAGCGCCATTGTTGTTTTTATATTGTGAAGACGGTACGACCACTTTGTTGTAATTTATTGAAAGATGGCTTTTGGTCAAGCGTTGCTTCATCTTCAGGGCAACTATACATCCCTTCATCTTCAGGGCAACTATACATGATTAGTCACAGTTTTCACATTATACAATTTCATAACAAATTGTTTACTCACAAACGGCAACAAATATCTTTCAATAAATTACAACAAAGTGGTCGTATGGTCTTCACAATATTTGACAGATTAATTTAAATCAAAATCATAATTCATTTTGCTTTGTAGTAAAAAAAATGTAACAAAAAAAAATTTCTCACAAATGTTCAAGATAATGAGCACGCTTACTTGTGGTTCTAAAGAATTGGATCAAAAGTCGCACTGTTTCGTAAAAACCATACCTACCCAAAATTTAATACAACGGGTATTACGACATTTTGGATAAATATGCTTCTCGAAAAATTTGAGTAGATATTACTCCCTTTTGTTGACATTTGTAAATGAGTATAAAGTACCAAAGACTTTGGAAATCTATTCATGCTTCACAGTGTATTTATATGTTTAAATGTAAACAAGCATTTAAACTTTTTACTACTCATTCGGGTCGGGTACGGGTACAGGTAATTTTTAATCGGGTACGGGTCGGGTACGGGTAAAATTTTTTATTTTTTATCGGGTACGGGTCGGGTACGGGTAATTTTTTTTTATTATTGATCGGGTACGGGTCGGGTACGGGTAATTTTTTAAATTTTTAATCGGGTACGGGTCGGGTACGGGTAATTTTTTTTGCTGATCACTCGGGTACGGGTCGGGTTCGGGTATAAGAATTTCTATACCCGACCATCTCTAGTGTGCGGCTCGTGAGATCAATCAAAACCGCTATGGATTCCTTCAAAACTGCTCCACGTGTACCCGATGAAGAAACCTTTGAAACAATAATTCTAGAAACTGAGAGTATGGTGAATACTAGACCTCTAACGTATATACCGTTACACTCGGACACTCAGGAATCCCTAACACCAAATCATATACTATTGGGAAGCTCTAGTGGAGTTCGACAACCACCATGTGATCCAACATTAGCAGTAGAGATGGTCGGGTATAGAAATTCTTATACCCGAACCCGACCCGTACCCGAGTGATCAGCAAAAAAAATTACCCGTACCCGACCCGTACCCGATTTAAAATTTAAAACATTACCCGTACCCGACCCGTACCCGATCAATAATAAAAAAAAATTACCCGTACCCGACCCGTACCCGATAAAAAATAAAAAAATTTACCCGTACCCGACCCGTACCCGATTAAAAATTACCTGTACCCGTACCCGACCCGAATGAGTAGTAAAAAGTTGACCAAAATTCAGGATGGAAAAAATAAAGTGTTTTAGATAGCGAGCTAGATCCCACATTATCGAAATGACGGAATGCGTAATGAATTCTTACTCGACTGCTTGATTTTTCAGTGCTCGATCGGTTCAGTGCTAGAATTTTCGCATGAGTTGGCTGCTCGATCAACCTGATTGACAGTGACATTATAAATGTCATTGAATATTCGCTCATTTTATGAATGTGTTAGTGTAAAATTTAGGCGACTTAAGCCATTTCATTACACTCCAGCTAGAGGAATGGATGATGCTGACTAAGGTAGGCTGTTTTGTTATTTTCCAGCGAATTTCAACAATTTATGTTGGAATTCTAAGAAGAACTGGTTATTTACTAGTTCTGTATATCCGAAAAATATGAAGATTTCAATGTGTATAATCAGTTATGTAATGTTTTCATTTAAAAATAAACTGAAAGTCAGCACGAAAACGTGCAAAATCGGGAAAGAAGAAGAAGAAGACAAATTGACAATTCAGTCCGCATCTTCTTACTCAATTCCGACTGATTTCCGAATCAACCGGTTGTAGGCGAAATTCATTCGGAATCGGTTGTTGCACTGGAGTTGGAATTGATTCGGAATTCATTATGATTTCCACATGAAATTCCGAATGAAAATTTCTCGCCGATTCGGAATTGATTCGGAATCCATTCGGATCTGATAATGTGGGATAGAGCGTATCAGGCTCTAGTTTGTAAGTAAAATACATTAAAATGCTTGTTTACATTTGAACATATAAATACACTGTGAAGCATGAATAGATTTCCAATGTCTTTGGTACTTTATACTCATTTACAAATGTCAACAAAAGGGAGTAATATCTACTCAAATTTTTCGAGAAGCTTATTGATCCAAAATGTAATACCCGTTGTATTCAATTTTGGGTAAGTATGGTTTTTACGAAACAGTGCGACTTTTGATCTAATTCTTTAGAACCACAAGTAAGCGTGCTCATTATCTTGACACACAAATAAAAATTCACATTAAAATCACTTGAAAAATCACGAACATCCCCTAAAATTAATAGAGTATCATCGGTTCGTTTACGTGAATTGACCAAACATCAAATAATTCACGTGTATTCCCGGTGTGAAAAATTCAATTTTAAAAATGGTGAACTGTGAGTCCTTCAAGTGTAAGTAGTTTGAACATTTGTGAGACATTTTTGTTGGTTACATTTTTTTACTACAAAGCAAAATGAATTATGATTTTGATTTAAATTAATCTGTCAAATATGCCCGTTTTGTAAGCCTCACAAACCCACACCAACGATGTTAACGGGAGCTGGTGGTTTTTACAGCCATTGAACTTCTGTTCCACCTCTCTTGGAACCCTCAACGAGTGAACACGGTGAAAATTTGAGCATATCGCGTGAAAAGATTTTCACCCGTACTTTTGCGACTGTCACGCATCGAGATTTTCAGTGAAAAGAAACGTAAACTAACTCGACGTCAACATTTCAAAAGGGCCTAAAAACAATTGACAGATTTTCTTTGTTTACTTTCTCTTTCGACTATATCTGCGTTATTATACAAACGTTCGTTACATATTTGGTAATGTTTGAAACATGGAGATATTATCTTTCATCCTACACGAATACTTTGTAGGTACACGTGAAAATTAAGGAGATATTCACAAAAGAGAAAGTAAAAAAAGAGAAACTCTCATTGGTTTATGTGCCCTTATGAAATGTTGACATCGAACTGGCAATATTGCTCAACTTGCTGTGCCATCAATCGGTGTCATTTCAAGTGAGGTGACACCACCCAAAAGTGAAGAATAAGAAGAACTTCTATGCAGATTTTCTGAAATAAATGTTCATGTTTTTATGGGTAGAATCCTAATGATTTATATGTAAATTTTGAAAATCTCCAACCAATATTTAAAATAACAGTTTTCTGGTATCTTAATGTGATATGAGTACTACACTACATTTTATATATTAATCAAATAATTTTTACTGGATTGTGCATTAAACAGCTTTAAAATGGCAGTCCATTGAAACCTACGTGAAAAGTAGGGTCTGACCGCAACATCTTAGAGCTAAGGCAGTGTGTCTTATTAAATATGTTATAAAAAAGTAGGGTGGAAAATATTCACATAACTTTTCACGTAACTATGATTGATCGTATTTTTTTAAATGAAAAAAAATGTTTTTTTTCTGGAAAAAGATGCCAGTTTTCAGGTCTGGTTCTAGGCGCGAATGTCAAAACCCCTTGAATCAAATTGTTTATTTTTCGGAACAACTGTTTTGCAATAAAAAATTCTCGTCAACGTGTAAACATATTTATGTGAAGTACAAATGGTCGGGTAATCGATCAGAAAAAAAAATTTACCCGTACCCGACCCGTACCCGAGTGAGTAGTATATTTTTTTACCCGACCCGACCCGTACCCGAGTAAGCAGTAAATTTTTTTTACCCGTACCCGACCCGTACCCGATTGAAAATAAAATTTTTTACCCGTACCCGACCAAAAACCCGTCGGGTACGGGTACGGGTCGGGTTTCGGGTAAAATACCCGATACCCGACCATCTCTAATTAGCAGTCGAGTGTTTACATAGTAGCTGGAATTTGTCAAAACATATATTAGATGAATTTTGGAGCAGATGGTTACGAGACAATTTACCGACGATTGCAAGACGAACAAAGTGGTTCGAAAATGCCAAACAGCTGGAATAGCTGGGTTCGTGAACGAATCGTAGAGTTGATTTTAAACCGAGGTGGAGTTTCACGGCAAGCAATCATAGAGACGGAGTTCGGCCTGCTTCGACATCCAGCCGTAAAGCTCGCTATCATCGATATAGAGAAAAACTGTGAGACCGTGTCGAGCGGTGAAAATTACACTCTGTCCCACGTCCCGGAGAATGTTGGGGAAGCGAAAGCCTATTCGCGCACTCCTGGTAGTGATGACAACGTTCCTGCTAAAATCAGTAATACCAACAACTCATCTACTGTACTTCAGTGACAGTTAGGATACCTGTAAATAAAAACCTGTTTTAATCCACCTAGTAGTGTAATGATGCCTTTCTCATATCTCACATATTCTCAGATATAATTTTGTGGTATACTTCAAAATATATTCCTTTGATTCTTAAAAATCTTAAAGGTTTGTCCATAAACTAGTATAACCTACAGAGTGAAACATTACTCAGGTCTGAGGAAACGAAAAGAGGTACCTCCGAAACCGGAATCTGGGAACCGGTATAATCGAAGTTGGTTCGAGAAAAGTGACTGGGGTCCATTTTTAAGTCTATGGCTACAATCTTCGGTCATTCATCTAAAACACAAGAACAAGGAAAGCCAAATTAATGTTTGGCCGTCTACTGATCATGACTACCGATTGCAATAGTTTCGAGGCCAGTTTAGACATTTGTTTCGCCGCTTCAAGTAACGGTATTCAATTTTAAACACACTTCATCTTATAATTCCGGAACCGGAAGTCAGATCCGGATTAAATTTGGAAGTATTGTATGAGACCGTGAGACCTTTTATTTGAATGTAAGTTGTTGAAATCGGACACGGCATCTCTGAGAAAAGTGAGAAAATAATTAGAAATAAGAATTTTTTCACTACTCACACTATAATTCCGGAACCGGAAGTCATATCAGAATAAAACTGAGGAAGTTTGTAAAGGACAGTTGTACCTTTCATTTTAATTTAAGTTTGTAAGAATCGGTTCAGCCATTTCTAAGAAAAGTAAGTGCACTTAATTCCTTTTTTTGTACATATCACTCTGTAATTACGAACCGGAATTCGGATTCGAATAATATTCAGGATCTTTGTGTGGGGTTACAAGACCTTTCTTTAAATTTAGGTTCATGAAAATCGGTTCAGCCATCTCCGAGAAAAGTGAGTGCAAAAAAATGTTACATACATACATACACGCACATACACACACATACACACACATTCACACACATAAAGACATTTTGCGTACTCGATGAACTGAGTCGACTGGTATATGACACTCAGCCCTCCGAGCCTCGGTTCAAAATTATTAATTATAAAAGTCTATTGTTACAGTTTGATTAAGTTTTATAATTTGTGCTATTCTATTTATCATCCCGGGTTGGCGGTTCAATGCATACGACTAGTTGTCGTATGTTCGAGCCCCGACCTGGAATAATTCGTAGTGTCAATAGGATCGTCGCATCAGCCATGCAATGGTTCTGTACACTCTTAATCGGCGGCGAAGTCTGTTGAAATAGAAGGTCAAATTCCACTACAGGAATGTAATACCAAGGCTTTTTATTCTATTTATCAGTTGAATGAACACCAAAATGTAAGTTTCTTGAAATTAAACAAAATTGAAAACTTAACTGGAAATAAATTTACAGCTTAAAGCTAGATTGAATTACGCTAAAAGATTGTGTTGTTTCTAAACTCGCCGTGACGGACTCTCACGACATTCTGAAAATTTCTAACTTCGTCGTGACTGATTTCAACTACAACAATTTCAAAACTTTATCTTTAGATTGTGTACAAGCTTCAGCGTTTCAACTGATTTCAACTACAAAAATGTGGTCAAATTATTCCAAAAACAATTTTCGTAACATTTTTCTTCTTTTCAGTATTGTGATTTTTTATTCAAGCCTATTTGCGTACAAGCTTTACGTGGCCGATTGAGCCGATTTTTTAAATATTTTTTTTTGAGTTGGATCTCGTTGTCACCCATTTTCTAGGGGGAGAGGAGCTTCCATTTCCTTCCTGCGAGGATTTAGAGGCACTTCGTTCGTGGTTCGTCTCGTCATCCATTGCCGCATCGATGTTATTGTTGTCGATTTCCGTCTTTTTTTCGTTGCTAGTTGCTGTAGATGCACCTTGTTGTACATTGGTTGCAATTGCTGGTTGGTTAGAGGGTAAGTTGTTAAATGCAGCTGGTGTACTCTGTTCTATAAAGGATGATGATGGATTCGTTTAAGGGGATGCTTCATTGTTGTTGGTGGCTGTCACAGCTGTACTGGGGTTGCTTGGGGTGTGTGTGAAGGAAGTACCGTTGTCCTTTGATGTAGTTGTCTCCTTGTCCAGTTTATCACATAGTTTACCGTAGTGAACAGCTTTTTGGCAATATTGACATGTGGCCATCTGATTGTCATAGGTAACAAGTGATATGTACGGAATTCTTGTATCTTGACCGAAAATCACATGAGAAGGTATAACCCTCTTCAAGTGTATGCGTAATAAACGTACGCCATTTAGAATACCGGGAAAAAGTTCTTCCACTTTTCTTTTTCGATAGAGAGAATCTCTCCGTATTGAGACATAGCTTTGCGAATAAGGAGTGTATCGAAAAGTAGTTAGCAACATTGATTATTGAATAAAAAAGCGAAATAAAACATATTTTGACATCAGTTTTCGATATATTGTACAAAAATTACATTTTTATGCATTTCACTGATTATATTGAAGAAAATCCTAGTACTTTTGTGACTTTCCTGGTGGCAGCTGTCCAGTTTTTTTGAACTCCTGCATGTTTTGGGACACTGTACCTTCCTTCCGAAAGTGCCGCTTGACAATTGCCCAATACCTTTTATTTGGCCAAAGATCCGGGCAGTTTGGTGGGTTGTTGGCCTTTTCCACGAATTGTACATTATTTTTTGACACCCACTGTAGAAAGGAGTTGGCGTAGTGGGCTGAAGCCAAATCCCGCCAGAAGTGAGGAGAAGCCTTATGCTTTCTGAACAGTGGCAGCATTCTCTTCTTCAAACATTCTTTCTCGTACACTTTGGCGTTATTTGTGCCCTTCGTGAAGAAAATCGACGACCGCAAACCATAGGTACAAATTGCTTGCCAGACCAACACCTTCTGCCCAAACTTTTCCATCGCCACCGTGGTGTCAGCGTCGTCCAGGTCCTGGTACACCGATTTCGTATAATATTGCGGTCCGTGCAGCGCTCGAGAGTCTTCCTTGACGTAAGTTTCGTCGTTGATCAGGATGCATCCGTCTTTATTCTGTAGAATCCGGTTATACAGTTTTCGCGCTCTTATTTTGGCCTGAACTTGCTGTACCAGTGACTTTTTCGGCACCTTCTGTTTCTTGTACGTTTTCAGGGAGCTCCGAACTTTGATCCGTTGAATTATCCCGATGCTGGTGTTGAACTGTTTGGCCAAATCCCGCGTCGACGCCGGTGGGTTTTACATTCATTATTGACATGTAAACAAACATGTCACCGCAAAACACGCTGCAAAAAATTAAGCCATTTCAGAGTAATCGGTGACGCTTGAGAGAAGATCATGCACACGCACTTCTATAGCACTATCTTCCATATATACTGGAATGTTGTACTTAATGTTCTCGTGCTCCATTGTTATTGTCTTTTGCGAATTGAATTTATAAAACTGGATGTAAACAACATTATTCGTCTTATTGCATTGAAGTAAATGCACACGTTCGATGTCAAGATGCATTTGCTCCTTAAGCAAACCTTCAAGTTCTCGTATCGAAGGTCGAATTTTGCACTGCCTGAAATCAACAACAATTGTATTCTTTCGTGTCGGCGGTAGCTTTTGTTAGTTTGGTTCACTCATTTCGAGGTCGTTCTATTGTTCACTACACAATACTGTACTTGGTTTCTTTTGTCCCGAACCTAAGCGGTTTTGTTTTATCGACTGACTTGGATGAGATGTGATACCGAACTGCGTCAGGCTTCTTGTTTGGTTTATCGCGTCATACTTATGAAATTTAACACTTGCAATGGAGTTTTTGTACATAACCAAGCTCCCGTACCAAGCGGGATTTACTGGAGCCCGCGCCACTACGGATCACATATTCGCGATAAGACAAGTACTCCAGAAGTGTCGTGAATACAACGTACCCAAATCAAAGTCCTGGCATTACATTCCTTTTGTGGAATTTGGCCTTTCTGTTTCAACAGACTTCGCAGCCGATTCTTAGTGTACAGAACCATTGCATGGCTAGTACTGTGGATCCTACTGACATTAAAAATCTTTCCATCTCGGGGCTCGAACATACGACAACTGGTTTGTGAGACCAGCATTGAACCGCCAACCAGGGAACTACCTGGTACAACGTACCCATGCATCACCTACTCATTGATCGAGAACAGCTATGGCAGATTACGCACGAATGCGGTTTCCAGGATAAACTGACGCGATTGGTCAAAGCAACGATGGATAGAGTGATGTGCTACGTCCGAGTATCTGGGACGCTCTCGAGTCCCTTCGAATCTCGGAGAGGGCTACGGCAAGGTGATGGACTCTCTTATATCTTGTTCAATATTGCCTTGGAAGGTGTGATTCGAAGAGCGAGGATCGACACGAGTGGCACGATCTTCCTAAAATCCGATATTGAAGCTAGGCGTATCGGACTGGCCATAAATGCGTCTAAAACAAGATACATGAGAGGAAGAGGCTCTAGAAAAGAAACACTACGCCTCCCACCACGAATATTGATAGACGGTGACGATATCGAGGTGGTTGACGAGTTTGTGTATTTAGGCTCACTGGTGACCGCCGACAATGCAGCAGAGAAATACAGACGTATTTTGGCAAGAAATCGTTTGTACTTTGGACTCAGAAAAACCCTTCGATCGAGAAAACTTCGCCGCACGAAATTGATTACCTACAAAATGCTCATTAGACCGGTTGTTCTCTATGGCCACGAGACCTGAACTATGTTGGCAGAGGACCAACGCGCCCTCAGGGTTTTTTCGAAAGAAAGGTACTGAGGACCATCTATGGCGGAGTGCAGATGGTAGACGGAACGTGGAGACGGCGTATGAATCACGAATTGCAACAGCTGCTAGGAGAACCACGCATCGTACGGACAGCTAAAATCGGACGTCTACGATGGGCTGGACATGTCATAAGGATGTCGGACGACAGCCCAGTGAAAATGGTTCTTGAATCTAATTCAACTGGTACAAGAAGAAGAGGAACCCAGCGAGCAAGGTGGATCGATCAAGTGGAGGATGATCTCAGAAGCGTCCGTGCCTTGAGTGGCTGGCGACGAGCAGCCATGGACCGAGCTATGTGGAGACGTATTCTTGATACAGCAAAGGACACCCCAGACCAATAGCTGTTAGGTAAGGTAAGGTAGGTATTGGAGTGAAAGCGTGAAAAATTTACCTGGCATCTCTGTCCAGGAGTTGGGTTGTTATTTTAACCCCTTCGCTGCCTGTTGTACTGAAGTTTACTGAATTTTTATGTTTATGTATTTTTTTGCATTAGAGCGAATAGAGAAATAAATCATCTGGTGGGTTAAAGGCAATTGCAGATTTAAAAGGTAATATTCTATAGGAACAAGAATTATTTGTTTGTTCAATAAAAGCATCAACAAGTATGTATCTGTCAAAGACGACTGAATTTTAAGAGTAGATTTAAATAATTAATAATAATTGTCAAAGACGACTGAATTTTAAGAGTAGATTTAAATAATTAAAAAAAATTTTATGGTAGTTTATTTTTATAGTTAATATTGACAATGTTTCGAGTGAAGCACGTGGACAAAATCGTCGATGAATACAAAGCATCATTACATAATTATTCTGGTTATACGATTGTACTTTAATGGTCAATTTAAAAATATATTTTTCTGGTTTGTAGTTTCGAAGGGGTTGAATCGATGCTAATGAGAGTTTTACTATCTTTGCGGCATTTCATTTATTTTTTTTGTGATTGCAATGGCTGTTAATTTTTATTCGGGTTTGTTAATTTTTATTCGACAATTCGAACCGCGCTAGTCTAAATCTAGTACCGCCTTGTTAGGATATCGATCACGTTGTCGAAAGCGATACGTTCAGTCGAATCGCCTTCAAAAATGTCAGCCCCCCATAACAAACAATGCAACGTTTTCTATTATTTACAGGGTTCCAAAAATACACAATCCGAATATTCCGCTGAGAGTCATATTGTTGTGCATTAATTGCCCAACATATCATCTCATCGTCCTAGTGCGAGTTGGGACGTTAAACAGAGCAAGCATGATGATCCTCCGGCGAGACAGGAGGTTGGCGTAGGCCTAATAAGCCACCCGTAATATATCTATTGTAATGAATAAGGAGAGAATACGACCCGGAACAATCGGTATAGACCCACTCGACGAAATAAGGACTACGATTGGAAACTTGGAACATGGAACTGCAAGTTGCTAGATTTCGCAGGCTACGACAGAATAATATACGACGAACTAAATCCTCGCAACTTCGACGTCGTAGCGCTGCAGGAGCTTTGTTGGACGGGACAGAAAGTGTGGAAAAGCGGACATCGAGCGGCTACCTTCTACCAAAGCTGTGGCACAACGAACGAGCTGGAACTGGCTTTATAGCGCTGGGCAATATGCGTCAGCGAGTGATTGGGTGGGAGACAATCAACGCTAGGATGTGTAAGTTGAGATTTAGAAACCGTTTTCAGTTACAGCATCATTAACGTGCACTGTAAGTTGAGATTTAGAAGCTGCTTTTCAGTTACAGCATCATTAACGTGCACTGTCTACACGGAGGGAGACCCGATGACGAGAAAGAAGCGTTCTACGTGCAGCTGGAAAAAGTCTATTACGGATGCCCATGCAGGGACGTAAAAATGGTCATCGATAACATGTATGCCCAGGTAGGAAGGAAGGCCGACCCGTAATCGGCTGAACAGCCTGCATGCCGCATCGAATAACAACGGCCAACGATGTGTCAACTTTGCGGCCTCCCGAGGAATGGTATTCAGAAGCACCTCTTTTCCTCGCAAGGATATCCACAAAGCTACCAGGAGATCACCTGACCAACAGACCGACAACTAAATCGACCACGTTGATCGACGGAAAAATTTTCTCGGACATCAACAATATTCGCACCTACCGCTGTGCGAATATAGATTCGGACCACTACTTGGTTGCTGTATGCATGCGCTCAAAACTTTCGACGGTGGGTACCAAACGTCGAAACCGAACGTTTAACTTCGAGCGGCTCCGGGATGCTGGAGTAGTTCAAAATTACCGCAGCAGTTGGCAGTGGCACTACCAACGGAAGAGCAGCTTGGTGCAGCTACTCTTGAAGATGGCTGGAGAGACATCCGTTCTGCCATAGGTAGCACTGCATCAGCAACGCTAGGTACGGCGGCTTCGAACGTAAGGAACGACTGGTTCGACGACGAATGTGAACAGTTAGTTTCCGAGAATAATGCAGCTTGGGCGAGCAAGCTGCAAAAACAAATAAGAGCAAAGGAGGAGCGATACAGAATGGCGCGGAACAGATTAAACTTGGAATCCCGTAGAAAAAAGTGTCAACAGGAAGACCGAGATCGCGAAGCGATGGAACAGCTGTTCCGTGCTAATGACACAAGGAAGTTCTACGAGAAGATGAACCGTTCGCGCAAAGGCCTTGTGCCACATGCCGATATGTGCAAGGACACCAACGGGAATCTTCTCTCGAACGACTGTGAGGTGATCGAGAGGTGGCGGCAGTATTTCGACGAACACCTTAAGGCCATCGTCCAAGTACCATGCGCGCGGGTGGTTTTAGGAAATTTTCGATGGAAATTTCGAAAAATTTGACAAAACCATAAACATAGAGACCTTTGAAATACTTTTATCTATCTACAGAGTGAAAATGACTGGAAAATTCGGAGGATTTTACGAGTCTTATCAAAAATAGCGCTGAAAAAATGAGCTTCTTTTGTAATTTTTCCCAATTATTTGAATGGCGAGGTGGCGGAATACGAAAGTGGCGACGCTGTAAAGAACTTGGGAACGCGTGCGGAGTACGATAGAGTGCCGGTTCCAGACCTCCAAGAAGTTGACGAGGAGGAGGTAAGCCGGTTGAAAAATAATAAGGCCGCTGGCCGCTACCCTGCGTGCTACTAAAACACGGTGGTGATGCACTAGTGAAAGCCTATTTTCCTTGATAGTGTGGGAGACATTGTTTCTCCTGCACAGAAAATATGTCTTCCGATGAGGGGAACCTCGGGGAAGATGATGATAAACCTAGAGATGAGGAACGTTTGGATGAATATCCTGATAGTGATACATCTGAAATGGATATCCCCGCTCCCCTTCTGGGAAAACCTCCAATCCGTCGGAAGGTCTATCAGGATGACAGATCGGATGGCCCGTGGGTGGTATAATTCCGGTCCATAGCTAAATCCTTCAGAGTCCTCAATATTGATCGAGATCTGACTAAACACTACTCGGCAGTAAAACACATGGACAAGGTATCTCCGAACAAACTGCGCGTTGTCGTGACTGATCTAAAACAAGCAAGCGACATTGCTAGCAATTAGATTTTCACGAGGGAGTATCGCGTCTACGTACTTTCTCGAATGATGGAGATCGACGGTGTGGTCCGCGAAGAAAGTTTAACTGTCGAAGTTCTGTTGAAGGATGGAATTGGCCGCTTCAAAAATCCCGACCTTCAACCAGTGAAGATATTGGAGTGCAAGCAATTGCACTCTAAATCGACACAAAATGGAAAGTATCATCCATCAAACTCTTTTCGTGTGACCTTCGCCGGTTCTGCACTTCCGAATTACGTTGTAGTGGGAGGGGTTCGTCTACCTGTTCGATTGTATGTACCGAAGGTAATACACTGCTCAAACTGCAAACAGATGGGACATACGGCTCTAGTCTGTTGTAATAAACCACGATGTGGTAAATGTGGTGAGGGACACGAAGATGACTCCTGCAGGAAGTCAATCAAAATGTGTATTTACTGTGGTGAGAATCCGCATGCTCTTTTTGAGTGCTCTAAATATAAGCAACGCGAGGAAAAGCTCAAGCGAATCGTGAGGGAGCATTCCAAACGATCTTACGCGGAAATCCTCAAACGAGCTACTCCACATATCTCTGACAACCCATTCACTTTTTTGTCGACTGACGCTGATGTTTCAAATGACCCCGACGAAGGACCTTCTTCTGTTCAGCTAGGAACAAACAGGAAACGACCAATTATGTCCTCTCCTAAGCTTCCTCGCAAAGGTCTTAAAATACTAGAAACTAAAATATCAAAACGGAACCAAAACAACAATGTGACAAAGCCGAAGCCAATACCTCCTGGATTTCGAAAATCGAATTACAACCAGGAATTTCCAGCACTTCCAGGGACACTGAAAAACCCAAGTAACCCCAAATCACAACCAGAAAGTCAAACAAATTCTGGGTTGCTGAAATTTTCTGATATCGTGGACTGAATATTAACAGCCTTCAATATAACTGATCCTCTTAAAAGTATTCTAACGGCTTTATTACCAACAGTAAGAACATTTTTAAAACAGTTGACAGAACAATGGCCCCTCCTTGCAGCGATCGTATCTATCGATGGCTGAAATACCTACAGAAATCGAGAATATGATCACTATACTGCAGTGGAATTGCAGAAGTATCATCCCAAAATTAGATTTTTTCAAATTTTTGATAAATTCGCGTAACTGCGACGTATTTTCATTGTGTGAAACATGGCTCACTTCAAATATAAACTTTGACTTCCACAATTTCTACATTATACGCCTAAATCGAGGAGACTCCTATGGAGGGGTTCTTTTGGGGATCAAAACGTGCTATTCATTTTATCGAATTAACCTCCCCTCGATCCCGGGCATTGAAGTTGTTGCTTGGCAAATCAGAATTAGAGGCAAAGATCTTGGTATAGCTTCTATCTACATACCTCCCAGAGTCTCGATAGGGCATCGACGACTGGCAGATATCATTGAGCTTCTTCCCACCCCGCGGTTAGATTTAGGAGACTTTAACTCGCATGGTACGGGGTGTGGCTGCCTATATGATGATAACCGTTCTTCGTTAATTTATGATCTGTGCGACAACTTCAATATGACAATTTTAAATACGGATGAAATGACACGCAATCCAAGACCGCCAGCCCGCTCTAGTGCGCTGGACTTATCCCTTTGCTCGACATCACTACAGCTAGATTGCAAGTGGAAGGTAATCCCTGATCCCCACGGTAGTGATCACTTGCCGATTTTGGTTTCAATATCCACTGGTGCACAAATACCGACATCTGTCGATATGACATATGATCTCACGAAGAACATCGACTGGAATTCCTACTCGACCGATATCCCAAGCTCTCGAAACGAAACAACCAGATTCGCTAGAAGAAGAATACAAATCCCTAGCTGACTTGATCCTCAACGCCGCGATTCAAGCCCAGACCAAGCGAGTACCCAAAACTACAATCACTACGCGACCTTCAACCCCATGGTGGGATAAAGAGTGCTCGGAAATATATAAAACAAAATCATCCGCGTATAAAAAATTCGGGAACAGTGGCAAACGCGAAGACTACGGAAAATATGCATCATTAGAAAAGACCATGAAAAATCTGATTAAAGCAAAAAAAAAAAAGGTTACTGGCGTCGGTTCGTCAATGGCTTATCTAGGGAAACATCGATGACCACTCTGTGGAATACAGCCCGTCGTATGAGAAATGCAACCACTAATAACGAATCCGTAGAATATTCAAATCGCTGGATATTTGACTTCGCCAAGAAAGTTTGCCCGGATTTTGTTCGGAAATCGAAT
The DNA here is from genome assembly GCF_030247185.1 of Malaya genurostris. Taxonomy (NCBI): domain Eukaryota; kingdom Metazoa; phylum Arthropoda; class Insecta; order Diptera; family Culicidae; genus Malaya; species Malaya genurostris. The sequence continues at coordinate 179,681,727 of NC_080571.1, forward strand.
ACTTATCGCGTCGCGTCCTCTCGATACACTGAAAACGATACCCCCTTTACGATGACGGAGTTTTCCCTTGCCCTCTTATCGTGCCACAACAATGCCCCAGGACGTGATAAAATTAAATTCAACTTGCTTAAAAATCTTCCCGATATCGCGAAAAAACGTCTGTTGAACTTGTTCAACAAGTTAGTCGAACAGAACTTTGTTCCTCAAGACTGGAGACAAGTGAGGGTTATCGTTATTCAGAAACCGGACAAACCAGCCTCCAACCACAACTCGTATCGGCCGATTGCAATGCTTTCCTGTATTCGGAAACCACTGGAAAAAATGATTCTGTTTCGTCTCGATGAATGGATGGAAACAAGTGGCTTGCTTTCAGATACACAATTTGGCTTACGTAAAGGCAAAAGAACGAAAGATTGCCTTGCGCTGCTTTCTACAGAAATTCAAATGGCATTCGCTCACAAGAAGCAAATGGCATCAGTATTCTTGGACATAAAGGGGGCTTTTGATTCAGCTTCCATAAAAATTCTCTCGGAGAAGCTGCACAAACATGGTCTTTCCCCACTTTTCAACAATTTTTTGCACAACTTATTATCGGAAAAGCACATGTTTTTTACACATGAAGACTTGACGACCTCACGAATTAGTTACATGGGCCTTCCCCAGGGCTCATGCCTCAGCCCCCTTCTCTATAACTTTTACGTCAATGACATCGATGAATGTCTTGACAATTCTTGCACGTTAAGGCAACTTGCAGATGATGGCGTGGTGTCTATTACAGGATCCAAGTCTACCGACCTGCAAGGACCATTACAAACTACCTTAGACACTTTGTCTACATGGGCTCTACAGCTGGGTATCGAATTCTCCACGGAGAAAACTGAGTTGGTAGTATTTTCCAGGAAGCCTGAACCTGCACAACTACAGTTTTAACTAATGGGTCAAACCATAGCTCAGGCCTTCACATTCAAATACCTCGGAGTCTGGTTCGATTCCAAAGGTACCTGGGGATGTCACATTAGGTATCTGAAACGAAAATGCCAAAAAAGAATCAACTTTCTCCGTACAGTGACCGGGACTTGGTGGGGAGCTCACCCAAAAGTTCTTATAAGGCTGTACCAAACAACGATATTGTCAGTGATGGAATGTGGATGTTTCTGTTTCCGTTCAGCCGCGAAAATACACTTTATCAAGCTGGAGAGAGTCCAATATCGTTGCTAGTGTATAACCTTGGGTTGTATGCAGGCGACTCATACGGGGAGTCTCGAGGTACTGGCGGGAATTCTCCCGTTGAAAAACCGTTTGTGGGATCTCTCATATCGACAACTCATTCGATGTAGCGTCTTAAACCCGTTGGTTATCGATAACTTTGAACGGCTAGTCGAGCTTAATTCTCAGACCCGATTTATGACATTTTACTTTGATTCCATGTCACGTAACAATAATTCTTCTTCCTACAATCCTCACAGTGTTCGTTTCTATGATACTTCTAATTCTACGGTGTATTTCGACACATCCATGAAAGAAGATATTTATGGAATCCCGGATCACGTATGCCCTCAAGTGATCCCAAATATTTTTAATGGCAAATTTAGAGAAGTCGACTGTAATAAAATGTTTTACACTGACGGATCACATCTCGACGGGTCCACTGGCTTCGGTATTTTTAATGAAAATTTCACCGCCTCCTATAAACTCAGTGATCCGGCTTCAGTTTACGTCGCAGAACTAGCTGCAATTCAGTACACCCTTGAGATCATTGAAACTTTGCCCACAGACCACTACTTCATTGTATCGGACAGTCTCAGCTCTATCGAGGCTCTTCGCTCAGTGAAGCCTGGGAAGTACTCACCGTATTTCCTGGGGAAAATACGGGAACAACTGAGTGCTTTATCTGAAAAATCATACCGGATTACCTTGGTTTGGGTCCCATCACATTGTTCCGTAATGGGCAATGAGATGGCGGACTCACTGGCCAAGGTGGGCGCATTACAAGGTGAAACCTATGAAAGACCAATCTGCTTCAATGAATTTTTCAGTCGTTCTCGTCAAGAGGCACTCGTCAGCTGGCAAACCTCCTGGAATGATGGATATCTAGGACGGTGGTTGCATTCCATTATACCGCAGGTATCGACGAAAGCTTGGTTCCGAGGGTTGGATGTGAACCGGGACTTTATTCGCACAATGTCAAGACTTATGTCCAACCATTCTTTGCTCAAAGCGCATCTTCATCGTGTTGGCCTAAGTAAGAGTAATCTTTGTGTTTGCGGAGACGGTTATCATGACATCGAGCATGTTGTTTGGGTGTGCTCCGAGTATTGCGACGTCAGACTCCAGCTAATTGATTCCCTTCGGGCCCGAGGTAGACCACCTTATGTTCCAGTCCGTGACGTTTTGGCAACCCGAGATCTCCTTTACATGACCTACCTCTATAACTTCCTCAAAGTTATAAACGTGCAAATCTAGTGCCCTCTCTTTCTCTTTCTTTCTTCTACAGTGGTCCTACCCCAAACGTACTTAACACTGGTCAAGCTAAATGGCTGGAAACCATCCATAAATGACACACCAACATCAAAGTACACCAACAAAGCATCCGAGTTTAGTATAGTCTCTTCCTCGTTACAATCTGGAGAACATCGAGAACCCGGAAATGCAAAGTGTGTTTAGAAGATGCAAGCTATTAATGAATGATTTGTAATATCAAAATATGTTCAAAATCAATACAGTATAGGTCCCACCCTCCTGACACTCCTTTACTAACTCTAGGGGAGCAGGTCGCCCCATAATACGGCTTCCACTCTTATCCACCTAACAACAAGATAATCGGCCACGTTAAGCTAACGCAATTGAGCCCAATAAAAAGTTTATAAAAAAAATTAATTACCCATAATTAAAACGCATCATACTCTGGTTTGTTGTACTCTCTCTCACATTTACAAACAGTTTCCTTCTTTTTCTACTTGTACATCTCCTCGTTTTCGCTGTCTATTGCTGCTCACCTATCTCTTTTTGATTTTTGCTCTATTATTAGCCATAACTGAAAAATTTCAATGTTTTATCTGGTTTAAAAAATCTGGTAAAAATAAGCATTCAAATTCAAATAGAGTAGCCGTTCCCATTTTCGATCATTTTCAATGTCTCAATCCACTTGACGAAAATTTCTGTTGTCGTTTGTGAGTAAACAGTTTGTTTTGAAATTGTATAATGTGAAAACTGTGACTAATGATGTATGTAAACTGTGACTAATGATGTATGTTAAAGTTGCCCTGAAGAGGAAGGAATATTCCTTCGAAATATTTTGTAAAGCAACTCTTGACCAAAGAGCCATCTTTCAATAAATCACAACAAAGTGGTCGTACCGTCTTTAAAATTTATATGAAGAATTAAAAGTTTTGACGCTCATCAGCCTGTAATGCCAGAACCGAAAGCCGGATAAAATTTAATATCAGCTCATAAGATGTTCATATTAAATCAATTACAGAGATATCGAAGTGAGTTATTTTCTTTTGTGGAGTTTTAATGCACTACTTTCGGTACAATCGGAACCGGAACCGAAAGTCAGATTTTTGCCTTTACTCTATAGAAAGGTATTAGAATTGCTGGAAAAAACGATATGACATATGATCTCACGAAAAACATCGACTGGAATTCCTACTCGACCGCGATATCCCAAGCTCTCGAAACGAAACAACCAGATTCGCTAGGAGAAGAATACAAACCCCTAGCTGACTTGATCCTCAACGCCGCGATTCAAGCCCAGACCAAACGAGTACCCAAAACTACAATCACTATGCGACCTTCAACCCCATGGTGGGATAAAGAGTGCTCAGAAACATATAAAACAAAATCATCCGCGTATAAAAAATTCGGGAACAGTGGCAAATGCGAAGACTACGGAAAATATGCATCATTAGAAAAGACCATGAAAAATCTGATTAAAGCAAAAAAAAAAGGTTACTGGCGTCGGTTCGTCAATGGCTTATCTAGGGAAACATCGATGACCACTCTGTGGAATACAGCCCGTCGTATGAGAAATGCAACCACTAATAACGAATCCGTAGAATATTCAAATCGCTGGATATTTGACTTCGCCAAGAAAGTTTGCCCGGATTTTGTTCGGGAATCGAATACCTATCGCGTCGCGTCCTCTCGATACACTGAAAACGATACCCCCTTTACGATGACGGAGTTTTCTCTTGCCCTCTTATCGTCCAACAACAATGCCCCAGGGCGTGATAAAATTAAATTCAACTTGCTTAAAAATCTTCCCGATATCGCGAAAAAACGTCTGTTGTCGAAGTTAGTTAGTCGAACAGAACTTTGTTCCTCAAGACTGGAGACAAGTGAGGGTTATCGCTATTCAGAAACCGGACAAACCAGCCTCCAACCGTAACTCGTGTCGGCCGATTGCAATGCTTTCCTGTATTCGGAAACCACTGGAAAAAATGATTCTGTTTCGTCTCGATGAATGGATGGAAACAAGTGGCTTGCCTTCAGATACACAATTTGGCTTACGTAAAGGCAAAGGAACGAACGATTGCCTTGCGCTGCTTTCTACAGAAATTCAAATGGCATTCGCTCACAAGAAGCAAATGGCATCAGTATTCTTGGACATAAAGGGGGCTTTTGATTCAGTTTCCATAAAAATTCTCTCGGAGAAGCTGCACAAACATGGTCTTTCCCCACTTTTCAACAATTTTTTACACAACTTATTATCGGAAAAGCACATGTTTTTTACACATGAAGACTTGACGACCTCACGAATTAGTTACATGGGCCTTCCCCAGGGCTCATGCCTCAGCCCCCTTCTTTATAACTTTTACGTCAATGACATCGATGAATGTCTTGACAATTCTTGCACGTTAAGGCAACTTGCAGATGATGGCGTGGTGTCTATTACAGGATCCAAGTCTCCCGACCTGCAAGGACCATTACAAACTACCTTAGACACTTTGTCTACATGGGCTCTACAGCTGGGTATCGAACTCTCCACGGAGAAAACTGAGTTGGTAGTATTTTCCAGGAAGCGTGAACCTGCACAACTACAGCTTCAACTAATGGGTCAAACCATAGCTCAGGTCTTCACATTCAAATACCTCGGAGTCTGGTTCGATTCCAAAGGTACCTGGGGATGTCACATTAGGTATCTGAAACGAAAATGCCAAAAAAGAATCAACTTTCTCCGTACAGTGACCGGGACTTGGTGGGGAGCTCACCCAACAGATCTTATAAGGCTGTACCAAACAACGATATTGTCAGTGATGGAGTATGGATGTTTCTGTTTCCGTTCAGCCGCGAAAATACACTTTATCAAGCTGGAGAGAGTCCAATATCGTTGCTTGCGTATAACCTTGGGTTGTATGCAGTCGACTCATACGGGGAGTCTCGAGGTACTGGCGGGAATTCTCCCGTTGAAAAACCGTTTGTGGGATCTCTCATATCGACAACTCATTCGATGTAGCGTCTTAAACCCGTTGGTTATCGATAACTTTGAACGGCTAGTCGAGCTTAATTCTCAGACCCGATTTATGACATTTTACTTTGATTTCATGTCACATAACAATAATTCTTCTTCCTTCAATCCTCACAGTGTTCGTTTCTATGATACTTCTTATTCTACGGTGTTTTTCGACACATCCATGAAAGAAGATATTTATGGAATCCCGGATCACGTATGCCCTCAAGTGATCCCAAATATTTTTAATGGCAAATTTAGAGCAGTCGACTGTAATAAAATGTTTTACACTGACGGATCACATCTCGACGGGTCCACTGGCTTCGGTATTTTTAATTAAAATTTCACCGCCTCCTATAAACTCAGTGATCCGGCTTCAGTTTACGTCGCAGAACTAGCTACAATTCAGTATACCCTTGAGATCATAGAAACTTTGCGCACAGACCACTACTTCATTGTATCGGACAGTCTCAGCTCTATCGAGGCTCTTCGCTCAGTGAAGCCTGGAAAGTACTCACCGTATTTCCTGGGAAAAATACGGGAACAACTGAGTGCTTTATCTGAAAAATCATACCGGATTACCTTGGTTTGGGTCCCATCACATTGTTCCGTAAGGGGCAATGAGATGGCGGACTCACTGGCCAAGGTGGGCGCATTACAAGGTGAATCCTATGAAAGACCAATCTGCTTCAATGAATTTTTCAGTCGTTCTCGTCAAGAGGCACTCGTCAGCTGGCAAACCTCCTGGAATGATGGATATCTAGGACGGTGGTTACATTCCATTATACCGCAGGTATCGACGAAAGCTTGGTTCCGAGGGTTGGATGTGAACCGGGACTTTATTCGCACAATGTCAAGACTTATGTCCAACCATTCTTTGCTCAAAGCGCATCTTCATCGTGTTGGCCTTAGTGAGAGTAATCTTTGTGTTTGCGGAGACGGTTATCATGACATCGAGCATGTTGTTTGGGTGTGCTCCGAGTATTGCGACGTCAGACTCCAGCTAATTGATTCCCTTCGGGCCCGAGGTAGACCACCTTATGTTCCAGTCCGTGACGTTTTGGCAACCCGAGATCTCCTTTACATGACCTGCCTCTATAACTTCCTCAAAGCTATAAACGTGCAAATCTAGTGCCCTCTCTTTCTCTTTCTTTCTTCTACAGTGGTCCTACCCCAAACGAACTAAACACTGGTCAAGCTGAATTGCTGGAAACCATCCATAAATGACACACCAACATCAAAGTACACCAACAAAGCATCCGAGTTTAGTATAGTCTCTTCCTCGTTACAATCTGGAGAACATCGAGAACCCGGAAATGCAAAGTGTGTTTAGAAGATGCAAGCTATTAATGAATGATTTGTAATATCAAAATATGTTCAAAATCAATACAATATAGGTCCCACCCTCCTGACACTCCTTTACTAACTCTAGGGGAGCAGGTCGCCCCATAATACGGCTTCCACTCTTATCCACCTAACAACAAGATAATCGGCCACGTTAAGCTAACGCAAATGAGCCCAATAAAAATTTTATTATAAAAAAAATTAACTACCCATAATTAAAACGCATCATACTCTGGTTTGTTGTACTTTCTCTCACATTAACAAACAGTTTCCTTCGTTTTCTACTTGTACATCTCCTCGTTTTCGCTGTCTTTTGCTGCTCACCTATCTCTTTTTGATTTTTGCTCTATTATTAGCCATGACTGAAAAATTTCAATGTTTAATCTGGTTTAAAAAATCTGGTAAAAATAAGCATACAAATTCAAATAGAGTAGCCGTTCCCATTTTCGATCATTTTCAATGTCTCAATCCACTTGACGAAAATTTCTGTTGTCGTTTGTGAGTAAACAGTTTGTTTTGAAATTGTATAATGTGAAAACTGTGACTAATGATGTATGTAAACTGTGACTAATGATGTATGTTAAAGTTGCCCTGAAGAGGAAGGAATATTCCTTCGAAATATTTTGTAAAGCAACTCTTGACCAAAGAGCCATCTTTCAATAAATCACAACAAAGTGGTCGTACCGTCTTTAAAATTTATATGAAGAATTAAAAATTTTGACGCTCATCAGCCTGTAATGCCAGAACCGAAAGCCGGATAAAATTTAATATCAGCTCATAAGATGTTCATATTAAATCAATTACAGAGATATCGAAGTGAGTTATTTTCTTTTGTGGAGTTTTAATGAACTACTTTCGGTACAATCGCAACCGGAACCGAAAGTCGGATTTTTGCCTTTACTCTATAGAAAGGTATTAGAATTGCTGAAAAAAACGACTATCGAACGGAGCCTCAGAGACCCAAAGGGCCAATCGACTCTACTTGACGAGATCGGAAAATGTTTGTATGTGTGTGTTTATGTGCACCTTTTAACGATTTTGTAACGTGCAATTTTCTCAGAGATGGCTTAACTGATTTCAACAAGCTTAGGCTCGTTTGAAAGCAAGTAATGGACTATTGATCAAGGTCGAAGATTAAATGACTGCGACCTCAGGTTCGGGAGATATTTACCGCGCAAGTTTCTCGGAGATGGCTGAACCGATTTCAACAAGCTTAGGCCCGTTTGAAAGCTATTATTAGTCCATTGATCAAGTTTGAAGATCACATTAATGTGAAATTTGGTTCCGAAGATATGATGATATAAGTAACGTAACCGACGAAACGCGGTTTTTTTCACCGCGCAAGTTTCTCGGAGATGACTGAACCGATTTTTTCAAACCTGCCCGGTTGAAAGCTATTATTAGGCCATTGATCAAGTTCTAAGGTCAAAAAGCTGTGACTTCTCTTTAACGAGATATGATGGTATAAGTGACGTACCCGACAAAATTATTTGTATTTTTATTGCGCAATTTCTCAGAGATGGCTTAACCGATTTCAACAAGCTTAGTTTGAAGGCTACTGTTGGGTCATTGATCAAGTTCGAAATTCAAATGGCTGTGGCTTATGGTACCGGAGATATGATGGTATAAATGACGTAACCTGACGAAACACATTGTTTTTACCGCTCTAATGCAAGGGGTGTAAATATTTTAGGATCACCTCTAATTTCGTGAAGCGGTAGAGCTCAAAAGTTTAATCACACCGAAAAAAGTCATCTACCATAATTTGAGCAAAATCGGATATGGGTAAGGTTTGAAAATTTTCGATCTTGAAAAATCATCATAGGGGGAGTACATTAGATTTTCGAAATCGAAAAGGTTTTTCTTAGAATTTCACGAAACGTCGAGATTTAGTGTCATCTAAGAAAAAACAATTTTTCGAAAAAATCGACTCTGTCCCAGAAAGTCGATTTAAAAAAAATTTTCAAGATGACACTAAATCTCGACGTTTCATGCAATTCTAAGATATCTGGTATCAGCATTTTTTTCGGTTTCGGAAATTTCATGTAACACAATACCCAGATCTTTTCAAGATATATGAAAATTCCACTCAGTGGACTAAGAATGGTTACTTAGATTAGCATCACTCTTCTCATACAAATAGGCAACGCAAATGTCGCTTGGTTAGAAAAATGATGCCGACTATGCGACATGAACACTGAAGCATGAGTTTGTGAACTACTAGAATAAATCTGAATCAATTGGTGTCAAATATGAGCACAAATTAGTGTCCGAAATTATTTAATAAAAAGATAAAAAATGTTTTCATGAGACTGAAGAAAGAGTAAGGCACCACCAGGTGGATTAAGAAGGGTTTTGTCGTGAATACGACTTACTTTACTATGGGGTGCCTTTTCAAAATTAGCCATATGGAAGAATGGGCAGAACTTAATCGTGAATATCTCGACTTGTATTAATGGCAGCAACATAATTCTTTCACAATTTCTACAAAAATATGATCAGGAATTTAGGATAATATTTTGAACAGTGTGAGATAACCACAAACAACTCAAAAATTAAGTTTTCTGAAAATTTGAAAACAACACGGAAAACTCTTTACTTTCGCTTGGGTTTTTCGCGCAAGGACGACGATTTTGAGGTAGTCAGGCACATATTTTCAACTGACTGCGTATAAAAGGGGAACCTTGGTCGAAAATCGAGCATTTCTTCTTGTGCGTTGGATGGAAGCAGATGTCGTGCGAATGATTTAATCAACCAGCAGCTTCGGAGAGTTCACCTTCTGCGTGGTTAAAAACCTCAAACGCTCAGGTCGAAACTCTCATTTGGACTTCGGTCATCAGGTGGAGCTGTCGCTAGTAAAAAGAACAGACCTTTAGCGTTGTACAGAACCTCAAACGCTCAGGTCGCAGAGCCAGTTTCCTGTTGGTGGTCGTTTGCATTGGAACAAAATACAACGGAAAAGGGACAACAATGTGGAACATTTTGCAAAATCAGCCCTTCTAATGGCTCTAAATGTTACCTAGAGAACTATAAAGATTGCTTATTTGTAAATCGAAAATAAAGTAATCAGTGTAGTGCAAATCTAAGATAATTTGATCAGTTTTTTGCAACTTTCTCAGTTCTAAATTCGCAACAGTGTTTAAAATTGTTTATATCCAATCAGTGTATAATATATTAAAAAATTATATAATTTCGCTTCTCTGGGATGCCATAAATTAATCCCGTACAGCTTTTCGATAGTATCTTTTACTAAAATATTGAAATCCGAAATGAAATAATCGACATCAAAATTCTCTAAGGTGCCATTTAGAACCATAATTTTATACCCAAATAATTATGCGAAATCCATCGGAAGTCAATGGTATCCATCGGAATTTGAACTCAACTCGTCCCGCTTAATCACGAACGCCTTCATAAAAGGTTCTTTTCAGAACCACCATTATTTTATCATAAGGAACTATACTGGTTATTTCGTAATATTTGTGTGTCAGAATGTTTAATGTAACTAATCTGTACTGTACTTTTTGAGAGTATCGTTTCAAATTCTAGTAGTGAAAAAGAGGAAAGTTTGCACAATTCACTCTATCGATCGACTAATTTATATTCAGAAGTATAAAGTAAGAGTGTCAGTTTTATTCGTATTCACGATATCCAGTTATATCTCTGACATTACACACCTGTACTTTTTTTTCTACTACTTCGGTACAATCGGAATCGGAAACCGAGGACTTGTAGTGCGAAAGTAAGTTAAAATATCGACCAACATACATGATCTGCAAACTAGAAGAGAGTATTATGGAATTTGCATCTTCTTTCTACAAGACCTGAAAATGGTGAACATGGTTTCCTGTAGACCACGAAATTTTTAATTTGATTCTTAGTTTGAGAATATCGGCCCAATCATCTCCGAGCAAAGTAAGTGCATATTTTTGTTACATTCATATACAAAACGCACACGCATACACTGATATACACACGCAGACATTTGCTCGGTCCGTCAACAAGAATCGAATGGTTTATGGGACTCGGTTTAAAAGTCGATTTTCTTAGTGATTACATAACCTTTTTATGTGAGAAAGGCAAAAAATCGTATTTACGCGTTGATGAAGATGTTGGTGTAATATGAAAACAAATGTGTTCTCAAATAAAGCGGGAAGAATACATAAATTTGTTTTTCTTCCAGGTGATTTCATTCTTTCAACGTGAAGTTCTCTGCGGATTTTTAATCTTCAACACTGGCTGCATTGCATACCGCATCTACAGAACAAAAGTGCAGAATAAGCTCTTGTTGCTATTTTCTGTTGCGACAACTAATGGTTTATTAGCCGCATTTTTCCTTGTACCTGTTTTGGAGAAAGACTCAAATCATCCTCATATATTGTGAGTAAATAAACTAATGATATATTGCAACTAACGAAAATTATTTCATTGTATTTACAGAACTCTAGGAATATTTTCGTGGTTCACTGTGTTTTTGATTTTCTGTTTAAAATCTCGCGAACGTGCAACATATCGTATAACTCAACTGTTTTCTTCACTAGTTTTGATTTTTAACATGGTGTATTGCATAGATCTTAGCAGAAATGAATTCAATTTGAACTGGATAAATGTAGTTACTTCTTGGACATCACTTGGTAAGTAATTATTCGAGATTCTCGTGAGCAATGTTCTGTTCAGTGAAATTAAAACAAACATACAGACAGATCGACATGGATTTTTCATAGGTAGATCAACAGCTATGAACCTAGCTCAGTTTACATCGCATTCTATTCGAAGTATGGAGGATGGAGCACAGGTTGGTACGATTTATACGGATCTCAAAACCGCATTTGATCGCGATCACACTATCTTACTTGCGAAAATTCAAAAACTGCTTCCGAAACGCTTACTGAATGAATCAGAGTATCTTGTTGGTTTAACACTTGGAAATAACAACTCAGATAATTTCTTCAATCTGTCAGATGTACCTCAAGGTAGGACCTTTGATGTTTTGTTTATTCTTTGATGATATTTGCTTTATCCTGCCACCAGGATGTAAGCTTATTTATGCAGATTGTCTGAAATTCTTTCTCATTATTCGGTCCGATGAGGACTGCTTTGTATTACAATTACAACTCGATGTTTTCTGTGATTAATTGATACACGTAATCGGTGGTAAGTGTATGCAAATGTTCTGTAATTACCTTCACACACAAGAAAAAGTCTATTCTCAGGAACTACATTATTTTTGGAGAAAGCCTTGAGAAAGTATCAGTTATCAGAGATCTTGGTGTACTACTGGATACTCAGCTGTTCTTTAGAGACAACTACTTTCATAATATTGCACAAGCTAATCGAAATCGGGAAGCAGATTGGAAAATTAATTTTTTTTTTCTGAAGTTTGGTGTCCTTACGTAGATGTCTGGATTAACCGAACTGAATCAGGGAGGTTACGGGTTACGTCAAGACAGAAATCTAAGCACAACGAATGAACCTAGGTTCGTTATGCTTAGATTTCTGCCTTGGCGTAACCCGACAGAATTACCACGCTATACAGATCGCTGTAGATTGCTTGGTATGGACACGTTTGTTTAAAGTAGAAATATCTTTAGGCCTGCTTTTATTGGAAAATTATTAATCGGTCAAATTGACACTCCATACATACTTTCTCGTGTTAATATTAATGTACCACCTAGAACTTTTTGATCGCGGAACTTTCTAAGACTTGACCATCAACGTACTGATTATGGACAGAGCGAATCCATAAGGGGAATGTGTTGAATTTTTCACAATGTCTATGATTTTTCTGACTTTTCCATTTAATTTTATAGTTTTAAAGATAGACTTTAGAGACTTACTTAGTGTATAAGAATTTATATGAAAACCAATATATCAATTATGTAATATGAAACTGTTTGTGCCATCCATAGAAACTAGAAAAGAAAAAAAAATATGCCGAATTGAAGATAGTTTTTGTTTAAAACTTCAATTGGGCTTTTTCCTTTCCAATGCTTCATGAAGACCATACCTGGTCAGATGAAGGAATAAATAAATAAATAAATAAATAAATAAGGTATTGCGCTGTTTCAAGTGTGGCGAGTTTGGTCACAAGAGGACCGAATGTTTAAACAGTGAAAATTGTTCCAAATGTAATTCCGCACATAGAACATCTGAGTGTTCTTCAAATGAATTCAAACGCGTTAATTGTCTGAAAATGAACAAAGAAAGAAAATTGAATTTAGACATTCACCATCCAGCATTTAATAAGCAGTGTCCTGTATATCTGAGATTGCTTGGAACGAAAAAGAACAACATTATGTCAATGGAATAGTAACTAATGAATGAGAGGCGTTCAGATATTTTGTATTCAAACATAGCCGGTATGTCTTCTAATTATGTCGCAATGCGTCATCTTATGGAGGATAGACATCCTTCATTAGTTTTCTCTCAGAAACACATATTGTTGATTCTGACGCTTTCGATCAGTTCAGTGTTCCGGGTTACACTGTTGCTTTTTGTTTGTGTCATTCCAGGCTCACGGGTGGAGTTGCAATTTACGCCAGAGAATCAATTAAATTCAGCATTCAATCAAACGAAGCAGTTGGAAATAATTGGTTCTTGGGTATATCAGTTGCAAGAGACATGCAGATGTGTAATTATGGAGTTGTTTACCACTCTCCAAGTTCAAGCGACCGCCAGTTTCTGGAAGCTCTAGAAAACTTATGGGAGAATTTCGTCGATTTTTGTAATTTAATTATTATTACTGGAGATTTTAATATTGATTGGCTCAGTGATCAAGGTTCGAATCAATTGAAACAGTTAGCAGAATTCTTCAACTTGAAGCAAACTGTGAATGAATTTACAAAAATTTCGAGATACAGTAAAACATTGATAGATCACATGTATTCCAATTTCGACAGTGTTTATTCAAATGTGGAATCCGATTGCAAGATTTCAGATCACGAAACAATTGCAATTTCCGTAACGAGTAGCTCTAGAAATGAGGAAGATACGGTGAAAATCAAGTGTTGGAAAAACTATTCACAGCAAACCCTATCTCGATTTGTACCAAGAAGCTTGGGTTGTACACAGTTGACTTTACAGTTGATCACAGGGCATCTATTTTTACTGACATATTAAAAAAGTATACTAATGAATTAGGAACTGAAAAGTATGTTAGTTTGAACAGCTCGAGTAGTTGGTAATCAATAGACCTCTTACGGTTAAAACGGGAGAGGGATAAACAGTACAACTGTTTCTGTAGAACTAACAATGATAGTCACTGGAGTAGATATATACAAGCACGAAATATTTTTTTTCACGGGCCCTGAAGAAGACTAGATATGAATACATACAGAGGAAGATCGATCAAAATCAAAGCAGAGAGTTATAGAAAATTCTCAAACAGTTGATCAAGCCTACACATAGTGCATCGACTTTTAACGGTATTGAAGAGCACACAGAACAAATTATATCTGAAAAGTTCAACAGTTATTTCATAAATAGTGTTCAGTAGATCAATCAAAGTATTGAATTGGTATGTGAACCTGTTGAAATGAGCCGATGAATAACTATTGTAGACTTGACGAATTTCAACCAATCTCTTTTGAACAATTGAAAAATATTTGTTTTAATTTGGGAAAATCGACTGGTATTGACAATGCACAGTGGTCCGGATCCACAATTTAGGGGGACAAAAACATTTGTGGCTTAGCCTTATACTTTAGAGCTATGATGTCTTCAGAACAAATGATCAGTGAAAGATAAGCCATATTTTGAAGCATATAGTATTAGGGTGGTTCTAATTATTAGGGTGATGCAAGAATTATTTTCTGTATGTGTAGAGATAGAGGACTGCATCCATCGGCAAAATTGTAGGAAAACTTATATCAAGCAACTTTGCCAAAAACACTATTGTAGTATCTCTAACGGTTTTAGTGGTACAGCTGTTTTAATAGAGCTACTTAGGGTGTTCCTAAAAAATCAGATTTTTTGCTCTAGCTTTCTTAATTTTTACTTCTCGATCTTGGTGTCTTTGAATATCTTTTAGAGTTTGTTGAAACCAATTTTTTCATGACTAGCGCATTCAGGTAGCGTTTTTTGAACCGAAGTTATGAGCAAAACTAGTTCAAAAACAGATCATTTTTAAACTGCTATATCTAACATTGGAGCAAATGAAAAAAAATCGGTTTCTTTCATTTGATAGAAAATACTTTCAAGCATGTTTATAAAAAAATGGCGGAGGAGATATTTTTTTAAATTTTTTAAATTGTGTTCAAACATTGGGTGTTTTCAGTGAAAAATGCTCTTTCATGTAAGACATTTATAAGCTATATATATTAAAATAATGTATTGCTGTCTTCTAGCGTGTCAAAACTAATTCAGCTGCATAATCGGGAAGATGGAGTACACTCACGTTGGTTGTTACTCTATTCGATAATCCTATTACAGGATCAGACGTTAAAAGAAATCGTTTGAATACATCCTCTAGATTCACTAAACGATTGAATTTTCGCGGATGGAACTGCCTATACTTGCGAATTTATTTATTTCGACTCTCTTGCGCTTCCTTACTGTACATTATTTGCTATCTCTTAGGTTCCCTTGCTATTGATTGTTGAGCAAGAAGGCTGGATAATCTGGAACAACAATTATCCTTCATCTGTTTCCCTTTGCTGCCCAAAATAATAATCTTTCAAAAAGAAAACATGGAACTAACAGCAGGAAGCGGACAAAGTAAATGCAGAAATTGCAGAGCTTTCTCCCACAGTACTGGGGAAAGTATTTGTATCAACGAAGCTAGTGTTCTGCCTGAACGATACGAAAGTGTTAAACGACATGCCTGTTACACTCCAAGCTTGGTGCATATGCAAGCGCTCAGGAAAAGCTCTGAATTTTTCAAGAACTGAAACAAATGAGAATAATCCAAACAAATATCAATTTGGAATTTCGCCTCTACACGCAATGATTCGATCTATGGAACTTTTGCTAAAAGTGAGTTATTGTTTGCACTTTGAGAAACCGACATGGCGCGTGTCCCGACAAAATCAGCATGTCAAGGAGCAAGAGACAAACATACTAACGGCATTAAAAGAGCAGCTAGGGTTACGTATTGGCAAAGACATCACATTAACAAGATATCCAGCTCTCACATTTGCAGAATAAATCATTGACAACATCCTTTTCCGCGAGCATGGTGCCCTCAGGTGAGTCCGCATCGAATCTCGTACATAGAAGTAGGGAAGAGAAATGCCAAATTCTTGCGCACAAAAATGGCAGCACTGCGCACCCACACAATTGACATGATATGTTGAATGTGATGCCGTGCGATGGCGTTCCTATACTGAAGATTGATTTCGCTGACAGGGTCTGGTATTGGTGAACCATTACTTGGAGGCGGCAAGTCGAATGATGGTATCTGGGCCCGTAGATTTTTCAAAGAATATAACACAGTAGCGCAAATCATCGAGTTAAATGGAAATATACTTGAACAGTCTTTTATAATCTTAACGTTGATAAACAGCAATGTGAAGATTTCGGTACCTGCTTTCCAGGAGTTTGCTGAACAAACAAGAATTCGTTTTGTGGAGCTGTATGGATGGTATACTCTGTCGCCAACCGTGCATAAACTTCTAATGCATGGGACTGCAATTATGAAACATGCTTTGCTTTCTATTGGTATGTACAGTAAGGAAGCGCAAGAGAGTCGAAATAAATAAATTCCCATTCTCAGAACTTCAATCGTTTAGTGAATCTAGAGGATGTATTCAAACGATTTCTTTTAACGTCTGATCCTGTAATAGCATTATCGAATAGAGTAACAATCAACGTGACTGTACTTCATCTTCCCGATTATGCAGCTGAATTAGTTTTGACACGCTAGAAGACAGCAATACATTATTTTAATATATATATAGCTAATAAATGTCTTACATGAAAAAGCATTTTTCACTGAAAACACCCAATGTTTGAACACAATTTAAAAAAATATCTCCACCACCATTTTTTTTATAAACATGCTTGAAAGTATTTTCTATCAAATGAAAGAAACCGATTTTTTTTCATTTGCTCCAATGTTAGATATAGCAGTTTAAAAATGATCTGTTGTTGAACTAGTTTTGCTCATAACTTCGGTTCAGAAAACGCTAACTGAATGCGCTAGTCATGAAAAAATTGGTTTCAACAAACTCTAAAAGATATTCAAAGACACCAAAATCGAGAAGTGAAAATTAAGAAAGCTAGAGCAAAAAATCTGTTTTTTTTTTAGGAACACCCTAAGTTGCTCTATTAAAATAGCTGCAACACTAAAACCGTTAGAGATACTACAATAGTGTTTTTGGCAAAGTTGCTTGATATAAGTTTTCCTACAATTTTGCCGAAGGATGCAGTCCTCTATCTTAACACATACGGAAAATAATTTTTGAATCACCCTAATAATGCTTATGTTTATGCTTCAAAATATGGCTTATCTTTCACTGATCATTTGTTCTGAAGACATCATAGCTCTAAAGTATAAGGATAAGCCACAAACGTTTTTGTCCCCCTAAATTGTGGATCCGGACCACTGTGCAATGTAAACTCAAAAGTGATACAGGATTGCTTTCATGTTATCGGACACGATCTACTGGATTTGGTAAATGAATCGTTGTACACGGGGCACGTGCCAAACGTGTGAAAAGAATCTCTGGTGGTTCCTATCCCCAAGGTTACTGGAACGGATAAAGCCGAGGAGTACCGTCCCATTAACATGTTGCACACGATGGAAAAAAAATCTGGAACTTGTTGTTAAAGATAAGCAGATTAACTATTTGAACTCTAACAGTTTGCTAATACCGGAACAATCGGGATATCGTAAGGGTCACTCTTGTGAAACCGCTTTGAACCTAGTATTGGCAAAATGGCAGGAGAAAATCGAAGCCAAAGAGAGTATTTCGTTGTGTTCTTGGATCAGAAGAGAGCCTTTGAAACAATTTCAAGACCTTTATTGTTGCAGACATTGCGGCGTTTTGGCATCGGGGGAATGGCACATGAATGGTTTGAAAACTATTTATGTGGTAGATCTCAAAAGGCTGTTTTTGAAGATGTAGTGTCTAGTTCTCTCGGTAATTCACTTGGTGTACCTTAGGGAAGTGTGTTAGGTCCTATTCTATTTATTATGTATATTAATGATATGAAGCAAGTCTTACGTTTCTGTGATATAAATTTGTTTGCTGATGATACTGTTCTCTTTATTACGGCTAAAGATATCAATGAAGCTGTTGCACATTTAAACGAGGATCTAAGTTCGCTGGTTCGATGATTAAAATTTAAGCAACTGAAACTAAACGTCGCGAAAACTAAATATACGGTTATTTCTTCTGTTAGCACCGGCCATGACGCCAATGTGGAAATTGATGGCGAAACTATTGATCGCGTTAAAGAAATGAAGTATCTTGGAGTCATAATTGATGAAAAGTTTACATTCAAATCTCATATCAATAACGTCATCAAGAAGATTTCAAAAAGTATGGTGCATTATGTCGTTTGAAAAATGACTTAACGACCCATAGTTAGATTCTTTTGTATAAAACAGTCATTTCACCACACATTGACTTTTGCCCATCCATTCTGTTTCTTACTAATAACACACAAATCTTGAGATTATAGCGACTGCAAAATAAAATCATGCGATTAATTCTATAATGTAGTAGATATACCTCCTCAGATTTTCTACTGAACGCATTACAATGGCTTTCAGTGAAACAGAGAATTTACTACTTAACCATGGTATTTATTTTCAAGATATTAAATTGAATGCTGCCTCGATATTTGTGTGATCGAATTGAAAGAGGAACTGATTTGCATAGGTACATTACTAGAAATGCAGCTGATGCTAGAACACCAAGCTTTCTGTTAGCCAGATCGCAAAACTCATTATTGTACAAGGGAATGAGTTTTGTCGTGAATTCGACTTACTTTACTATGGGGCGCCTTTTCAAAATTTACCCTCTGAGAGAACGATAAGTTTTTGATCTTGAAAATCTCTTGTTGTATCTAACGAATCAACATATTTTTTGCTACATGCCATCAGAAATATGATCACAATTATATGATAAAATTTTCAGTTGTGTGTCATAATCTCAAATAATTCAAAATTAAACTGAAATGTTTGTATGTATGTTTGTATGTAACGTGTATGCCTTTCTCGTATTTTTAAAGCTCATAGCTTAGTGATCTGTGAAAGGATTTATATAAACTAACTACCAATAGAAACGAAATTTTTCAACTTAAACCTGTATAGCAACAGCATTGAAGTATTTCAATAGTACACTATTGAAAAACCTGTCTCACTTGACCCATGTCAACACCATCCAATCAGAACGCGTTCTGAGGAAGAGAACAAAATATCTGCTGCTGTACAACAAATCATTCGAGAAAAATGTTCCGATCAGTGCTAAATATCATAGTGAGTTCCACAATTTGGTCCTTCTGAAAGCAAGAATGAATCCCGTACAGCATCCTGATAGTTTCTTTCAATAAATTATGCAAATCCGAAATAAAATAATCGGCATTAAAATTCTATATGCTGCTATTTTTACAGCCGTTAGGACCGCCCATTAGTGAAAAAGCTACAAACGAAATCACGTAAAAAGAAACCTCTTAACAAAAATTTTATAAGTTTGGATTCTATCGCCAGTGTGAGCAGATGTATTGTGTGTCGTTTGCAAAGCTAGTTTCACTTCCGACAAGAGTGATTACGTCACAGCTGCTAGTCGTTTGCATTGGTGAAAAAACAACAAAAAGAGGACAACGGTGGGGAGCATCACACAAAATAGGCCGTTCTAATGGCTCTAAAAGTTTTCTAAAGAACTGTAAGGATTTCTTGCTCGCAAATCGATGGTAAATATCTTCAGTTTAGTCCAAATCTAGAACAGTTTGGTTAGATTTGTGCACTTTTCGCTGTGTGAAATTCACAGTAATCGAAATCAAGTGAAGCCTTCTTTGTTTTTGCGAAAAATGTTCCAGAGTTTAATGTCGTATAGAGTTACGCAATTTGACCCTTCTGAATGCTAGAAACGAATCCCTACAGCATTTTAATGGTTTCTTTCGATGAATTATGCAAATCCGAAATTAAATAATCGACATCAAAATTCTGTATACGGAGTGAAGCCTTCGTTGTTTTTGCGAAAAATGTGAAAAAGGGGAATGCTTGCATAATTCATACAATTGATTAACTAATTGATATTCGGAAGTGTTAAGAAACATATCAGTTGTTTTCGTATTCACGACATCCAGTTATGTCTCTGACATTGCCCACCCGCCTTTTTTCAATTCGATGTCAAGAGAAATCAAACGTGCAACGACATTGGTGGAGTTCAAAAAGTTATGTATTTCACACATAAAGTCCGCTTTGTAAACAAATATTTAGTTAGTTAGTTCAATTTTTTCATATTTTTTGTTGCGTATAACGAAGATTGTATTTTCTTTTTGTTTATATACATTATTGTGAGACGTATAAGATTACTATGTTCGTTATGATGATGATGTATTTTTAGTTTGTTTGAGAGTTAAAAATAATGAGCAGACTACAAACGTTTGAGCCTCGCGCGCGAATCAGGTAGTGACTATTTAGAAAGCGAACAGGACTGGCCGAAGAGCCTTAGTATTCAGTGTGTTAAGTTTGCTCTTGACCTTGATCGCAAGGTTTGATTAATAATTTAAGGAATAGATTCGGGAAACTAATTGGGATCGACAGTTGTTGATGGAATTGGGCTTGGCTCTGCTCATCCGCAGTCTCGCTACTCCATCGTAGCTGATGTGTGTAGCGATGAACTGGGCCGGCGGGAAGGGCCAGGTGAATTACTGTCTGATACTGGTAAAGATATCGGGTTCGATTCCTGATGTGATCAAGGATCTTCCCTTGTTAAAAATTTTCTTGATTAACCCTGGATAGTAAATCCGAAATATTTGAATGTAATTCTGTGGTCAGTCGTTCTTTTGAAGAAGAATCTATACCTGCTAGATTAATCAGACCGTTTTCTTTTGTTTACTGGTTAAGATATGTGCAAAAATATTAATTATCATTTAGATAACTCGTACTGTTCACACCTTTACAGGGGTATGGTGTATGCAGTATGGTTGTTTTTTACCGCCCATTTTTTTCAGTGACGGCTGTATCGATTTCAATAAGCTTAGTCTCTTTTGAAAGTTTCTGTTGTGTTATTGATAAAGTTCGAACATCAAATGGCTGTGACTTCTGGTTCCGAAGATGTGGTGGTATAAGTGACGTAATCGACAAAACGCGTTTTTTACCACGCAATTTTCTCAGAGATGGCTACCGTTCTATGTCATTCTCTATAGAAAGGAATAAGAATTGATGGACAAACCGTCTATCGAACGAAGCCTTTCAGACCATGTTCGATGTACCCGATCAGATGCACATAACAAAATCATAACACAAGTATAGGGGAAATTCTTATAAAGCGCCCCTGCTAGCCAAAATGCCCTCCTTCCTTTCTTAAGCATTCAAGACTTTTCTAAACCATAATTTTATCACTAACACTATCTTTTCGTAGGATCTTTCTGCTATGAAAGTTTGGTAGTTGTCGTTTGCTGGAAAGTATGAAAAAACTGAAAATTTCATTTGGCTGCTTTTCGATGTAAGATTTTGCTTCAACTAAATAAGCGTTTTATCTGCCATTTCTTTGACATACTGATTATCTCAAAACAGTTACTTTATGGACATTTCAAGAAGCATAATGCATCATTGTTGTGGGGTAAAATGTCTTTCGTTGTGTGTCATGCCATTGATTTGTTGTGCGACTTATTCTACGGTTGCTGGGGCATTATGTCTGAGGCAAGTGAAAAAACTAAGAATGTGGTCATTTTGAAAAATGTGATTATATAAATCAATTCTCATCTTTTTTATTTGAGTCGTTGAAAATTATGTTCCTTAGCCGTATTGCAATGAAATACTCACATTCTCGAGTAAAATATATTAATACACTTGATAATATCTTAACAATTTCTTAAGGGGGGCATATTATAACACTTTACCCTATCAACAGTTGATATGTACAACAATTTGTGTTATTTTGAGATATTTAACAAATGAAAACAGTTGAAAGTTAAATCTTATGATAACATTATAATAACAAAATCAGTTTACAAGACTTATGATAACGTTTATTAATTGGAAAAATGAGTTCTTCTTTTGCTTTATATCGAAATATAATGATCAGAATTTCAAAAACTAAAGCAAGAAACCAGATTATGAAATAAATAATTCATTTAAACAAAAAATCATTCGATTTTGGATTGAAACGATGCTTAAAGTTGACTGTGATATAGTGTTTTTTTCGTGTTAAATTTGCTAACTGATTTATTACAACTATTGTTATAAATTTCCGCTTTCAGACTTCCGTAAAAGCAAAGCCTTGGTATTACATTCCTGTAGTAGAATTTCACCTTCTGTTTCGATAGACCGATTCAGAGTGTACAGAACCAGTGCATGGCTGGTGCTACGATTCTACTAACACTACGAATCCTTCCAAGTCGGGGCTCGTACATACGACAACTAGTTTGTAAGACCAGCGCCCTATGCATTGAACCGCCAACCAGGGACTTCTGTAGTTATATCAAATTCAATAATAATTGTGATAGGCGATTTTTTCAACGGAAAATTCCATTGCCCATACGAAACAACTTTAAGGATTTTTCTAACTTTTCCCACAAATTATCTTTTTTTATGTGCAAACCCAAGAAAAGAATTATGTAAATCCATCCATTTTTTTAAATAACTTTTTATTGGAATATGAGTTTAAATTAAATGATTAAGAATTAAATTGGGTGTTATTTAAATTATTAAGAATTAAATTGGTGACTTTTCAGCCCTATTATATACATGATTTGGTTATTACCATGAGGACATCATTTGCTTCCGCAATTCTGAAATTTTTGTGTAGGGGAAATTCTAAAGCTACTTGTATTGTGTAATGGGGAAAAGGAACTTATATACTAACTTACTAACTAATACAGAGAGCGAATCGATTCAATTGAAGATTGCATCG
Organism: Malaya genurostris; assembly: GCF_030247185.1. Classification (NCBI taxonomy): domain Eukaryota; kingdom Metazoa; phylum Arthropoda; class Insecta; order Diptera; family Culicidae; genus Malaya; species Malaya genurostris. The sequence goes on from NC_080571.1 coordinate 179,704,551, forward strand.
ATTTTTGTCGGAATTTGCTTATAATATTATGTGACACTACATCTAATGGTTCTATATTTGTGAGTCTGTGTAACTTATTTGTACTAAACCAGGGAGGATGCTTCAAAATCATTTTCAGAATTTAATTCTGAATCCTTTGAAGCGTTTTCTTCCTGGTGGAACAACAACTTGGCCAAATTGGTACTGCATAAAGCGTGGCTGGTCTGAAAATTTGTTTATAAATTAATTATTTGTTTTTTCGACAGAGCTTAGAATTTCTGTTTATAAGATTATATAAAAATTTAATATATTTATTACACTTTGCCTGGATTCCTTCAATGTGATTCTTGAAAGTGAGTTTTTTGTCATACGTTAAACCTAAGTATTTAGCTTGATCAGACCATGTCAATTCCAAGACATTCAATTTGAGAATGTGATTATTGTTTGGTTTAAGAAAAGAAGCTCTTGGCTTATGAGGAAAGATAATTAATTGCGTTTTTGCTGCATTTGGTTTAATTTTCCATTTTGACAGATAATCACTGAAAATATTTAAACTTCTTTATAGGCGACTGCAGATCACTCTTAGATTTCTACCTGTGGCTAACAGACTTGTGTCGTCACAGAATAGCGATTTCTGACAACCAACGAAAGATTTGGAAGATCAGAAGTGAAAATATTATACAAGATTGGAGCTACGCTAGAACCCTGCGGAACACCTGCTCGTACGGGTAGCAATTCAGATTTACAATTCTGATAGCTAACCTAAAGAGTACGATCAGTTTAATAATTTTGAATCATTTTGATCAAATAAATAGGAAACTGGAAATCAGACATTTTTGTTGAAACCTTTGTGCCAAACACTATCGAATGCTTCTTCTATGTCTAGAAGAGCAACTCCAGCGGATAACCCAGAAGATTTATTTGCTTTTATCATGTTCATTACTCTTACAATTTGATGAGTAGTTGAATGTTCATGACAAAATCCAAACTGCTCTGGTAAAAAAATTGAATTCTCATTTATATGAGACATCATTCTGAACAAGATAATTTTTTCAAAAAGTAATTGGTCGATGTTTCTGCTGGATTTTTATCAGATTTGAGAATTGGAATTACTTTAGCGTTTTTCCATTTTTTTGGGAAGTAAGCTAATGAAAAACACTTGTTAAAAATTTTAACCAAGAGTCTCAGGGCAACATCGGGAAGAATATTGAAGATTCCATCATTACCAGGAGCCTTCATGTTTTTAAGTTTTCTAATCATTGACTTAATTTCATTAAAATTCGTCTCAACAATGTCATTTGGTAATAACACTTGAGTTGAAATATGATCATATTTCAGTGAGACTTCATTTTCAATAGGACTCACAACGTTCAAATTAAAATTGTGGACACTCTCGAACTGCTGAGCAAGTTTTTAAGCGTTTTCGCCATTTGTAAGAAGTATCTGATTTCCTTCCTTGAGAGCAGGAATTGGTTTCTGAGGTTTCTGAGGAACCTTAGAAAGTTTCCAGAAGGGTTTAGAATATGATTTAATTTGTTCAACTTCTTTAGCGAAATTTTCAATTCGCAAGAGAGTATATCTATGTTTAATTTCTTTCTGTAAATCCTTAACTATGTTTTTCATAGCAGGATCACGAGATCGTTGATATTGTCGTCGACGAACATTCTTCAACCGAATGAGCAGTTGAAGATTGTCATCGATGATAGGAGAATTTAATTTAGTTTGAGCTTTGGGAACTGAAAGATTTCTAGCTTTGGTAATGTAATGATTCAAATTATCAATTGCTGTGTCGATGTCCGCAGAATTTTCTAAAATAGTTTCATGATCCGCATGATTTTCAATGTGAGATCTGTAAACCCACCAATTAGCTCTATGATAGTTGAATATAGAACTAATTGGATTAATTATAGCTTCGTTGGAAAATCTTAATATTACAGGACGATGATCTGAGTCAAAGTCAGCATGTGTGATCGGTTACTACAAATGTGACGTTGATCTTTTAGAACCAGATCAATTGTGGAGGGATTTTTCACGGAAGCGAAACAAGTCGGATTACTGGAATGAAGAACTGTGAAGTAACCAGCTGAGAGTTGATTATGAAGTATTTCACCATTACTGTTATTTTGCCTACAATTCCACTGGACATACTTTGCATTTAAGTCCCCTATTAAGAAAAATTTCGGTCGATATCTTGTGAGTTTTTGCAAATCGCCTTTAAAGAAATTTAATTGTTCGCCGGTGCATTGGAATGGCAAATATGCTCCAGCGATGAGATAATCTCCATGAATGGTTTCAACTTCGATTCCCAAACTTTCAATAACTTTAGTATTGAAAGAAGGTAAAATTCGAAGTTTAATTTGCCGTTGGACAAAAATGGCAACTCCACCACCCATTCCAGTAAACCTGTCAAATCGATGAACCACATAATGTGGATTACTTTTCAATTTGACATTTGGTTTAAGAAAAGTTTCTGTCACAATGGCAATATGAATTTTGTGAACTTTGAGAAAATTATAAAATTCATCCTTACTCGATTTTAAAGATCGAGCATTCCAATTTAAAATTTTCAAATAATTATTTAACATCACTGTTAACTTTTAAATTCATTATAATATCATTTGCAAATTGCCATCCGATTTGAAATGCTTCAAAAAGTGATGAAGTCGAATTAATTCGGATGATCATTGATCGACTTCATTGAAAGAAGCGAATAGCATTGAAGGAATATTTGTAGGTAGATTGCCATTAGAACTGCCGTTAGAAGAAGATGATTTGGCCGATCTACCTATTAATAAATGGTTTTCGTTAGAAGATGAACTGCAAGGCGTTTCTGTGTTTTGATTATTTACATTAGAATAATTAAGTGGTAGATTTCTACCTGTTATATAAGCGTAACTGACATTAGAAAAAGATGATGACGAGGTCGATCTATCTGTCAATAAATTGTTTTTGTTAGAAGACGAATTGGAAGGCTTACCTGTTCTTTGTTTTAAATTTGAAGAAATAAGTGCCTTAGAACCCATCCGTTCTTATGCAATGCGTTTACAAAGAATGGGATCTACATTTACAGGGTCCGCCATCTAACTTTTGCCTTTCTCTATAGAAAGGTATTAGAATTGCTGGAAAAACCGATTTTCGAACGGAGCCTCGAAGACCCATAGTGTTATATACCATTCGACTCAGTTCGACGAGATCGGAAAATGTCTGTGTGTGTATGTGTGTATGTATGTGTGTGTATGTGTGTGCACTTTTCGAAGATATTAGAACGCACTCAATTTTCTCAGAGACAGCTGAACCGATTTTAACAAACTTGGACTCGTTTGAAAGCTACTGTCGGACCATTGATCAAGTTCGAAGATCAAATGGCTGTGACTTTTGGTTCCGGAGATATGATTGTATTGTAGCGTCGTATTCGAACGCGCTCACTTTTCTCAGAGATGGCTGAACCGATTTTAACAAACTTGGACTCGTTTAAAAGCTACTGTCGGGCCATTGATCAAATTCGACGATCAAATGGCTGTGACTTTTGATTCCGGATATATGATTGTAAAAGTGACGTAACCGACAAAAAGCGTTGTATTTGAACGCGCTCAATTTTCTCAGAGATGGCTGAACCGATTTTAACAAACTTAGGCTCGTTTGAAAGCTACTGTCGAACCATTGATCAAGTTCGAAGATCAAATGGCTGTGACTTTTGGTTCCTGAGATATGATTGTATAAGTGACGTAACCGACAAAAAGCGTTGTATTTGAACGCGCTCAATTTTCTCAGAGATAACTGAACCGATTTTAACAAACTTGGGCTCGTTTGAAAGCTACTGTCGGGCCATTGATCAAGTTCGAAGATCAAATGGCTGTGACTTTTGGTACCAGATATATGATGGTATATGTGACGTAACCGACAAAACACGTTGATTTTTACCGCTCTTATGTATATAAGGGTGCCAAAATTTTGGGATCACCTCTATTTTCGCTAAGCTCTAGTCCTCAAAAGTTCAAGCACCTCTAAAAAAGCCTTCATGCTAAATTTGAGCTAAATCGGACATGCGTAAGGGGTGCTGCCCGGTGTTAAAGGTTTGACAATTTTCGATCTTGAAAAAGCACCATAGGAGTACATGAAATTTCCAAAATCGAAATTTTTTTTTGATGCCAAAACTCTTAAAACTGCATAAAACATCGAAATTTAGTGTCATCTCAAAATTGAATTTAAATCAACTCCCAAAAAGTCGATTTTTTCAAGTCCCAAAAAGTCGATATTTTCAAAAAAAAAATTTTTTCGGGATGACACTAAATCTCGACGTTTCATGTAATTCTAAGCCTTTTGGCATCAATAATTTTTTTTTTATTCGAAAATTTCATATACTCCTGGTGATTTTTCAAGATATATGAAAATTCCACTAAGTGGACTGAGAAGGCTTTTTGCCTTTCTCTATAGAAAGGTATTAGAATTGCTGGAAAAACCGACTTTCGAACGGAGCCTCGGAGACCCATAGTGTTATATACCATTCGACTCAGCTCGACGAGATCGGAAAATGTCTGTGTGTGTGTGTGTGTATGTGTGTGTGTGTGTATGTGTGTGTGTATGTGTGTGCACTTTTCGAAGATATTTGAACGCGCTCAATTTTCTCAGAGATGGCTCAACCGATTTTAACAAACTTGGGCTCGTTTGAAAGCTACTATCGGGGCATTGATCAAGTTCGAAGATAAAATGGCTGTGACTTTTGGTTCCGGAGATATGATTGTATAAGTGACGTAACCGACAAAAAGCGTTGTATTTGAACGCGCTCAATTTTCTCAGAGATGGCTGAACCGATTTGAACAAACTTGGACTCGTTTGAAAGCTACTGGCGGGCCATTGATCAAGTTCGAAGATCAAATGGCTGTGACTTTTGGTTCCGGAGATATGATTGTATAAGTGACGTAACCGACAAAAAGCGTTGTATTTGAACGCGCTCAATTTTCTCAGAGATGGCTGAACCGATTTTAACAAACTTGGGCTCGTTTGAAAGCTACTATCGGATCATTGATCAAGTTCAAAGATCAAATGGCTGTGACTTTTGGTTCCGGAGATATGATTGTATAAGTGACGTAACCGACAAAAAGCGTTGTATTTGAACGCGCTCAATTTTCTCAGAGATGGCTGATCCGATTTTAACAAACTTGGGCTCGTTTGAAAGCTACTGTCGTGCCATTGATCAAGTTCGAAGATCAAATGGTTGTGACTTTTGGTTCCAGATATATAATTGTATAAGTGACGTAACCGACAAAACACGTTGATTTTTACCGCTCTTATATATATAAGGGTGCCAAAATTTTGGGATCACCTCTATTTTCGTTAAGTTCTAGTGCTCAAAAGTTTAAGCACCTCGAAAAAAGCCTTCATGCAAAATTTGACCTAAATCGGACATGCTTAAGGGGTGCTGCCCGGTGGTAAAGGTTTGACAATTTTCGATCTTGAAAAAGCACCATAGGGGGGAGTACATGAAATTTCCAAAATCGAAAATTTTTTTTGATGCCAAAACTCTTAAAACTGCATAAAACATCGAAATTTAGTGTCATCTCAAAAAAATTTTTTTTGAAAAAATCAACTTTCTGGGACTTGGGATGACACTAAATCTCGACGTTTCATGCAATTCTAAGCCTTTTGGCATCAAAAATTTTTTTTCGATTTCGAAAATTTCATGTACTCCCCCCTATGGTGATTTTTCAAGATATATGAAAATTTCACTAAGTGGACTAAGAAGGCTTTTTGCCTTTCTCTATAGAAAGGTATTAGAATTGCTGGAAAAACCGACTTTCGAACGGAGCCTCGGAGACCCATAGTGTTATATACCATTCGACTCAGCTCGATGAGATCGGAAAATGTCTGTGTGTGTGTGTGTGTGTGTATGTGTGTGTGTGTGTGTATGTGTGTGCACTTTTCGAAGATATTTGAACGCGCTCAATTTTCTCAGAGATGGCTCAACCGATTTTAACAAACTTGGGCTCGTTTGAAAGCTACTATCGGGGCATTGATCAAGTTCGAAGATAAAATGGCTGTGACTTTTGGTTCCGGAGATATGATTGTATAAGTGACGTAACCGACAAAAAGCGTTGTATTTGAACGCGCTCAATTTTCTCAGAGATGGCTGAACCGATTTGAACAAACTTGGACTCGTTTGAAAGCTACTGGTGGGCCATTGATCAAGTTTGAAGATCAAATGGTTGTGACTTTTGGTTCCGGAGATATGATTGTATAAGTGACGTAACCGACAAAAAGCGTTGTATTTGAACGCGCTCAATTTTCTCAGAGATGGCTGATCCGATTTTAACAAACTTGGGCTCGTTTGAAAGCTACTGTCGGGCCGTTGATCAAGTTCGAAGATCAAATGGCTGTGACTTTTGGTTCCAGATATATGATGGTATAAGTGACGTAATCGACAAAACACGTTGATTTTTACCGCTCTTGTATATATATGGGTGCCAAAATTTTGGGATCAACTCTATTTTCGTAAAGTTCTAGTGCTCAAAAGTTTAAGCACCTCGAAAAAAGCCTTCATGCAAAATTTGACCTAAATCGGACATGCTTAAGGGGTGCTGCCCGGTGGTAAAGGTTTGACAATTATCGATCTTGAAAAAGCACCATAGGGGGGAGTACATGAAATTTCCAAAATCGAAAATTTTGTTTGATGCCAAAACTCTTAAAACTGCATAAAACATCGAAATTTAGTGTCATCTCAAAAAAAAATTTTTTTGAAAAAATCAACTTTCTGGGACTTAGAAAAATTTTCATATTTTTTCTAAGTCCCAAAAAGTCGATTTTTTCAAAAAAAATTTTTTTCGAGATGACACTAAATCTCGACGTTTCATCCAATTCTAAGCCTTTTGGCATCAAAAATTTTTTTTCGATTTCGAAAATTTCATGTACTCCCCCCTATGGTGATTTTTCAAGATATATGAAAATTTCACTAAGTGGACTAAGAAGGCTTTTTGCCTTTCTCTATAGAAAGGTATTAGAATTGCTGGAAAAACCGACTTTCGAACGGAGCCTCGGAGACCCATAGTGTTATATACCATTCGACTCAGTTCGTCGAGATCGGAAAATGTCTGTGTGTGTGTGTGTGTGTGTGTGTATGTGTGTGTGTGTATGTGTGTGTGTGTATGTGTGTGCACTTTTCGAAGATATTTGAACGCGCTCAATTTTCTCAGAGATGGCTGAACCGATTTGAACAAACTTGGGCTCGTTTGAAAGCTACTGTCGGGCCATTGATCAAGTTCGAAGATCAAATGGCTGTGACTTTTGGTTCCGGAGATATGATGGTATAAGTGACGTAACCGACAAAAATCGTGCTATTTGAACGCGCTCAATTTTCTCAGAGATGGCTGAACCGATTTTAACAAACTTGGGCTCGTTTGAAAGCTACTGTCGGGCCATTGATCAAGTTCGAAGATCAAATGGTTGTGACTTTTGGTTCCAGATATATGATGGTATAAGTGACGTAACCGACAAAACACGTTGATTTTTACCGCTCTTGTATATATAAGGGTGCCAAAATTTTGGGATCAACTCTATTTTCGTAAAGTTCTAGTGCTCAAAAGTTTAAGCACCTCGAAAAAAGCCCTCATGCAAAATTTGACCTAAATCGGACATGCTTAAGGGGTGCTGCCCGGTGGTAAAGGTTTGACAATTATCGATCTTGAAAAAGCACCATAGGGGGGAGTACATGAAATTTCCAAAATCGAAAATTTTTTTTGATGCCAAAACTCTTAAAACTGCATAAAACATCGAAATTTAGTGTCATCTCAAAAAAAAATTTTTTTGAAAAAATCAACTTTCTGGGACTTAGAAAAATTTTCATATTTTTTCTAAGTCCCAAAAAGTCGATTTTTTCAAAAAAAATTTTTTTCGAGATGACACTAAATCTCGACGTTTCATCCAATTCTAAGCCTTTTGGCATCAAAAATTTTTTTTCGATTTCGAAAATTTCATGTACTCCCCCCTATGGTGATTTTTCAAGATATATGAAAATTTCACTAAGTGGACTAAGAAGGCTTTTTGCCTTTCTCTATAGAAAGGTATTAGAATTGCTGGAAAAACCGACTTTCGAACGGAGCCTCGGAGACCCATAGTGTTATATACCATTCGACTCAGCTCGACGAGATCGGAAAATGTCTGTGTGTGTGTGTGTGTGTGTGTGTATGTGTGTATGTGTGTATGTGTGTGCACTTTTCGAAGATATTTGAACGCGCTCAATTTTCTCAGAGATGGCTCAACCGATTTTAACAAACTTAGGCTCGTTTGAAAGCTACTATCGGGGCATTGATCAAGTTCGAAGATAAAATGGCTGTGACTTTTGGTTCCGGAGATATGATTGTATAAGTGACGTAACCGACAAAAAGCGTTGTATTTGAACGCGCTCAATTTTCTCAGAGATGGCTGAACCGATTTGAACAAACTTGGACTCGTTTGAAAGCTACTGGCGGGCCATTGATCAAGTTCGAAGATCAAATGGCTGTGACTTTTGGTTCCGGAGATATGATTGTATAAGTGACGTAACCGACAAAAAGCGTTGTATTTGAACGCGCTCAATTTTCTCAGAGATGGCTGATCCGATTTTAACAAACTTGGGCTCGTTCGAAAGCTACTGTCGGGCCGCTGATCAAGTTCGAAGATCAAATGGTTGTGACTTTTGGTTCCAGATATATGATGGTATAAGTGACGTAACCGACAAAACACGTTGATTTTTACCGCTCTTGTATATATAAGGGTGCCAAAATTTTGGGATCAACTCTATTTTCGTAAAGTTCTAGTGCTCAAAAGTTTAAGCACCTCGAAAAAAGCCTTCATGCAAAATTTGACCTAAATCGGACATGCTTAAGGGGTGCTGCCCGGTGGTAAAGGTTTGACAATTATCGATCTTGAAAAAGCACCATAGGGGGGAGTACATGAAATTTCCAAAATCGAAAATTTTTTTTGATGCCAAAACTCTTAAAACTGCATAAAACATCGAAATTTAGTGTCATCTCAAAAAAAAATTTTTTTGAAAAAATCAACTTTCCGGGACTTAGAAAAATTTTCATATTTTTTCTAAGTCCCAAAAAGTCGATTTTTTCAAAAAAAATTTTTTTCGAGATGACACTAAATCTCGACGTTTCATGCAATTCTAAGCCTTTTGGCATCAAAAATTTTTTTTCGATTTCGAAAATTTCATGTACTCCCCCCTATGGTGATTTTTCAAGATATATGAAAACATCACTAAGTGGACTAAGAAGGCTTTTTTTAGATTAGCATCACTGTTCTCATACAAATAGGCAACGCAAATGTCAAGCACTAGTTTGGGAAAAATGATGCTGACTGTGTGACATAAACACTGAAGCATGCTTTTGTGAACTACTCGAATCAATCTGAATCAATTGGCGTCTAAAATTATTTAATAAATGTATGAAACATATTTTCATGAGACTGTTATGAAAGAAGAGAAAGGCATTATCACACCACTAGGTGGATTAAGAAGGGTTTTTTAGATTAGCATAACTGTTCTCATACAAATAGGCAACGCAAATGTCAAGCACTGGTTTGTAAAAATGATGCTGACTGTGTGACATAAACACTGAAGCATGCTTTTGTGAACTACTCGAATCAATCTGAATCAATTGGTGTGAAAATTAGTATCCGAAATTATTTAATAAAAGTATGAAATATATTTTCAGAAGACTGTTATGAAAGAAGAGAAAGGCATTATCACACCACTAGGTGGATTAAGAAGGGTTTTGCCTTTCTCTATAGAAAGGTATTAGAATTGCTGGAAAAACCGACTTTCGAACGGAGTCTCGGAGACCCATAGTGTTATATACCATTCGACTCAGCTCGACGAGATCGGAAAATGTCTGTGTGTGTGTGTGTGTGTGTGTGTGTGTGTGTGTGTGTGTGTGTATGTGTGTGTGTGTGTATGTGTGTATGTGTGTGTGTATGTGTGTGCACTTTTCGAAGATATTTGAACGCGCTCAATTTTCTCAGAGATGGCTCAACCGATTTTAACAAACTTGGGCTCGTTTGAAAGCTACTATCGGGGCATTGATCAAGTTCGAAGATAAAATGGCTGTGACTTTTGGTTCCGGAGATATGATTGTATAAGTGACGTAACCGACAAAAAGCGTTGTATTTGAACGCGCTCAATTTTCTCAGAGATGGCTGAACCGATTTGAACAAACTTGGACTCGTTTGAAAGCTACTGACGGGCCATTGATCAAGTTCGAAGATCAAATGGCTGTGACTTTTGGTTCCGGAGATATGATTGTATAAGTGACGTAACCGACAAAAAGCGTTGTATTTGAACGCGCTCAATTTTCTCAGAGATGGCTGATCCGATTTTAACAAACTTGGACTCGTTTGAAAGCTACTGTCGGGCCGTTGATCAAGTTCGAAGATCAAATGGTTGTGACTTTTGGTTCCAGATATATGATGGTATAAGTGACGTAACCGACAAAACACGTTGATTTTTACCGCTCTTGTATATATAAGGGTGCCAAAATTTTGGGATCAACTCTATTTTCGTAAAGTTCTAGTGCTCAAAAGTTTAAGCCCCTCGAAAAAAGCCTTCATGCAAAATTTGACCTAAATCGGACATGCTTAAGGGGTGCTGCCCGGTGGTAAAGGTTTGACAATTATCGATCTTGAAAAAGCACCATAGGGGGGAGTACATGAAATTTCCAAAATCGAAAATTTTTTTTGATGCCAAAACTCTTAAAACTGCATAAAACATCGAAATTTAGTGTCATCTCAAAAAAAAATTTTTTTGAAAAAATCAACTTTCTGGGACTTAGAAAAATTTTCATATTTTTTCTAAGTCCCAAAAAGTCGATTTTTTCAAAAAAATTTTTTTTCGAGATGACACTAAATCTCGACGTTTCATGCAATTCTAAGCCTTTTGGCATCAAAAATTTTTTTTCGATTTCGAAAATTTCATGTACTCCCCCCTATGGTGATTTTTAAAGATATATGAAAATTCCACTAAGTGGACTAAGAAGGGTTTTTTAGATTAGCATCACTGTTCTCATACAAATAGGCAACGCAAATGTCAAGCACTAGTTTGGAAAAATGGTGCTGACTGTGTGACATAAACACTTAAGCATGCTTTTGTGAACTACTCGAATCAATCTGAATCTATTGGTGTCAAAATTAGTATCCAAATTTATTTAATAAAAGTATGAAACATATTTCCATGAGACTGTTATTAAAGAAGAGAAAGGCATTATCACACCACTAGGTGGATTAAGAAGCGTTTTTTAGATTGGCATCACTGTTCTCATACAAATAGGCAACGCAAATGTCAAGCACTATTTTGGAAAAATGATGCTGACTGTGTGACATAAACACTGAAGCATGCTTCTGTGAACTACTCGAATCAATCTGAATCAATTGGTGTCAAAATTAGTATCCAAAATTATTTAATAAAAGTATGAAACATATTTTCATGAGACTGTCATGAAAGAAGAGAAAGGCATTATCACACCACTAGGTGGATTAAGAAGGGTTTTTAGATTAGCATCACTGTTCTTATACAAATAGGCAACGCAAATGTCAAGTACTAGTTTGGAAAAATGATGCTGACTGTGTGACATAAGCATGCTTTTGTGAACTACTCGAATCAATCTGAATCAATTTTTGTCAAAATTGGTATCCGAAATTATTTAATATAAGTATGAAATATATTTTCATGAGACTATTATGAAAAAAGAGAAAGGCATTATCACACCACTAGGTGGATTAAGAAGGGTTTTTGCCTTTCTCTATAAAAAGGTTTTACAATTGCTGGAAAAACCGACTTTCGAACGGAGCCTCGGAGACCTATAGTGTTATATACCATTCGACTCAGCTCGACGAGATCGGAAAATGTGTGTGTGTTTGTATGTGTGTGTGTATGTGTGTGCACTTTTCGAAGATATTTGAACGCGCTCAATTTTCTCAGAGATGGCTCAACCGATTTTAACAAACTTGGGCTCGTTTGAAAGCTACTGTCGGGCCATTGATCAAGTTCGAAGATAAAATGGCTGTGACTTTTGGTTCCGGAGATATGATTGTATAAGTGACGTAACCGACAAAAATCGTGCTATTTGAACGCGCTCAATTTTCTCAGAGATGGCTGAACCGATTTAAACAAACTTGGGCTCGTTTGAAAGCTACTGTCGAACCATTGATCAAGTTCGAAGATCAAATGGCTGTGACTTTTGGTTCCTGAGATATGATTGTATAAGTGACGTAACCGACAAAAAGCGTTGTATTTGAACGCGCTCAATTTTCTCAGAGATAACTGAACCGATTTTAACAAACTTGGGCTCGTTTGAAAGCTATTGTCGGGCCATTGATCAAGTTCGAAGACCAAATGGCTGTGACTTTTGGTTCCGGAGATATGATTGTATAAGTGACGTAACCGACAAAACACGTTGATTTTTACCGCTCTTATAGATAAGGGTGCTAAAATTTTGGGATCACCTCTATTTCCGTTAAGCTCTAGTGCTCAAAAGTTTAAGCACCTCGAAAAAAGGCTTCATGCAAAATTTGAGCTAAATCGGACATGCGTAAGGGGTGCTGCCCGGTGGTAAAGGTTTGACAATTTTCGATCTTGAAAAAGCACCATAGGGGGGAGTACATGAAATTTCCAAAATCGAAAATTTTTTTTGATGCTAAAACTCTTAAAACTGCATAAAACATCGAAATTTAGTGTCATCTCAAAAAACAAAAAATTGAAAAAATCAACTCCCAAAAAGTCGATTTTTTCGAAAAAAAATTTTCTCGAGATGACACCAAATCTCGACGTTTCATGTAATTCTAACCCTTTTGGTATCAATAATTTTTTTTTTGATTCGAAAATTTCATATACTGCTGGTGATTTTTCAAGATATATGAAAATTCCACTAAGTGGACTGAGAAGCAGTGGTGGTAAAGCATCGATTCCGAACACGCAAAACGTGTTCGTTCCGAACCAATAAGCGAACCACCATCGCGAGTATGAATTTGCCGATACCATCGTTCGAGCGAGCATCGCCGAACCAAGAAGCGATGCTGATGGTGAAAAAACCCTTCTTAATCCACCTAGTGGTGTGATAATGCCTTTCTCTTCTTTCATGACAGTCTCATGAAAATATGTTTCATACTTTTATTAAATAATTTTGGATACTAATTTTGACACCAATTGATTCAGATTGATTCGAGTAGTTCACAGAAGCATGCTTCAGTGTTTATGTCACACAGTCAGCATCATTTTTCCAAAATAGTGCTTGACATTTGCGTTGCCTATTTGTATGAGAACAGTGATGCCAATCTAAAAACCCTTCTTAATCCACCTAGTGGTGTGATAATGCCTTTCTCTTCTTTAATAACAGTCTCATGGAAATATGTTTCATACTTTTATTAAATAAATTTGGATACTAATTTTGACACCAATAGATTCAGATTGATTCGAGTAGTTCACAAAAGCATGCTTAAGTGTTTATGTCACACAGTCAGCATCATTTTTCCAAACTAGTGCTTGACATTTGCGTTGCCTATTTGTATGAGAACAGTGATGCTAATCTAAAAAACCCTTCTTAGTCCACTTAGTGGAATTTTCATATATCTTTAAAAATCACCATAGGGGGGAGTACATGAAATTTTCGAAATCGAAAAAAAATTTTTGATGCCAAAAGGCTTAGAATTGCATGAAACGTCGAGATTTAGTGTCATCTCGAAAAAAAATTTTTTTGAAAAAATCGACTTTTTGGGACTTAGAAAAAATATGAAAATTTTTCTAAGTCCCAGAAAGTTGATTTTTTCAAAAAAATTTTTTTTTGAGATGACACTAAATTTCGATGTTTTATGCAGTTTTAAGAGTTTTGGCATCAAAAAAAATTTTCGATTTTGGAAATTTCATGTACTCCCCCCTATGGTGCTTTTTCAAGATCGATAATTGTCAAACCTTTACCACCGGGCAGCACCCCTTAAGCATGTCCGATTTAGGTCAAATTTTGCATGAAGGCTTTTTTCGAGGGGCTTAAACTTTTGAGCACTAGAACTTTACGAAAATAGAGTTGATCCCAAAATTTTGGCACCCTTATATATACAAGAGCGGTAAAAATCAACGTGTTTTGTCGGTTACGTCACTTATACCATCATATATCTGGAACCAAAAGTCACAACCATTTGATCTTCGAACTTGATCAACGGCCCGACAGTAGCTTTCAAACGAGTCCAAGTTTGTTAAAATCGGATCAGCCATCTCTGAGAAAATTGAGCGCGTTCAAATACAACGCTTTTTGTCGGTTACGTCACTTATACAATCATATCTCCGGAACCAAAAGTCACAGCCATTTGATCTTCGAACTTGATCAATGGCCCGCCAGTAGCTTTCAAACGAGTCCAAGTTTGTTCAAATCGGTTCAGCCATCTCTGAGAAAATTGAGCGCGTTCAAATACAACGCTTTTTGTCGGTTACGTCACTTATACAATCATATCTCCGGAACCAAAAGTCACAGCCATTTTATCTTCGAACTTGATCAATGCCCCGATAGTAGCTTTCAAACGAGCCCAAGTTTGTTAAAATCGGTTGAGCCATCTCTGAGAAAATTGAGCGCGTTCAAATATCTTCGAAAAGTGCACACACATACACACACACATACACACATACACACACACACACACATACACACACACACACACACAGACATTTTCCGATCTCGTCGAGCTGAGTCGAATGGTATATAACACTATGGGTCTCCGAGGCTCCGTTCGAAAGTCGGTTTTTCCAGCAATTCTAATACCTTTCTATAGAGAAAGGCAAAACCCTTCTTAGTCCACTTAGTGGAATTTTCATATATCTTTAAAAATCACCATAGGGGGGAGTACATGAAATTTTCGAAATCGAAAAAAAATTTTTGATGCCAAAAGGCTTAGAATTGCATGAAACGTCGAGATTTAGTGTCATCTCGAAAAAAAATTTTTTTGAAAAAATCGACTTTTTGGGACTTAGAAAAAATATGAAAATTTTTCTAAGTCCCAGAAAGTTGATTTTTAAAAAAAAATTTTTTTTTGAGATGACACTAAATTTCGATGTTTTATGCAGTTTTAAGAGTTTTGGCATCAAAAAAAATTTTCGATTTTGGAAATTTCATGTACTCCCCCCTATGGTGCTTTTTCAAGATCGATAATTGTCAAACCTTTACCACCGGGCAGCACCCCTTAAGCATGTCCGATTTAGGTCAAATTTTGCATGAAGGCTTTTTTCGAGGGGCTTAAACTTTTGAGCACTAGAACTTTACGAAAATAGAGTTGATCCCAAAATTTTGGCACCCTTATATATACAAGAGCGGTAAAAATCAACGTGTTTTGTCGGTTACGTCACTTATACCATCATATATCTGGAACCAAAAGTCACAACCATTTGATCTTCGAACTTGATCAACGGCCCGACAGTAGCTTTCAAACGAGTCCAAGTTTGTTAAAATCGGATCAGCCATCTCTGAGAAAATTGAGCGCGTTCAAATACAACGCTTTTTGTCGGTTACGTCACTTATACAATCATATCTCCGGAACCAAAAGTCACAGCCATTTGATCTTCGAACTTGATCAATGGCCCGCCAGTAGCTTTCAAACGAGTCCAAGTTTGTTCAAATCGGTTCAGCCATCTCTGAGAAAATTGAGCGCGTTCAAATACAACGCTTTTTGTCGGTTACGTCACTTATACAATCATATCTCCGGAACCAAAAGTCACAGCCATTTTATCTTCGAACTTGATCAATGCCCCGATAGTAGCTTTCAAACGAGCCCAAGTTTGTTAAAATCGGTTGAGCCATCTCTGAGAAAATTGAGCGCGTTCAAATATCTTCGAAAAGTGCACACACATACACACACACATACACACACACACACACAGACATTTTCCGATCTCGTCGAGCTGAGTCGAATGGTATATAACACTATGGGTCTCCGAGGCTCCGTTCGAAAGTCGGTTTTTCCAGCAATTCTAATACCTTTCTATAGAGAAAGGCAAAACCCTTCTTAGTCCACTTAGTGGAATTTTCATATATCTTTAAAAATCACCATAGGGGGGAGTACATGAAATTTTCGAAATCGAAAAAAAATTTTTGATGCCAAAAGGCTTAGAATTGCATGAAACGTCGAGATTTAGTGTCATCTCGAAAAAAAATTTTTTTGAAAAAATCGACTTTTTGGGACTTAGAAAAAATATGAAAATTTTTCTAAGTCCCAGAAAGTTGATTTTTTAAAAAAAATTTTTTTTTGAGATGACACTAAATTTCGATGTTTTATGCAGTTTTAAGAGTTTTGGCATCAAAAAAAATTTTCGATTTTGGAAATTTCATGTACTCCCCCCTATGGTGCTTTTTCAAGATCGATAATTGTCAAACCTTTACCACCGGGCAGCACCCCTTAAGCATGTCCGATTTAGGTCAAATTTTGCATGAAGGCTTTTTTCGAGGGGCTTAAACTTTTGAGCACTAGAACTTTACGAAAATAGAGTTGATCCCAAAATTTTGGCACCCTTATATATACAAGAGCGGTAAAAATCAACGTGTTTTGTCGGTTACGTCACTTATACCATCATATATCTGGAACCAAAAGTCACAACCATTTGATCTTCGAACTTGATCAACGGCCCGACAGTAGCTTTCAAACGAGTCCAAGTTTGTTAAAATCGGATCAGCCATCTCTGAGAAAATTGAGCGCGTTCAAATACAACGCTTTTTGTCGGTTACGTCACTTATACAATCATATCTCCGGAACCAAAAGTCACAGCCATTTGATCTTCGAACTTGATCAATGGCCCGCCAGTAGCTTTCAAACGAGTCCAAGTTTGTTCAAATCGGTTCAGCCATCTCTGAGAAAATTGAGCGCGTTCAAATACAACGCTTTTTGTCGGTTACGTCACTTATACAATCATATCTCCGGAACCAAAAGTCACAGCCATTTTATCTTCGAACTTGATCAATGCCCCGATAGTAGCTTTCAAACGAGCCCAAGTTTGTTAAAATCGGTTGAGCCATCTCTGAGAAAATTGAGCGCGTTCAAATATCTTCGAAAAGTGCACACACATACACACACACATACACACATACACACACACACACATACACACACACACACACACACACAGACATTTTCCGATCTCGTCGAGCTGAGTCGAATGGTATATAACACTATGGGTCTCCGAGGCTCCGTTCGAAAGTCGGTTTTTCCAGCAATTCTAATACCTTTCTATAGAGAAAGGCAAAAACCCTTCTTAATCCACCTAGTGGTGTGATAATGCCTTTCTCTTCTTTCATAACAGTCTTCTGAAAATATATTTCATACTTTTATTAAATAATTTCGGATACTAATTTTCACACCAATTGATTCAGATTGATTCGAGTAGTTCACAAAAGCATGCTTCAGTGTTTATGTCACACAGTCAGCATCATTTTTACAAACCAGTGCTTGACATTTGCGTTGCCTATTTGTATGAGAACAGTTATGCTAATCTAAAAAACCCTTCTTAATCCACCTAGTGGTGTGATAATGCCTTTCTCTTCTTTAATAACAGTCTCATGGAAATATGTTTCATACTTTTATTAAATAAATTTGGATACTAATTTTGACACCAATAGATTCAGATTGATTCGAGTAGTTCACAAAAGCATGCTTAAGTGTTTATGTCACACAGTCAGCATCATTTTTCCAAACTAGTGCTTGACATTTGCGTTGCCTATTTGTATGAGAACAGTGATGCTAATCTAAAAAACCCTTCTTAGTCCACTTAGTGGAATTTTCATATATCTTTAAAAATCACCATAGGGGGGAGTACATGAAATTTTCGAAATCGAAAAAAAATTTTTGATGCCAAAAGGCTTAGAATTGCATGAAACGTCGAGATTTAGTGTCATCTCGAAAAAAAATTTTTTTGAAAAAATCGACTTTTTGGGACTTAGAAAAAATATGAAAATTTTTCTAAGTCCCAGAAAGTTGATTTTTTCAAAAAAATTTTTTTTTGAGATGACACTAAATTTCGATGTTTTATGCAGTTTTAAGAGTTTTGGCATCAAAAAAAATTTTCGATTTTGGAAATTTCATGTACTCCCCCCTATGGTGCTTTTTCAAGATCGATAATTGTCAAACCTTTACCACCGGGCAGCACCCCTTAAGCATGTCCGATTTAGGTCAAATTTTGCATGAAGGCTTTTTTCGAGGGGCTTAAACTTTTGAGCACTAGAACTTTACGAAAATAGAGTTGATCCCAAAATTTTGGCACCCTTATATATACAAGAGCGGTAAAAATCAACGTGTTTTGTCGGTTACGTCACTTATACCATCATATATCTGGAACCAAAAGTCACAACCATTTGATCTTCGAACTTGATCAACGGCCCGACAGTAGCTTTCAAACGAGTCCAAGTTTGTTAAAATCGGATCAGCCATCTCTGAGAAAATTGAGCGCGTTCAAATACAACGCTTTTTGTCGGTTACGTCACTTATACAATCATATCTCCGGAACCAAAAGTCACAGCCATTTGATCTTCGAACTTGATCAATTGCCCGCCAGTAGCTTTCAAACGAGTCCAAGTTTGTTCAAATCGGTTCAGCCATCTCTGAGAAAATTGAGCGCGTTCAAATACAACGCTTTTTGTCGGTTACGTCACTTATACAATCATATCTCCGGAACCAAAAGTCACAGCCATTTTATCTTCGAACTTGATCAATGCCCCGATAGTAGCTTTCAAACGAGCCCAAGTTTGTTAAAATCGGTTGAGCCATCTCTGAGAAAATTGAGCGCGTTCAAATATCTTCGAAAAGTGCACACACATACACACACACATACACACATACACACACACACACATACACACACACACACACACACACACAGACATTTTCCGATCTCGTCGAGCTGAGTCGAATGGTATATAACACTATGGGTCTCCGAGGCTCCGTTCGAAAGTCGGTTTTTCCAGCAATTCTAATACCTTTCTATAGAGAAAGGCAAAAACCCTTCTTAATCCACCTAGTGGTGTGATAATGCCTTTCTCTTCTTTCATAACAGTCTTCTGAAAATATATTTCATACTTTTATTAAATAATTTCGGATACTAATTTTCACACCAATTGATTCAGATTGATTCGAGTAGTTCACAAAAGCATGCTTCAGTGTTTATGTCACACAGTCAGCATCATTTTTACAAACCAGTGCTTGACATTTGCGTTGCCTATTTGTATGAGAACAGTTATGCTAATCTAAAAAACCCTTCTTAATCCACCTAGTGGTGTGATAATGCCTTTCTCTTCTTTAATAACAGTCTCATGGAAATATGTTTCATACTTTTATTAAATAAATTTGGATACTAATTTTGACACCAATAGATTCAGATTGATTCGAGTAGTTCACAAAAGCATGCTTAAGTGTTTATGTCACACAGTCAGCATCATTTTTCCAAACTAGTGCTTGACATTTGCGTTGCCTATTTGTATGAGAACAGTGATGCTAATCTAAAAAACCCTTCTTAGTCCACTTAGTGGAATTTTCATATATCTTTAAAAATCACCATAGGGGGGAGTACATGAAATTTTCGAAATCGAAAAAAAATTTTTGATGCCAAAAGGCTTAGAATTGCATGAAACGTCGAGATTTAGTGTCATCTCGAAAAAAAATTTTTTTGAAAAAATCGATCGAAGTCCCAGAAAGTTGATTTTTTCAAAAAAATTTTTTTTTGAGATGACACTAAATTTCGATGTTTTATGCAGTTTTAAGAGTTTTGGCATCAAAAAAAATTTTCGATTTTGGAAATTTCATGTACTCCCCCCTATGGTGCTTTTTCAAGATCGATAATTGTCAAACCTTTACCACCGGGCAGCACCCCTTAAGCATGTCCGATTTAGGTCAAATTTTGCATGAAGGCTTTTTTCGAGGGGCTTAAACTTTTGAGCACTAGAACTTTACGAAAATAGAGTTGATCCCAAAATTTTGGCACCCTTATATATACAAGAGCGGTAAAAATCAACGTGTTTTGTCGGTTACGTCACTTATACCATCATATATCTGGAACCAAAAGTCACAACCATTTGATCTTCGAACTTGATCAACGGCCCGACAGTAGCTTTCAAACGAGTCCAAGTTTGTTAAAATCGGATCAGCCATCTCTGAGAAAATTGAGCGCGTTCAAATACAACGCTTTTTGTCGGTTACGTCACTTATACAATCATATCTCCGGAACCAAAAGTCACAGCCATTTGATCTTCGAACTTGATCAATTGCCCGCCAGTAGCTTTCAAACGAGTCCAAGTTTGTTCAAATCGGTTCAGCCATCTCTGAGAAAATTGAGCGCGTTCAAATACAACGCTTTTTGTCGGTTACGTCACTTATACAATCATATCTCCGGAACCAAAAGTCACAGCCATTTTATCTTCGAACTTGATCAATGCCCCGATAGTAGCTTTCAAACGAGCCCAAGTTTGTTAAAATCGGTTGAGCCATCTCTGAGAAAATTGAGCGCGTTCAAATATCTTCGAAAAGTGCACACACATACACACACACATACACACATACACACACACACACACACATACACACACACACACACACAGACATTTTCCGATCTCGTCGAGCTGAGTCGAATGGTATATAACACTATGGGTCTCCGAGGCTCCGTTCGAAAGTCGGTTTTTCCAGCAATTCTAATACCTTTCTATAGAGAAAGGCAAAACCCTTCTTAGTCCACTTAGTGGAATTTTCATATATCTTTAAAAATCACCATAGGGGGGAGTACATGAAATTTTCGAAATCGAAAAAAAATTTTTGATGCCAAAAGGCTAAGAATTGCATGAAACGTCGAGATTTAGTGTCATCTCGAAAAAAAATTTTTTTGAAAAAATCGACTTTTTGGGACTTAGAAAAAATATGAAAATTTTTCTAAGTCCCAGAAAGTTGATTTTTTAAAAAAAATTTTTTTTTGAGATGACACTAAATTTCGATGTTTTATGCAGTTTTAAGAGTTTTGGCATCAAAAAAAATTTTCGATTTTGGAAATTTCATGTACTCCCCCCTATGGTGCTTTTTCAAGATCGATAATTGTCAAACCTTTACCACCGGGCAGCACCCCTTAAGCATGTCCGATTTAGGTCAAATTTTGCATGAAGGCTTTTTTCGAGGGGCTTTAACTTTTGAGCACTAGAACTTTACGAAAATAGAGTTGATCCCAAAATTTTGGCACCCTTATAAAAGGTGATTTTTTTGAGGTTAGGATTTTCATGCATTAGTATTTGCTCAGATTTTTTGAGGTTATGATTTTCATGCATTATTATTTGCTCAGTATGCTTTGACATTTCATCATGAATAGACTTACTAACGAGCAACGCTTGCAAATCATTGAATTTTATTACCAAAATCAGTGTTCGGTTTCCGCTTTTTTATCGACAAATTTTGTTCAGCGATGAGGCTCATTTCTGGTTGAATGGCTACGTAAATAAGCAAAATTGCCGCATTTGGAGTGAAGAGCAACCAGAAGCCGTTCAAGAACTGCCCATGCATCCCGAAAAATGCACTGTTTGGTGTGGTTTGTACGCTGGTGGAATCATTGGACCGTATTTTTTCAAAGATGCTGTTGGACGCAACGTTACAGTGAATGGCGATCGCTATCGTTCGATGCTAACAAACTTTTTGTTGCCAAAAATGGAAGAACTGAACTTGGTTGACATGTGGTTTCAACAAGATGGCGCTACATGCCACACAGCTCGCGATTCTATGGCCATTTTGAGGGAAAACTTCGGAGAACAATTCATCTCAAGAAATGGACCGGTAAGTTGGCCACCAAGATCATGCGATTTGACGCCTTTAGACTATTTTTTGTGGGGCTACGTCAAGTCTAAAGTCTACAGAAATAATCCAGTAACTATTCCAGCTTTGGAAGACAACATTTCCGAAGAAATTCGGGCTATTCCGGCCGAAATGCTCGAAAAAGTTGCCCAAAATTGGACTTTCCGAATGGACCACCTAAGACGCAGCCGCGGTCAACATTTAAATGAAATTATCTTCTAAAAGTAAATGTCATGTACCAATCTAACGTTTAAAATAAAGAACCGATGAGATTTTGCAAATTTTATGCGTTTTATTGTTTAAAAAAGTTCTCAAGCTCTTAAAAAATCACCCTTTATATATACAAGAGCGGTAAAAATCAACGTGTTTTGTCGGTTACGTCACTTATACCATCATATATCTTGGACCAAAAGTCACAACCATTTGATCTTCGAACTTGATCAACGGCCCGACAGTAGCTTTCAAACGAGTCCAAGTTTGTTAAAATCGGATCAGCCATCTCTGAGAAAATTGAGCGCGTTCAAA